>NC_135702.1:8671340-9008424 GCF_964276395.1 Gasterosteus aculeatus | reverse complement strand
AGTGTTACTTTAATCTGAACCCGTACGTCCACAACTGTATATATATTTAGCTTTATTTCAGTATCAGTATTTTTCCTGCATAGAAATACATCATCAGGGAAGCGTGTGGACTATTGATTAGAGTAATCATGAATTCTATATTTATTACCTCTGTTATATATAGAATGTGTGCCTTCAGGTTGGGGGTGTTAAGACAGTCGTCAGAGGCGATGAAACTTAATTAACACAAGCTTATAATTATAGAAGTGTGAGATGTTCGTTTTGCAACGGCACATCATTCTCCGCAACACTGGTTTTGGTACTTTGAGTCACTTTGAGTCTTCAACCACTAGAGGACTGCAAATGACTGAGATATTAATGTGCGTAACACAAATTTGTGTGCTCCATTAGAATGTAAAAAAATAATATCATCATTGTGTGCAATCATACGCAGGAAAATCAAACTGTATGAAATGCGCAGTGTAGTTTTGGAAAATGCTTAATGATTTAATAAATGGAATCAAATAGATTAGATCAATTAAGAGGCCCAGCAGAGCTTTCATTATGTCAACACTTTGCAAATGAATTGGAATGATTAACCACTGCATGGTAAGATGAGACAAAAGCAGTGAGGGTCACCATTGAGTGGCATCATTCAGGTGACACTATTGACTTTTAAAAGGGGGTTTAAAAAACAGATGCACAGGCAGCTCTCACATATTGAGTGACGGAAGATTATCAAATCAGCACAAAACATTCCAGGGGAAGAGAATAATCTGGATCAAATTCTAGGCCTGCAGTCACGCTGACATGCTGCGTGCTCCGTTGTAGCTTAAATCCTCCACTTCGTCGGCTGAGTTGAAACAAATTTCCAGGGATTTCTAGTATGCGCCGTGTTTTCATCAGCATGGACAGACGCACAAACACAGAGAATGATTGGAAATGAAAGACTAAAGGTCCCATTAAAGGGTATTTTCGTTTCGGTTCTGTGACTTAAACAAAAACCCCTGCAGGTACCACAAAGTGTATCCAGACCTCGGTACACAGACATGGTGCTTTTACCCCAGTGAGTCTGTGGACCAACGTTTGCTCTTTGAGCTCTTGAAATGTATTTTTCTAAATATTTCATTACTCCCACTGCTTCTTAACGCTCACTTATCGCCCTCCAAGGAAACATCGACTTTTTTTATAACATTATTCATAAAATATTGCTCCAGAAGAAACCCCACAGACCACTAAGAACAACTCAAGTGACTTTGGAATCTATGTGTTTAATAATATGCATGATAATGTCATTGTCGATAAAGAGTCTATGGTCTCCTTTCCCCCCTCAGCCGCACACACTCTCCCTGTCAGCTTCATCACGCTCGTATTCTCTCAGCATCCACTCGGCCGGCACAGACTTTGACCCAACGTGTGACTGACATTCTGAGCTGTGAATGAATAAATAAAGAAAAGTGTGCCAGAGGAAGTGAGTGTGTGTGAAAGGGAGAGAGGACCAGGACAGCAGATGGTGTCACGGATCACTGTGAGCGTAATGCCTGCCAAATTAAAACACAGCTTGACGATATTTCTTCATTTTTATCTCCCTCCCGTGGTGGAAATCACCGGTCTGAGGAAACGATTGTTGTGGCGTCGACCTGTCGGTTCATTTCAACCACCTAATTCTTTAATGCAAGTAACATATTTCTGTAATTAGAATGTAATTTCTGTGCTTGGAAGGATTCACGGCTCTGATGACCTGAGTGCCAGCTTGTTCTTCCGCGATAATTCCTGTCAGAAGCCCACAGCGCACATTTGTAGGTTTTCTCTCCTCTGCAGGTCGGGTGACTGGAGCCGATAACCATCGCCAGTGGAGACGCTCGCCGACGCCGAGGAGACAGAACGCGCGCACACGTCCACTGACCTGCGACCTGTCACTGCAGGAGAACTAAAGGCAATGCGCTTGAGCCCATCGTCTCCATTGTCTCCAACATATCCGTTCGTCTCGGGTAACAAAGTCGGTGTATTGTGCGTCCTGCGCTGTGACCCACTTGCTGCCAGCAGATCATACATGTGTCATCTGTTCTAATCTTCTAGATAAACTGGACCGTTGTGCTGTTTCTCTTTTCTCACGCCGGTTCGCTCCTGTGATCTCTGCTCTCTGTTTCATGACACAAACTCACACGCAGGCGTAGAGAATCACATTGTTCAACCTTGAGAGTCCTGTTCCGCGGCTGACGGGGAGGTTGAGAGTGAAAAAAAAAAAAAAGGGAGAGATTGAAGGCGACGGGGGAGGTGCAAAGTCATCAATTATTTATGGGCGAAATCTAATAAGAGGCAGCGGTTTAGATGGGCAGAGAGCGCACTGAGCACTAGACGCAGTCGCTGTTTGCTGCAGCGTTACAACATTATCATGTTGTAGAAAACATTCCACATGATTTTCTGCATTTGTGTTTTTTGGGTCTTCAAAAACATTTAGTCAGTTGGATTAAAATTGCTCCTTTTGTAGGTTTGTGTGTGTCTATTTATCTCGTCCATGTTACTTTAGATGATACTTAGTATGTTGTTAAGTGTCCTTTTGTATTATTCTGTAATCTGCGTATCAGATCAGCCAAATGACAAGACACCTCTTCTCACTTTCCTCCAGCGGTATCCGTGCCGTGCGGTTAGTATTAGTTGCATTTGTTGAGGTTTTGAGAAAGCAGACGCTTTTGCCTTCAGCCAAATAGGCGAGAGGGATGCATTGGTGTGTGTTTTTAGGATAATCCTCAGACTTTGCATAAATATCTGTAGTTTTTACATGTGGGATAAAATAGTGAGATGTGGTGACAGCAGGATGTGGGTTGTTCGGTCTTCTGGGCATTGATCCTGCAAAAAGTTTTTCAAATGTAATCTCTTGATGCTCTGAGCAACACAAATATAATCTCATTCTCCTCAGTCGGGAGGCAGAAGCCTCGGGGATCGATGTCGCAGATCCTTTACGAATAACAACGTAACCTTCTTCTTCGTGCGGTTGAGCTGCCGTAAGGTGAGTGACGTACTTCTGAGTACCTTAAGGTCACTTAAAATCTCATCAGCATCTTCCGCATCAGTATTGAAGCGAACATTAAAGACAGTTGTGGTTCAAGACTTCAGTCGTTACAGAGCAGAGAGAATTAAAAGGATGACTCATGTTATAATGATGTTTTTCTCAAAGTGGAAATTTTTCCTCTGAGAGTTTTTTTACTAGTTTAAGGGACTGAGGTGTAATTGGGAAAGTCTATTTAAGTATATTTTATCTGCATTCATTGTATCCAGTATTTACATAAAAAAGTATCAGTCATTTGTCCCCATAAAGAGACACGGAGGAGATTTAGTTTCATCATGTCCTCTTGTCAGAGGTGCAGCGGCTCTGCTAGTGACAGTGATTGTTTTTGCTATTCGTGGATTTTTGGTAGCTCACGAGCTGAAGGCGGTGACCTTCACAGTTATGGAAATCACATGCTGACAGGGCTGTTATGATCCCGACGGAGGCTCAGAGGCGTCTCAGGCGGATCACCTGGGAGAGTTTCAGGAATGGCAGACTCGACCCACACGAATCAGAGGGCGGCGCGCGAAAGCCTCAGACTGAACTGGTTATATTCTACCAACATATAAAATAAAAAGGGTTTCTTTTGCCTTATCTGAGTGACATTAACTTCAAGTCCTCCACTTTGAGGCCTTCGGGGATGCGCGATCAATCTGATGGATCTCTCCATTGAAGCTCATCCCCGCCGTATTAATACAGCCGACGACACTAACAGCCTCTCCTCAGTGGCTCGCCCTTTCTCTTTATCTCTTCACAATGTAATGCCCAAACAAATGCTCAAAAGGACCAGTGTCGGCTGTGAATCATAAGAATTAAGCTGTCCGTGATGCTGGAACACATCAGAAATTTGTGTTATAATAAGAGGCGAGCTCAAAGATGCATTAAGCATTTAGCAAATCAGTGTGCCTGTTTATTATTATGAATATTATATAAGTAGATATAAGATTATAACGTTTAAGCACAGTGTGTTCAGGCCATTCTATAAGCGATAGCTAGAAGTAATGAATGCTGATCATCAGATGTTTCAAAGACTCTGGTGGAGGTCAGGGTTACATTTAGCTGTAGGGTTCATTTTCTCCTAGAGGTCACAGCAGAGCTGACCTGGCTTCGGGGAACCCGTGGAAGCGTGGAACTGTCCAATTAGGGCTCAAATGTCGGATAAAGGCTCACAGTGGTGAACAGACACAGAGAGAGATTTATAAATAGATAACCTCTGCTCTCGGTGACATTGCCTTAACCCTCTCGTTCGGATTTGCTTGGAGAAAAGTCGCCCCCTCTCCTCCTCCCCCTCTTCAGCTCTCATGTCTGATGCCCCCTAACAAGAACAGGGAGCATCTGCAGCGTGGTGTTGCGCGGCTGCTCGCTCTAATGATGCCCCAGCTGCCCGCCTGCCAGAACTCTGCGTTCACTCCTGACAAGTGACTCGACGACGCATTGCTCGGATCTCGCCGCTGGCGCGGCCTCCGCCCGAAAGCCTGATCGTCAGCGTGAATTCGCTGCGGCACGAATACATGCGGCCCTCGTTAAAGAAGGGAGGTTTTAGTGAGGTTTGCTCTATTTCGTCTTCGCGTAGCTTTAGCGCACTTAGCGCCGAGTTTGCACAAGTTCAGACATTTCGTCAAGCAATCCGATCAATATCAACAAACAGTTGTAACCAGGAGACAGCAGCCGATAACAGCTGTACTGCGAAGTGAAGTAGGCCTAACTTGAAGAACTTCGTTGGTAATAATTAACCTATAAGGTGGGACCACCTGTTTTTCAAAGTAATCCACTGACTTTGCAGAATAATATCCGACACAGCTCAACATTTTTACTCTCTAATTAACATTTTCCTTTGTTTATTTAGCAAAACATTCGCTTCATGCTTCATTGTCCGACACACACCCATAAACAAACACACCTTTATTAGTGAAACATCTGGACTCCAATAAGATGCTCACAGTAGGGAGGGGGAGGAAGCGAGGCCGCAGGTGTTTGGTTTCAAATAGAAGAGCCTGTTGATCCTTCGCTTCTCCTCCCCCCCTCCACCCATCGCTCTCCCCCTCCACACCCATCTCGTTCCTCTCCGACGCTCTGTTTGTTAAACCGAGGCCACGCTGCTCCCCCAACACCACCTAATTTCCACATGAATGCTATTTCGTATTATATTCCCCGCCATGTCTTTCTTATTCCCTTAACCTGTGTTTTCCTTATCAAGTTTCCATTTTTCACCTCATATTCAGTTAGACCCATGGCACCTGGCCCACGACGCTGAGAGGAAAACTGCTTTGAGGGGAAAATGTTTCGTCCATTATGCGGATGTCCAGTCAAGGCTGATGAAAGTTTAGTCAATTGAAGCTATCGTTTTGTCAGCGTATGCTACACGGTTGGAGAAAGCCGACTTCTGCAGCTACAAAAATGGGGTTTTACTTTCTTGCATCCAGCGCCTCTATTTGATGCGACATTGACGGAAGGAAGAACCAACCACCGCAATCCCAGCTGGGGTCTCTAGTCTCCGTCTCTGGAGGACGAGGACGTTCGAAGTCTGGATGTCTTTGCTCTTTTTGCTGGTTTCTCAAACCAGCCACATTTCCAACAGTGAAAGTGCCGTCCTAAATACGAGTGCAGGGGGCGACTCCATATCGATTTCCCGTGTCCCTTCTGCCGTATGCATGCATCCCTGCAGTGCATCCAGGAATGTGTAAGCACAGATGGCACATGGGGGGGGGGGGGACTCTCGGGCTGATGCATTAATACATAGCTTGATGTACTGTATGTGAATAACAAAAAACTAAAATAATAACTGCGATGGTTAAACAAAATTGGGGTCTCTTTTAGGACGTGTTCATCATCCCAGTGTCGAGAAGTTCCCTAAAAAAGATGAAAACACCTACATGAAACATCTTGCTGTATGTGGTTGGACTCACAACTTTTATTGTGTCAACATGATTGTACAATTAAGAAAAGAGGGGACTTTTTTTGTTTTATTATCCCTCTCAAAACACACACTGCGGTCTCTTGAGTGTTTCAGCGTGTCCATTCCTCCAAACCTGCTCCTTTATATCAATTATTGTTTATTGCATTGCCACCCGAGCTTACTAGAAACCCCACGTCCCCGCAAAAACTCAATGATTGATTGGCTGACTTCACGCAATAAAATGAATGAGAAAAAAAATATCCCTGTCTTCAAAATTCATCTTGAGATACCAGAGTAAATATTGTTAGTGTTTCAGGCTGCAGAAGAGTTCAATTCAATGACTCCCGGACAGAATTTGTCAGGTTTCCAGTCATTTTTCTTTTGTTATCTCTCTCTCTTGTTGTTGCTTTGAGAGATTACAACACGGGTTTCGCCCAGCAGCTGATAACGAGTGAAATCATGGCCTTTGATTGTGAAAGTGAAACGTTGCATGGACATAACGTCTTCCGTCACTGGGGAATAAAGAGCAAGCACAGACCAGTTGTCTTGTTGGTCTCTTCCTTCACACCATCAGCGCTCCGCAGCGCAAAGCCCAAAATAGCCAAACGCAATCTGGCACCGCCAACTGACAAATGATATTCCTGTTAGCGTTGACACCTTTTTGAATGCGTTGTTTACATATGTACCGTCATACTTGGTCATCCAACGGCCCCAAGGGAGAGATTTGGAACTTTTACACAGCGGTACACATTAGAATTGTCAAACAAAGGCCGGTATCGCATCCTGTTTCTGCTTAATGGTCCTGCTTCATTTTCCAAATGATAAAGGACAACGTTTTATTCAGGAAGCTGCACAAAGTACAAGCGAGACATATTTGAAAGGGGGGGGATCAGTTAAAAGGATCAGTCAAATTCCGACATGAAATGCACGCTTTGGTCTAAATCCTTTAAATCCAAAAGCACTATTGGAACCAACTGTCGTATCTGCCCTGATTTGGGGTTTTGTTTAAGTTACTTATTGATGTTTAGTGTTCCATGTCTTATTTTGAGAACCAGCTCTCTTTCCGTCACAGATCTCTTTATGTCCTGCCTTTGCGGCTTCATCCAGCGGGTTGGATCGTCTTCGCCGTCCTGATTATTCTCACACGTCCCTCGTTAGCTCCTCAGTCACCAGACCCCCTGCTCACCTGTTCTCTCCCCCCGTCACTATTTTTACCGGCCCGGCACCTTTGCTCTTTGTCAGTTTGTATCCACGTCTGTTTGGAGTCTTGTTTCCTCCGAATGCCCCCGGAGCTTCTCTGCTATGTCAAGCCAAAGTGTCTGCAGTGCAACTATGATTGAAATATGCCCATTAAAATGAGATGGGTTCGCTATGATTTTCCAAAATATGGTTTATGGAAATATTATCATTTTCATAATCAATAATTATTATTATTATAACAAATATTTCAAGTTTTTTAGTGGGACAGAGTACACGTTTTAGCCCTTACTTTTCAAATGTAAAAGACGCTTGATGAAGAACTTGTGTGGTTCTATCCATTGTTTGTCTATGAACATGTAACATTGGTTAGAGGGAGGCTAATCAATTGATAACCAAATGCTCTAATATATATTTACGTGATGGGGCCTGTATTGCAATATACACATCAGAAGCACACAATGCATGCAACATATTACATAGAGTATTAATTTTAATGAATAAAAAGTACATTCATCTATTTTAATACAGTGTGTATTGTCAGATTTTCTTCTTCCTGCTGCACTGCGTATTGAACTGCTCTAAAACTGCTGACGACGATTACTGATTGATCTCAACCTACTAAATAGACAACATTGAATGCTCTAGGCTTTTTGCAGCATTCGGTATTGATCGGATAATTTCCCATCCACCTGACCTCCTCAGTGGCACAGAAGTTCATATCAAGGTCACAAGTAAATACCGTCTCTGCTCATCTTGAATCCCTTTTTTGAATTCTCCAAAGATGGTTGACCTTACTCATGTCCACCGTTTCTGAGGAAATCCAATCCTTTCATTGGCTCTGGACCCATTTAGTGTGATTGATTTGAGTCAATTATGTGGGTTGCCCCCTGTGTGACCGACCTCTGATTTAGGCTTAAGATCAATAAACATGATCATTGATTAATTGTGTGTAATGAGTCTCAGGTCTCAGTAGGAGTTATAAAAAGCAATCACAGCACTGTAACGCAATTTGCTTCAGTTTCATGTATTTTATAGGACAGAAAATCAATTGCACGTGAGTATAGAGTGAATGTGCGTTCATATTTCAGCATGTTTGTGTCCTTCTGAACTAATACTCAATGTTATAAAGGTACTGATCACCATGTTGGATCCACTTAATATGCTGGTAGGTTGTTATGGTTTCTGTTTCATCCACTCACTCACAACACACTCGTGGTGCAGGTGGTGGGACTCTTATCGCTTCGCTGTGAATACGTTCGCTGCCTTGTTACTTTAATTATTATCATCATCATTTTACTCCACGAGAGAAAATGACAACCTTGTTTATGCAGCCAATTTAACAAAAAAGAAATAACTAAACTTGGCGCCCTGCCACTCATGTGCAGTATTCTTCGCTTGATAAAAACTATTTTGGATAAAGTGCTGAAATGGTCCCACTCGTTGTAATGGACCTCCCACTCCCCTCAGCTATTCCTGTGTTCCTAGTGTGTGTTTTGTTTCACTCGAGCACCCCCTTGCAAATATGTGATCACAGACACGCACGCTCGACAAACAGCACTGGTTAGCGTGACAGAAAGTTCCAAAACAACCTGACCTCATTGCTGGGATGTTCTTATCCTCAGCTGCGCAACAACTGTTCAGTACAAAAGCGACGCAGCGTTGTCGACAAACCACCGCTCGTTCTTTATGTGCGAGAATGTGTGTGTCAAATACGCTGTCAGGAAACAAGGTCTCATTGTCTAAATGCACTGATTGACAATGAGAGTGGCGTCATCCCGCTGCACAGTCCGGAAACACACAGGAAGTAGTTAAAAGCTGTTGATTTAGAGGATACTTAGTAATATGCTGCTATGCATTCTGCAAAATCATCACTTTATAACAGGAATGTCTGTCTGCTGGGATTTAAACGCCACGCACCTGAGACAGTGTGGTTACGCCAGTCCCCAATCTGAGGCATCAATCATGTTTGGATCTGCATCTGGCAGGACAGATGTTTGACACGAGCAATGTCGTTGTCTCAGCATGCACTTTGAGTTTTTGTTTTATTCCTCAGAAGGACGTTGTGGCGAAAATAACAGCGTAACCAGTGAATCAGTTCACTTGCTTGCACATGTTGCTCTGGTGTGTGTGTGGGGGGGGGGGGGTGAGGATAAAGTCACACAGCCGCCTCCCAGAGGCCTGGAGAAGAAGTCTTGGGAAGACGCGGAAGACAAAAGCGACAACGCCGGTCGTGCTCTGGTGTCATCCACTTTCAATTAAATCCAAATGGAGGAAATAAACAAACATCAACGACGTGCGAGGACACTCAACAACCCTCAACAGGATTCACACGGACCTCCTGCCTCCTCGTCCCCTCACGTTGTACCGGGGGCCGACGTTCCGAGGTTTAAGCCACAATGAATTATCAGCACACCCGTTGCAGCAGGTATCTCTGCAACACAACACACGTCTCTGATTTAACGTCAGCAGTGTAAGCTCTTCACCTTCTGCTGATGGAACCATGATGGTCCTTTAGTCAGGGAGATGAAAGAGATGCACTGCTTATTATGTTTCAAACTACAAATGGATCCCACACGTTGCAGCTTTAATGCCGATTTTATTAAACTGTTTAATTGGCGTACGGGCTCAGATGAAAGCATAACAATACACAAAGATTTTGACTCGTTTGTGTAATTTATTCGTTTGACATTTTTAAGGTAAACGCACTTCTGCATTCTGTTGAATAGGATTTCATGACCACACTGGATTTATTATTACATTATTTCCAATTCCACAGGGAGGCAAAGATGAAGAGCGACAGGAGATGGTTTCACAAGAGAGCTGAGTGTGAGACTGAAGAAGGAGGGAATAATGAGAAGAGTGCTGCGCGAGAAGAAAGAAAAAACACAGCAGAACTCTGGAGGGAAGGAATCTTTGCCCTGAAACGCAATGCAGAAATGAGAACATTGCAGCAAGAAAACAAATGACAGGAAGGATGGAAGAACAATTGAAAGCCTGACAGCGAGACAGAGGAGTGGATGTGGAAGTGAAAACATTTTCAGCGGGTGGGAATCTATAGCCTGAGTCTGTATATCAGAGGCAGAAGTTTAGCTCCACACACACACACACACACACACACACACACACACACACACACACACACACACACAAACACATCTACATACAGTAATGATTGGATTGGAGAACATTTTCCAGCTTTCTTAATCTGTCCTTCCTCTTTCTTTTCATCTTCCTCTCACGGAGAAAGAAATACACATTCATTAAACCACTTGACAAAGAGTTTTAAACATTTTAAATATTCGATTTAGATCTGCTTTTAATGAGGACGGGAAGTTGAGTTCAAACAAAACAACGGATATTTTTCTCGTCTTCATTCAAAATAGAAAAAAAAATGTATTCAAGCAAAGGAAATAAGACAAAATATTGAAAATGCATCAATCAAAAAAACTGTCCTCTTTGTAATCCGCTGTTTCGTACATTTTCCAATAAACCCACTTTATTTTGGCTCATTATTTTTTCAAGCCACGCCAATGACGTAACGATTAAAACAAAACCCAGCCGAGTCATTCATTTAATTTAATTTAAAACAACAGCTGCTGTTGCGCGGTTACATGTCCTGAAGGGTTAGAGGTTTTCTGTTAAACTGAAAGACCAAAACATCTAAAGTGGAAGGTGCTAACTACAACAAACCCAGCAGATATGAGGTTATTTAATCAGTGACAGGATAATGAAACGCATTAAGAAAATGTCGGTGGCATTTGTGTTTGTGAACACATATTCTATAATCAAAGTATATTCATTTTCTATTTGTGCAAATCAATCTGGAATATTTTTGTTCATGGTGTCAGTTAAAATGTGCGTACATTTAAATTCACCCAAAGATATGCAGACACATGCAGAGCTGCACACTGTGCTGCGTGTTCTCTAAGGAGGAGAAGACAGCTGCCTCTCTAAAACAGAACTGTAATTAACACCTTTAAACCCAACATGCCAGACTCATAAATAAAAGAAGCAGATTAAGGGCCCGGGACACATTAAAAGTGGATTAGCTCCAAAGATGCAAATATCCGGCACTCATTTTCATCAGCACCCAGAATCCAGCGCCTGAATCATCTTTAGAGATCCAGGGAAGGCAGACAAGAATGCAAATGTTGAGCGAGAGTCAGAGAATGATTATAAACAGAGACTTGTCAATTACACTTAACTTCTCTGGGGGATTTACGTTGCTCTGTCGTACTCTACTGTGAAACTATGAAACACACACCCGTGCAACTTACTTACCAGAAATCGGAAAATGTGCACGCACACACATTAACATAATTCTTAGCTTGAATCAACATTAAGACCAAAACAAGGACTATTTTGCACTGACCATTTAGTTGCTATGTAAATTTAGTGACTCAGCATGAATTACAAGTAGGTACTGTGATGGTATATAAGCACATACTGAAAAAAGGTGCCATGCCATGCCGTTATAATTGTAACTATATTACAATTGCATTCTTAGCATATAGCAGCTACACACTAGGTGCTGCACACTGATATTAAAATGGATTTGGAAGCATTGGTCTATTGCTGCTTCACATATTCTCAGGTAGTGTTGGTTTGTCATAACGTATAGTTGCTTTGCTGAATAAATCAGGAACCAACGTTGCACCACATATTGTGTAAATTCATATGGAACAGTTGTCATTTGGTGAGTAAATCTCTTACCCATAGGGTATACGTACTGTTTCATAGCTCATCGCACAGGCTCATTAGCCTAATTTGCCCCTTGCTGAGATGCATAAACTAATGTTTTTGATAACTTTGCAAATAGACAAACAGGGGAAACGAATTGATGTTTAACAGAAGGGTTCAGGTTTGGCAATAAACTAATTTTAGAAATGGAAACTACATTAACGTAAAAAACAAATATCCCTTTTTGATTGATTAGGAAACCAGTGAACTGGATTTAGGCGGATTTAGGCAGACGCTCGCTGTATCTCTCACCGCCAAGAGCAGTCAAAAAGATTTGTCTTTGTCATGTCTCGTACCAATTTGAATCATCATTCTGATTGTGATATCTTGTAATTATTGCAGCAGTGCCGCAGCGGTTCTCTGTTCATCGACAATCACCGGCATCGATGCAGGAGCCCTTCTCTATGTGTCCCCCTCTTCCCTGTGGCTCTCCTTCTGTCTCTGCTGCTTTTCAAGTGCCACAGCAACAACACAGACACGGAGTGTATCTCGGGAGACGGGGGGGGCGCGATTTGATGTGAAAATGTAAAGATGGGAGAAGATGAAAGCACTGAGATGTTATGTAGGATGGGGACAAGGTGCTTGACAAGTGATAATGGAGCATGCGGATGTAGAAGTCGCACAGGCTGGATTGATGATACCTACTATTGTAAAGTAACCAATATTCGTAGAGGCCAAGATCAATGCCGCAATCAGAGCGACCCTGCGTGCCTTTTCTGTGTAGATCTGCATCTCCGACTTTCTTTTTCTGTTCCTCGCTCGTCTTCCTCTATAGTATAATGCGCCTTACTGTTAATGGGATGTCACATAAACAGGACTTTGTGCAGCTAAACACACCTTCAGGTTAGATCACAGTAGCGAGACTGACGATAGCAGGAGTTGCTGGTTGCTCTGCATCATGTAGCTGACACTCTGTGTGTTCTCTCAGCTTTTGTGTGTTTCCACTTCTAAAAACGTCTCCCCAGCCTCTGTGTTTGGGCAGGTGTGCATGGCACAGGTGTGAATGCATGCAGCGGTGTGAGTACCGAAATATTGCATTGCATTGCAACAGGAATACAAGGAATGTTGCATGAAACCTAAAGCTAAATCTGCTTGATTAAGATTTTGGAGATTAATGTACATTTTTTTTATTTTAAAGATGGACAATCTTGTTCCACAATATCTAAATTCTTACTGAAAAGGCACCCAGGGTTCAGTGTTCAGCAGTTGGTTTAACAGCTTCAATCAGTATTCAGTCTCATTCTCAGACATCTGCTTTTTTAGATATGATATTTCAATAGTCCCCCAGGGATACTTTTGTTTTCCATGACCTCTACAGGGCGGTCGGGTGAGCTGTGGGAAAACGTTGGAGCCGGAGGGCACTCAACATGTTGTTCGACAAACTTGCCCCCAAGTGGAGTAAAAATATGGAATAAGACACTTTGCTGTGTTGCAAACCTACTGTTGTGTCAGTGAGCAGGTCAAAAAGCTCTTGTTGTATCGTATCCCAAACACACAAAGGGCTCTGAGTGGCTTTGTACAGTATATCATGCTGTCACCACCGGCACAGAGAGACGAATGTATGGTGTGACGGCCAAAGGCTTGAGCTGCAAACAACATTACAGTGTGCGTGTGCGTGTGTGTCTGTTGGTTATTTGGGTGAGGTTTTGGGTGGGGGCTGCAGTGTGGTCTCACCTTACTATCATCTGTCACTGACAACAGATGTACACACAATACCTTTATTTACCCACCAACCATATTGTGTGTGTGTGTGTGTGTGACGCGACACTGTAAAAACACATCAGTACATGCTCTCAAAGCCCGTCTCCTTCGCACCATACAAGTATTGTGGAGACGTCATGTCATCAGCTCCTCATTCCACGTGATCCTGATTTGATGGCTCTTGTCCTCACCTTTCTGAGACAAGAAAGGGACACGAGAAAAGGACGTCCGTCCTCAAAAAGCCACTCTGAAACATCTTTTTCCATTAACCGCAGTGATGAATCTTCCCGGTGTTGGCAGAGGAAGCTTGCCTCCCGATTCATAGTCCACCACAACCCCGCATCTAAAGCTCCCGCCTCATCCATCACACTCCAACAATAGAGATGTCGTCCACTCCCCAGACAGCTGTTCGCCGCGGCCCCCTGAAAGCGTGTCTGTGTGTGCCTGTGCATCTGTATGTTTATGTACGCGTGTGCATGAACACACATGGGTGAGTTTTGTTGCGTGTACAATGGACCTCTGAGCGTTACAATGAGATCATGTTCCAAAGGCAATGCAAATTTCACATCAGCCTCTACATCACACCACCAGTATTGCGTTGAACATCGTTCATTTGAAGACACTTAAACTGATTGATTACTCCTTTGTTGACAGTGATGCCCGTGATATATTGAAGAAACTTTTTTTAATTGGAAAAGAAATTGGAACCGTGGTCTGCATAACAATGAGTGCTTACAAGCAGGAGAATGAAAGAAACAGAGCTAGATGGACCATCTCTAAACGGCTGGAACAAAGACCAACACGTGAAATAAGTGTGATCTGTCGGATTATTTGTTGAAAGTCTTCTTGGCTGTCTGACAACATCCAGGGGCGGCCCGTGTGCATCCGTCTCATGCCGCGCCACGCTGGTACCGCCATCTGCTACCCGGGCCGATCTTCTGCCCGGCCCGGCAAAAAGTCCTCAAACACTCGACTCCCAATGTCCCGGCTGTGGTCAGACGGCCAGCTGGCACCACGCCGATCGTACCAACGGTTGATGCGCACACGCTGCGACCTTACAGCGGTAACACCAACAGAAAGGTCCGGCTCAATTCCTCGCGCTTCTTCTGCTTTCATCACGTGCACGTGTGGAGGCCGGTTCAGGCGCGGGAAGCGCGTCCGTCCTCCTGTCCTTCCGTCTGTTCCTCTCTATGCCGTTTGGCCCGTTTCTCTGACCTGGATTGAGACCACGGGGAGCTCATCTTCACAGCCACCAAACAGTGTTTATGTGTGTGTGTGTGTGTGTGTGTGTGTGTGTGTGTGGGTGTGAGCGAGAGTTTAAGAAGACGACTCTGAAAAGGAGCCCCGAGAGGGGAGTCAGATGGCGGGTGTTTGTGTTGGTGTGTGGATGGGGAAGGGGGGGGGGGGGGGCCGACGGGGGCGGATGAAGGAAGGGAGAGAAAGGCACAGGAGGAGGCGGGAGATCGCTCTGTTTCCCACCCTTCAGCTTTTGTTCTCCTAGATAATAACTCTCCTCCCCCTGACTCCGAAAACCAAGGGAACCCCTTTTAGTCTTGAAGTGACATTCCAGTTCAAACTGTGGTTATGACAACAGGCTGTGCACACACACATTAGCTGACGTGATCCGCAGTATTTTTTTGTCGACAGTTGATGCTGCAACTGTGTCAGATTTCTCCTCAATTATAAATGCCCTCCTTTGCCCTAAATAAACCTAGCGTGCTTTTAATCTGGGCCAGAACCGAGTATGAGGGAAACATAGAGCTGCATCACTGCCAACAGCCTGCAGGCCGCTGTCTAAGCCACCAGGACCAAATGAAGAAGCCTGCAATCTGAGTGCACAGGAGAAGGGAAGATACCACAAATTGTAGATATCCTCACTTTCCTCGTCATTCTGAGAGCATTCAGTGCAAGTAGTGACATAACCAACACAGCATCTGCTCTCCTGCTTTAAAAATCAACGCTAAATGCGGGAAGGCAAAGACTTCGCTGGAAGGATTCAAGGGCATTGGATGTTTCAGTTAAAACACGGCTCTATTTGCCGCGACCTGATTGAGTAGAGCAGCACCTGCAACCCACATGAAATCTAAAAATATTCTGCACCATTGACTGCGCCGTGGCCTCAGTAGGTAGATAAATAGCTGCGTTTGTGTGTATTGTGGGGATGTGTGCATGCGTTAAATTGGGAATACAGTAAGGACTAAATAATATTCCGAGGTTTGCCCCTGCCTCGCTTACAAGCCTTAACCTCAAGACCTCTGTGTAAATATGCATGAGTGTGTGTGTGGCCGTTATGCTAAGCTATTTGAGGCATAATTTGCTGCGATACCATCAACTGCATTTGACTGTTTGCATATTTCACATGGGAGAGATGATATTATACTGGCAACAAGCACGGTGAAAAATGAACAGTAAGACTCAAAAGGTTGCCAACAGTAACGGCAGAAAATCAGCGCGGTGTGTTAGCGTAGCGTACTTATCCGTCTGCCATGCTATTGACAGATGTGTGACAGATGTGGTGTTGTTAATGTTGCAGTGAAGGCAGGCTTTATCTACAGATACGTCACTGTGCAGAATTTGAATGCTTATCAAATCTTTTTCTCAATTTGCTCTATGTTATAGCTTGCTGCTCGAGGGTTGTTTATTGAGGAAGACCCGTGGAGATTATTGTGAAGATACATAAGATTCATCTGAGACTGGCTTCAAAGTAGGCCTATGCTTCATCAAACTGGTAAAAAAAAAAGAGATCAATAATGTATGCACAGAATATGATCTGTAGCTGCAGACGTCAGGTCTGCCCTGACCCTTCCTATAAATTCTTCAAAAATGCTTCAGAGTGCCTCATGTGTCCAGGTGTTTAATGTCAAGGGTCAGTTGTATTTGTATGCAAAAAAGTGACTTTTAGAAAAAAGCAATGCTTTACAAGCAGTGGGTTTTAGGCAAAGAACAAAACGATAATAATAATAATAATCAGATTTTGTAGTCTGTGTTCTGGTTCGACTGCGTTCATTTTATGGAGACTATACATATGCTACGTGTTTAATATAAATCAGCAGTACTGTTTAGTGCACTACATATAGCATTTTCCCTCTTCCTTTCCCTCTCTCACACACAAACACACCTACACTTACAGACACACGCAGGGGGGGATTATGCATTTAAACTGCACGCATCTGCTTTCTTTGGTCCTTGTCACCCCCCTCTTCCTCCCCCTCCTCCCCCCTTGGGTCTCTCCCCGATGCACCGTTCTCCGCACAGGTGCGAGTGCCAGCAGCGGGCTCGAGTCGCTCCGCCAATTAGGATCGCGGAGCGCGACCACGTGAACAAATCCCTTCTAAATTCTCCGTCCGGCAGTCCCGAGTGAGCGAGCGGGTGGGGGGGGGGGGGGAAGAGAGTAATACCGGGCGAGCCGAACGGAAGCCCCGCGCAGGTAAATGGCTTTGTCGCCCCTGGCTTTACACTTTTGGTTTATTTCACTGAGGCTCAGCCGTGATGGTTTGAATGGGGATTCGGGTGGGATTGTTTGGGGGGGTCTGGGACACTGTATCTTGGATTCAATTTGTCGTCGAAGATCTCTGCTCTCCCCTCCGATCCGCGGACAGGACAAACCGCATCATCGGTGCTCGGTCGCTCCGCGCCGTCTGCGCATTGTAACCGCCGCTTGCAGACGCGGGAGGCTATTGATAGTTGACAGAAGCCCCGTAATCCCCGGCTGATCTGGCTGACCGGCCACAGCCATTTGCGAGAAACCAGAATGTTGATTGAACTTTTTTATTTTGCTCCGCGATTTGTTTTAATTGGTAACGCCGGCGTGGATTGACGCCTTGCAGGAGGGTGTGTGTGTGTGTGTGTGTGTGTGGGGGGGGGGGGGGGGGGGGGGGGGGGGGGGGGGGTGATGGGCTTCTTTTTGATGCTGCATGCAACCAGGCAAGCAGGCAGAGGCGAGTTTTTATTGCTGAATTATTTATAAGACTGTCTGGGATTTGGAGAGAGAGAGAAATATGCTTCACTTGAGAGGGAGTCAACATATATTCATAGACTCTTTCTAATCGGGATGTGTCCCCATTTCCACTTAAATGTACAGCCTTTTTTTTAGTTTGACCAATTTCAGCTACAGTCTAATTGAAAGGCAGCGCGTTCCCTTTTTATTTTAGCAATTGAATCTAATTTAATGCTGAGAGGATTATGCGAAAAATCGATTAGCCAACCATGAGAAAATGACTAAATCGAGCTTTTAAGCCAACTCGTGGATGAAGTAATATGAACAAACTCTTTATCTGATTTGAGCTTTTGAAATGTGAGAATTGTATCATTCTCATGTCTATAACAGGAATCTTCGGACTGTTAAATAATCGCTCTGGGAAGTTGTAGGACCATTTGTCCCAATTGTCTGACAGATTAATGCCTCGATTTAACGATTGATCGAGATTAAGGTAAAATAAAACGTTCATACGATGGCTAATTGATGACAAATTAGTCAATAGTTGTCCAAGTTATATTCAATTAAATTAACTAAGTGAACAACAACCCTTTTCTACTGCATCCGCCGCTGTTTATTTCACTGTCACCCGCGTTTCTAATGCTACCTCACACAAAAAAAAGAAAGATGAATGAATAAACAATGAAATACACGCAGCGCATTTCCTCCTGCCATTGTTACTGCCTTTTCACAGCCGCACTCCAGCGGAATGAATCGACTCGCTTCGCACATGCGCACTGGACAGCAACGCCCCCTCCCCTTTTCCTCTCTCTCTCGCTCGCTCGTCTCGTGCTGCTCGCGCGCAGGAACCAGCAGGCGGCTGCGCGAGCTCTCTGCCTCGCTGCTCCGCTTTTGTTGAGGCTCGAGCAGAGCGGACGGTGACAGCTCAGGTTCGGCGCGCTCATTTAGTGGGATTTATGTTATTCTTTGACCCGTTTTTGGATGTCTACGTCTCGGTTGCAGTGACGGGCCACCGACAACTTACTGCTCACACCGTAAGTTGCTTTTTAAATTTTCTTTTTTTTATTTCTAGCGCTGTTTTTTGTATTTGTCTTCACCCCGGTGTTTTATGAGGGGCTTAACGTGCTGTCACAACGAGAAAGAGAAAGAGGTGTTTGGGCTCGTTGGCTTTTTTCTATCTTACGTTCTCTCTTGGTCGATAGAGTTGGAAACGTACCGCCTGGTTATCCGCTCCGTCCTGGCGTTTGCGGTGTGTGAGTTCCTCTTTCTGTTGTCGAAAGCCGAAGACAACAACAACAACAAAAAAGAGCCACTCTACGCGCCGTGCCGTGTTTCTACCGTGTTTCCACGTTAAGCTGAATTTCCCTCCTGGAGAATAATATTTAGACCGGAGGTCTCTGTTGGACTGCAGCTCATCTAAAGCAGGTGTCTGATGATCCACTTCCGCACTATGCCGCGAGGTATCGATTTTACACGTGAACCCACCGAGCTCTGTTTTTATTTATTTTATTTATTTTCTCCAACTCCTGTTCGGTAGTTAGAGGTCCTTTTTATTTAGTTCTTTTTTTTATTGTGATGTTTGGTATTTTTTATTAGTTTCATTTCCTCATTTCAACCCGCGCGAGGCAGCATTTTTTTTTTTAGAGAACCAAAGCAAAGTATTGAAGCACCGTTGTGCATCACCGAAGTCATTTCCACACTTAACATAGTGTGAGCGTGTGTATGTGTGTGGGGGTGAGCGTGCGCGTGTTTCCGTGGTTGTCCATGCGCGCATGGATTGTGAGTGAGCGTGTGTGCGTGCGTGTGTGTGAAGGAAATCCTGAACTGAACCTCCTCCTTGCTGAACCCGCTGCGTTGTCTTCCCCAAACCTGTTAAGTGGGTCAATTGTAAACTAACACCGTATGTTCTCGGTCTCACAACAACCAGACACGCTGCAAAAGAGACACAATCTGGTGTGTGTGCAGAGGTCCACAGCCACACTCACTTACTTAGTCAGAAGGTCGTGGATTTGGCTTTTCTTTTTTAAATCTGCAGCCAGGTTGTTTGTGTTGTGTTCATTGACTCTTGTTTTCCTTCGGGCTGTGCTGCGTTCAGGAGCTGTGGTCTTGCAGGCTTGACTTATTGCCTGTTGACTTTCGGGTTATTTTGGTTCGCTCCACCCTGTATCATGTGCAGGAGGCGTCTCTGGTAACATACCCGGCCACACCTGCCCTGCTTGGGCAGAAATGTGGGGTGTCTTTGTTTTAATGCCTTGCCTTCTTGGTTTCTGTGCCTGAGTATCACGAGGCAACTTTCCAGTGAGCAGAGCATAGATGTATGGAGCAGAGAACCAGGGATGGGGGCATGTGGAGAAAGTGTGTCTGTGTGTGCTTGCATGGTTGAGTGTCTATGCCCCCCCCTCCCCCTCCTAATAGCACATTCACACACTACTCCTCATAAGTATTGACTTCGCAGTGAACTCTATCAGTATCGACGAGATGAGAAGTAGGGAGAGCGCGATCTTAATTTTGAACTTCTGCTTTGTCGATATTTCTTCAAGAATTGTTTTCGGTCCCTATTTCTTATTTGGATTTTGCTCCTTAAGTCTTTTTGGTGTGATGTGATTCATTCCTTTTCTTCATTTTCTTGGGCATTATAATTTTTGTGTCTCCAGCCCCCTTTTTGACCATTATCCTCTCACGGGTAAATAAGCCAGGCAAACATTTTACTCCTACCTGTAGCGTATTATATGTCAGGCTTATTATTGTGCTTTGACATTTCAAGAAGGTACACATTCAATTTCACAAACAAATCATCTGATCAGAATAACCTTTTTTAAAAAAAATATCCTTAGCTGTAAGTGTTTGACCCTGGTTTAAAACGGCTCATTAAAGCACAGTAAATTTCAAATCGCTCCATTAGACTTTTCCAAATTACTGTTATTTTCCAGCAATAAAACATACCTTGGCTCAGGTGAAGACTGCAACACATCGCACACTGAGCGCGCATGGCAGAGACTAACGCAAATACAGACGGGAACACAAACATGGCGGAGTGCCGATGAGAAAAGCGTCCGCTAACCAGAAAACCCCCAGAAAAATGTTTTGTACTTTAAATTTGTTCTGATCTATTCCACACTAAGTCAGGTAGAAATATTGATTCAGCCCATTTACAAATGTGCTTCCAATCGCTTTACAATTAGCAAAGCACACAACGCCCTCTCTCCTCAGATCCTCAATTCTGATGATTAAATACCCCCCCCCCCAGAAATCCTTTTTAACCAGGGGACACAAAGAGGGGGAACAACACTTTTATTTGACAAATACAAATGTCTGTCCCCTGTCCTTCGCTCGTCCCCTTGTCTCTGTGCCTCTGCGTGTTTGGCCTGGATCACCGCCGTCTGCTTTGCGTCCCCCTTCGTGCTGATCCGGTACCGGTTTGCTTTTAGATGTCGCTCCTTGGGTTTAAGCCGTTTAGCATCTCAGCCACCCAATCCCAGCAGCCGAGGACGCTCGGACACAGTTGCATCGTGGGACGTCTCTCTCTCCCCCCCTTGCCGCCTCGGCCGTGCCCTCGTTCCCCGGTGCCCAGTGCCCATCAGCGAAACAGGAGTCTGCCCACCGGCTCTCGGATTCAATGACACACAGCAGCACATTTTTAGAGTCTTATCTGGCGAAGGAAATGTAGCACTAATCCAATTGGCTGGCGCTTTAGTAAAAGCTCTCCTAATTGGCCGATCGGGCAGCTGGCCGCCATGGTTTCCAGTAAGCACAACAGGCAGTTGGGAAGAGTCCCAGGGGTGCAGGAGACGCTGAACAAAGGGGAGATAGCGGAGGGTGCGCGACTGTTTTGAATATTCCCTCCACGCGGCGCTACAAAGGAAGGACCCATCTGCATCCTGCAGTCTCGGGTCTACAGGGGACGTCGCAGTTTCAGCTGTGGTGATTGCCAAACGCATGCGAATACACACACACATACACACACACACACACAACCTCCACGTTCCATCTGCAAACACGCTTTGAGGAAGCCGCCAACTGGTGTTTGTGCGGGAAGGGGCGGCACTGCAAGAGGAAGAGCGGGTCTTTGCCGTGAAATAAACGCTGCTACATACCAACATCCAATGCAGCCGTTCCGGTTTCCTTTCACCTCAGTGTGGAATCCAAGAATAGCTCAGAGTGACGGAGGCAAGAGATGAGACAGAGGGAGGAGAGCAAAGAGGCGCTGCCAGACAGGCAGAGACTGTGAGAGATGGCCATGTAAGGGTTCCTGCACCACACCAACGCTGAACTCAAAGTGAACTGTTCACAGTTCAGGGTCTCAAATCACTGTTAACTTGAACTTTGGCTTCGTTTGGCTGCTTCACAATGAAACAAAGGGAGCCTTCAGCACGCTTTGGGGAACGTGTAATAACAGTGAGTTCCTTTTAAGGAATGGCCTGTTTTGCCTTTTTCCTTCAGTTGATTTCCTTTCATATGATGAATTAATATACTATAGGCCTATAGAGCTCCCCAATAAAAAATAAACTGCCTCACTAGGTACAACAACTATATTTCTATTTTTTTATGCGCACAAAAATGTGATGATGCATTCCAGTGGGAAGTAATAAAATATGTAATTCTGTAAATGGTAGATGTGAAATGGACCATTTGAATGAATGGCAGAAGGTTATCAGAGACCTCTGCAAATGTTGGCCTAATATTTAGGGTTAGGATTAATGGAGAAGCAGAGTTGATACAAAATTGTTCTACTTGCACTAGTAAAGTTTCACCAGAGATCGAGGAAAAATACAAAACAACATACATACATATGAATATCTCTCGAATTGGCAAAAGCAGTGAAAGACACAATCCTTGCAGTGTGAGTGTGCTGTGCATCATTCATTTGCCAAAGTTTGCAACATTGCATGATTGCACCAATAGATATCTCTCCACTAATTCTCTTTTTCAACATGTTATCCATACCACACCTTTAACATTATATATGAGGTAATACCAGACACACAGATCTTTCCGCTCTTTTGGGTCTTTTTGCCTCTTGTTTTTGTAAGACGATGGAAGCTAAAAACCCACCTCCACCATATCTGGACGAGGTAGCACTTTATTAGCACTTTCGAATGCACTTACTTCTAGCACTTTGTTGTTTGGCTTTCTTGCGGGAATTGTACTTTCTTCATTCTGGTTCTTCTGGGTCTTTGTTGAATGCACTTATTGTAAGTCACTTTGAATAAAAGCGTCAACTTAATGTAAACAGAAAGTCAGGAGACTGATCGTTGGCGCCAATAGTGAATTAAGGGAGACTGGTGCAAAGAGGGGGGAAAAGTTAGCTGAAGATGTGAAAGGAGATAATTATTTTTCATTTCGCTCACACATTTACCCATTATGTGTAAACTGTGACTAGCTTTACATGCACATGATTCACCCATCAACCCAAATGTAGGCGATAGACATTATCGTCATTGTGTAAGAAATATGCAGTTGAATATGTTGCAGCAAAATGTCTTAATTATGTTGTTGCCCTTTTGGATGTATCCATGAATGTCATTTTGGTGTACATGGACTCTGAGAAGTGGGGCAAGTTAGTAATGTTCTGACACAAAAAACCCTTCCTCTATTAATCTAATTTTTGTTGTTGTGTTCTTTTAAAAAAACATCCACCATTGCATTCTTTTCTGCGCGAGACATTTTTGTTGTGCTGTGCACAATTAAAACTTAAAAAAGGCCAGACTAGATTGTTTCCATGCCAACAGTAGTCCCAACCACCGCTTTTATTATTCATTTATTTATTTATTTAATTGTTTCACGTAATTATTACGGCATTCGGCGTAAAAAAACTCACTCTGGCTTCAGCAAAATGACGCCGCCAAAGGAGCGAAGCGTCTTCGGTTTGACAGTTTGGTATGGGAGGCCCATCTGCTCCGTCACTCAACAACCGTGACTCACCGAGTGTCGCCTCTCTGCTCCGCCCAGCAGTCGCACGCACGCCGACGGAAACATGGAACTCATGTAGTGGACACATTTTGCAAACCCCATTTGCGCGGACCTCGTCCAAACTCTCTCTCTCTCTCAGACACATGCACGCGCACACACACATAGTCTCCCCCCCCCCTCCCCTCCATCCCCCCTCCTCTAATGTCCCAGCTCTGCTTACTGCATGAAAAAGAGCTTAGATCAGGGAAACCGTAGCTCGCCCCCCGACGTGGACTTCCTGGAAGATCGGGTTATTTATTCAAACCCTGCAGACCGTGTTTGGGCCGCGACTGGGGGGCGTTTCCAGCTTGAATCCCGGTATAGTTTGACAAATCTTTGTGTTACCTAATTACTGTAAAGGTGCAGCGGAGGGAGGCGGTCGCCTCCATTTGCTCCAGCAAGACTTGTGGCGGTACCTGGATTTCCTTGAGCTGTCTGTACGTATATATAAATATATGTACACGTGTGTGCCGTGCCCGTCAAAATACTGGGTTGATTTTATTATTGTAACTCCTGCATGCTGGTCGTTTATTACACTTTGAAAATGAGAATACTTTTTAACAGAAAAAAAGTCTTGTCACCCTGATCTCACCAATCACGTTGTGTTTATGAGCTCCATCTGTCACTGCACGTCCCTTCCATTTAGGTTTCTTATTGCTACATCAGGCAGAGCATATGAAGTGTCATTTGGCTACCGATCTTTTTTTAAAATTTACTAATAATAAAACACTACCGGCTTTTGTTGAAGTACTTTGTTCCTTCAAAAATATGACCCAGCTCAATCTCCCTCTATCGTCTAACCCAAAGACGCACTCATTTCCATGAAGCCGCTGCGAAGGAGCCAATTTGACACCTTCCTTTTTAGGGTTATACTCGGTTTAGATTCCAGGAGGTCTCCACTGGAATCTAAAGTACACGTTAGTGCTGCTTTGAGAGGAAGCTACGAGAAAAGGTCTCGAAACAATTTCGATCCCCGTGGCCGCACTTTGAGAACACCGGCACAAGATGGAAAGACAAAGTGAAAGCACATATTCAAAATGCTTCGCTGGAGACATGAGGGGTAAAAAGAGACTATTTTCTAAATAAATCTGAATGGTGTGTGTGTGTGTGTGTGTGTGTGCCTGCAGGCGTCTAGCTCTACCACAATGACCCAGTGACCGGTGTTTGCGGATTAATTGCTGCTTTCATGTTAAGCTGTGGCGTATCACCCCGTAATTGGTAATGAAGATTATCAGTAAGATTGCCCGTTTTGATAAGACCGTTGTTATTAGTTTAGTCTTGATAGCTGATTAATACATGAAATGCTTCAGAAAGGAAAAACTCTACTAGGTACTTTGAAAAAAACCTTTTGATTTATCTGACTCGGATGATAGAACACATACTTGTGTGGTGCCTCAAAAGCCACTGGGGTGAATGCGCCGGTGTTTGTTGTGCCCGGGGATGAAAGGGATGCGACAGAGCCACACACACACACGCATGCTCACTCGTACACGCCGGTGAGCCGATACGTAGCAGGACGCCTCCCCATATTTCTCCTGAGATCCTTTTCAAGCCACATCACCGTCTCACTCCAGCACACACACGACTGTCAGCCTGACTTGCTTATGTGCTGCCACTCCGTGTGTGTGTGTGTGTGTGTGTGTGTGTTGAAGAAGGGACTTGAGGGCAAGGGTTGTCTAAATGTTCAGAAATAGCTGTGTTTTTGTTTTTGTGCATCCGATGGGTTTTGCTTCGATTTGATTAGTCATCTGTGACATAGAAAAAAACGTTTATACTCCGGCTTCCTCTTCTTTTGTGGAACTTAACCCAGAGTTTTTACTTTGTCACATTTCTGTGTAACATCGGTGCATAAGTGGATGCGTCTCACACACACTTTCAGCTGTGGTTTCTGTGTGTAGGTGGGGAGAGTAAACAGGGAAATACAATACAATATGTAAGTAATCTTTTTGTAAGAACTAAACTGCGATCCACAAACAACGTTGTAGAGTGAACCCTTCCCAGGCGACGGGGGGGACGCACCTCGGGTCGGAAATCAAGAAATGTTTTGCCTTTCATCCACGGCTCATTAGAGCTGCAGCCGCACACGGCTCTCTCCGAACGGTCTCTCTCGCCAGCCCGAGCAGAGTCACAAGAGAGTCGAGAGTCACAAGAGAGTCGAGAGTCACAAGAGAGTCGAGAGTCACAAGAGAGTCGAGAGTCACAAGAGAGTCGAGCTGTAGCGAACAAACAAGTCAGACTCCGACCAAAAAACCCAGAGCGAGTGGGGGCATGACGTCGTTGTTACCAAGTGGGCTCCTTCCTTTTGCAGATGACTCACTGACGTGACCCCTCTCCAAAAAAAAAAAAAGGCCCGAAACACCCCGTTCTTTTCCGCCGATCCCGACCGACTCGGTCACATTAAACCGATATCGTGCCGTGATCTTCCAAGTGCGAGCTCGCCGTGGCAGGAAATTGCCACGCCAGAGAGTTCTGACAGCGAAAGCCCGGTCCCCTCTGTGCTCGGCTCATGAAGCGATAAGGAGGTCTGATTTGTCGCTGGGGGCCTTTAGTTATCAGTCAATTAAAACTGAGGACAACCGTGGGGGGGAAATGTGATTTTTTGTGGGGGGTTTTTGCCGCTGCAGTTCGAAGGAGAAGCAAGTGGCAAAGATAACAATGCTGGGACCACTATGCAAGACTTGAGCTATTTGATCCAAGGGAAATACTCCTTGCATTGTTTCAGAAAACTGTGCAATCTGCTGAGGTGAGCGCGCTCTCGCTTTCTCTCTTTCTTTCTTTTTCTTTCAATTCAAACTGAGTCCACAACAAACCCATTGTTAGCCGGCCAGTCATCTGAACCTCAGGGAACGTGTTCCAAAGCAGAGAACTGATCTTCCCACGTGGTGTTCTGTGACTACTTGTATCTCAGGAAAAAGGCCTTGTTTTGTAGAACGATGTGTCTCATAGCGCATAACTGTTTGATCAAACCGAGCATTTACTAGGTGCTGAGATTATGCATGTTGTGCAGCCTGGCTCATGTTAGCTATGTTTGACAAACTAAAAACCATTTAATTACTGTACTGTGGAGAACATTCTATTTATTTGGGGATGTTTGCTCTCCATGGTTCTGAATGTTGAACTTCAATGTTTGTCCTTGTGATTGGAGCCGCAGTGCGAGCCTCAAAAAAAGAAGATTTTTAGGACAACCGGTTTCAGAAGTATTTAGAAAGTATTGGAAACATTTTCTCACTCCGCAGCGTCTGTTAATCGGTTGGTACGCAGAATATTCGTCCCTCTCTGTCCTGCTGGTCCCCAGCGTTGCACTCTGGGTTCACATGAGTCCTTGATCTGCTTTGCTCGGCTGTGATGTCAGGCTTATTGTCCAAATGGCTCAGACCTTAATCCATGCCTTTCCATGCTACTCAGGATTAGTTTAGCGTGCTACGCTGGGCCACTGCACAGCTGGGTTTCACATCCCACACACCTTGCAGCACGACTGACTGAAAAGTATTTTCAGCACACTAAATATTTGTATACTGTTTTACAGAAAAAAGGAATGAAAAATTGTCATTTCTGTCCGCGTACACTTTGAATAAAGTGGAACGTTCTATGGTTCAACTTCATCGCGAGGTCGGTCATATTTATGCAGTGGTTTGTATTACGGAGAAGAGCAGAACAGAAATGGTTTAAAGAACTGTAGATTCCCATAATTAAGTGAATGTGATACTGAGCGATGCAGGTGGAGAACGTTGCGCATTGGGGAATCCGTGGCAGTTTTTTTCCCCCGACTAGCATGCATCGCCATCATCGAACTGCAGGTCGCTTTTAATGACGAAGAGAAGATGTGTACCGCGAGGAGTCCACTGAAGAGCGACGCAGGCATACGAATTTCACCGCACGTCAGCGTGGGGGACCGGCTCAATATCAGTGAGTGAAAATGTGTTGTCATAGCAACTCTCCGTCACCGGGCATAAAGGAAACATCGCCTTTTTGAGGACATGTCGGTTTCAGGATTCTGACAAAACCTGACTGCGTTACTGCTAACTTGTCATTGAGGAAGCCAAACGACCAGCGAACTGGTGAAGGGTGAGCGATCATTAAAGCATCATGGGAAAAGTAACCGTCCCGTCCTGTTCATCCTGTGGTAGCGAGGATATTCTTGAACAACAGATCTTTTCCAGGAACGGGATCCTGGGTTTTGTGACGTTAATCTGCGTCAGGGGATTAAGGTCAAGGACATTTTTCGTTCTGGACAAATTTTCAGTCCGGCTCCAATGTGGTCATTGGAGAGGAAGGGAGGGCGAACGCAGCACTCGGCGTTGGCAGGCGCGGCGAAACCGAGGCCGTCTCACAAGTCGTGGTATTCAGGGTGATGATCATGATGGACTATTAGCACGTCGCTTCACTCAAGCGTTTTATTTGCCTCACGTCCAGCCCTGACCGTTTTGGCAGAATGTCAAACAGGAGGTGCTTGATCCTCCTCAGTAATCACTTGTGATCCAAAAGGGAGAATTCTTTTAAATATGTTTTGGGAATTGTTGACTTTTATAATAATAACGATAATCTCGTTGTTTCTATTCTCGTCATCGCGTTGCATCCCTCATGATTATTTGATTACTGCGACAGATGATAGTGATCTTCTGCTTGTGCTCCTTTTTCTCAGGGACACTACCTTCAGCCATCTGCTGCGGTCTCTGCTGACATCGGCAGCTCAGACGTCCATATTGGCACTATATTAGCCAAGTGATGGCATGTTAAATACTTTCATTATAGTTCCCCCGTCAGCATTGCAGTCACACACCAACCATCCCTTGTTGGGGGGAAAAAAAACAAACCGATACAACACACACACTGATGTAACCGTGTATGTCCTAGTTTCTAAAGCAGCATTGCTGGATGTGCAGTGGTTCCACACAACATATGCAAACCAATGCCAACGGTACCAAGCATCCCTGCTAGTAGATACAAAGTCCCTGTTGACTTATTCTCACGATAAACCACATCCGGTACGAACGTTGGACACATTTCAAACCGTGTGGTTGTTTCAGCACTCGATCTGTGTGTATTCACACAGATCTGTAAGCACCATGTTTCACAAAGATGGGGCTTAAAGGGTGTGTCGAATTTACGAGCGAGGTGTCTGCCAGGAGCGCAGTCCCAGTCCCCGTCCCAGTTAAGACGGAGAATTGTAGGAGTCATGAAATGTCTTTATTGTTTTAATGCACGTGGACTTTAAAACTTTCTGCAAGTGTTTTCCAAACAATGCGCAGCAAGGTTTTCTATCAAAACCAAACTATTGTAGCTGTGATTTAACCATAATTGTACTGAAATAAAAAGAAAAGAGTGCACTTGTGTCTTACAGTTTCAGGGCTCTGGTTCAGTATTATCATGGACGCACTCCTACAACAACAGATTTAATTTCAAGTTTGATTTTGTTCCATTAGTTAAAAAAACCTTTTCACAATTTTTTTCAGTAACCTTAAAGATTTTATGGTTTGTCAGCTCACCGGAGTCACACAAACCGAAAAACATTTTCCACTCTTGCATAAACACATAGAAGGCTTACAGAGCTACACAGTGCTTCCCTCAGCGAGGGAATTGCTTTGAAAGATCTACTGGAGCAACACTGTAGTCCAGTGTTCCCTCAGCTAAAGGCCTCCACATGACCAGCCTAATATAGTGGTTTATGTTCATTAGGAAAGACGCTCTCTGTGCACTCGGTTCATAGGACCCCAGAGTACCGCTGCACCATTAAGATATGAGTTATTCAACACGTCAGCATTTCTCCTCTTCCCTTTCATGAAACCAGCCGCTGTGCCGCGGCCGCCCCGTGTCGACCATCACATGTGCACTGCAGTTCACCGTCGCGTGACGCCGCTCTCTTTGCACAAACACGGCAGGTGGTTTAGATGCATTGGAGGTCTGGAGGAGTGCCGCGCTGCATCGCATGTTTAACGTAGTCAGCTCGAGCTATTTCTGTTGCCCCCGGTCAGCCGGCCAAGAGGCAGCCGTGCCCATTTCAGACCAACGCAGGTTAATCCATCCAGGGCCCCGAGTTAATCATTTCAAGCTCGGGACGCATTTTAAGCGGCTCTATCCGGCCGTGTGAACGTATGAATTCACTGTGGGGTTTGGCTAATCTACGCGTAGTCAACAAGGACGATTGTGAAATGGCAGAAACACGGCGAGTAATAGGAAACAAATGGGGTGACGGTTGAAATTCTTAATTATGAGGGAGTAGATTGACCACCAAGAACCTATTTACATAAAAGTACAAGAAAAGTGTGACCAGTGCTCCGTTATTCATGTCACATTCAGCACAGCTACTGAAACACCGAGATGCAGTTTAGCATCTGACCAGCAGCATGTATGAATAGTTTGAAAAATAGTTTGTATGCTTGGAGCGGCCTTCATCAATAAAAATGTTAATTACTGCTCAGAATAGCTGACCCACGCACATCAGATGGGTTTCTCCTGTAACTGTGGTGTTACTGGGGAACAGAACACCGCAGAGCATGACACATGCAGCGTGGGATTACATCTCATGGATTAAAAATTGAGGGAGAAGCTATGAAAATGCTTTTTTTTTTTTTTTTTTTTTACTTTGTTTCGTCCAGTTATGTGAACAAATAATATTTACTCCTGAGATCACCGTCGCTGCATGAAGAGCAGCAGCCGTTGAGCAGATGCAGAGGAGAAGGCTTTTACTGGCTCCCGTTTAGCCAATCTGTGTCCAGGTGCACCACGGAGCCGCCCCCCCGGGTACGAACCTGTGGACGAAAATAAAAAGCGCTGACCACGCAAAGAAACATCGAGCTGGAGACAGTGTGCGAAAAACATGAATGAATGACGGATAAATCAAGGAACCAACGTCTGACATGGAATGCCGTACACGTGTGACCAAACACCACGGACAAAGTAATCGCCCAACTTGTCGTTGATATTGCTGTAAATGAGTCTTTTAAATCCGCCAAATTAAAATCACATTAAAGGATGGTTATAGAGGCCGAGTAAATCAGCAGAAAGCACAGTCGCATTAACCAGTGACTGATTTGTGCCACTGCTGATAATACCGAGTGCAATATAATAACTCCTGTTCATACATTCTTCTTATTCCTATAAGATTGACGGTCCCCTATCGTCGGTTCTTAGCTGCTGGGTAATTAAATGCTGTATTATGAATAGATTAACTGGCACTGTCATACACACCCTGTTTTATTCACACATTTAGCGGGCTGTGGTTTAGAAATGTGTAATTACAGAGCGAGAAGAGAGCGACCGGGGGAAAGCGGAAGGGAGGCACAGAGCCGGGTTAATTGCCAGAGGGGAGCGCGGTCGCAAGAGGCGAGCGAGGCGAGCGTCCAGTACCAGTCAAAGGTTTGGACACATTTCATCCAACTCAATGAGATATGGTGTCCTTTTTAACTGGTGCTGTATGTGATGAAGTCACAGCTAATGTTCATTAGCAGAGAAATGGCAGGCTGTAAACGCAGGGACTGGGAGAGACGAGAGGAGAGGAGATGGATGGATGGATGAAGAAATAAACCTCTCAGCTGAGGTGAGGAGAGACTGACTTCTGCTTCACACTGATAGAGCAGACTGAATCAAAGTCAAACCTCTCTCTCTCTCTGTGGGAATTCTCTGACCCAGTTAGCTCTTCTACCAGGCAGCAGCAGAGTTATTTTTACATATTAACAGGAGACAATACTTTGTCCTCTGCGTGTCCTCCCCTCATCGGCGCGCTTCCTCCTGCTCCTCTTCTCCTCCTCCATCTTAGTTCCCGTCCTTTCCTCTCGCACCGTCCCGTGTGTTAAACCCTCCTCTTTTCTGTTGACCGTGATTCTTTTTGTTCTCATTTTTCGCGACGTAAAGATTTGCCAAGCGTCCGCTTTGTTCTGGTGTCGTGCTCGCACAATGTTCAAAAGACCTTTTTTGGTTTTTGCATTTTTTTTTTTTTTTGCTTTAAACAAAAGCAAATCATGAATGAAATCAAGTTTTTAGATATTAAACCTCCTGAGCAGTTTGTTTTACCCGTGGGACTGTTCAGCAAAGCGTCGTAGCACAATCAGCGAAAGAGCAAAAATGTGGTATTTACATTTCTACTGAAATACACGTGCAGTATGATGTCACATAATAATATGCAGCCATAACTAAATTATACCCTTCGAGAAAATGATGAAATCTGATAGACATCGCGGTTTCCCTCGTTGGGTATTTTCCTCTCTCCTCTCCAGAGTGTAAAGGGAGAGTGGTTGCAGGTGTAGACAGGTCATCCATTCGCCTCCTAATGGTGATGGATGGCACGACTGCAGAGAGCAGCGGCGGGGAGAAAAGTGGAGCGATGCAGGGAGATAAAGAAATGGCAGAGTAAGGGAAGGCCGTGTTAGATTTGTCAGCTGGCCAGCAGACGGTGGGAGTTTTAGTGATATGTTGATCCCCAAGTGTTTATTTCATTCTTGTCATTTAGCACGCGCACACAAACCCACAGCAACTCTGACCTGGGAGAGCATCACAAACAGACTTTTCCTGTATTTTACTGGCATATTGAATTTCTTTCCCCCAAAAAAAACAATCATCTCCCTCAACAGATGATATTATCATATCAGAAAGGGAATCCTCTACGGACAGCAGTCACGCACAAAAAAATAAAGGCTTCTGACAACATGAGAGGATAAATCATACTGTTGGGATTGTGTTAAGTTCCTCATCAAAAGCTAAATATGACACACTGAAAGGACTACGGCTACATCACATACATTCTCACTGTCTCAAGTTTTAGAGAGTAAATACGTTTTTTTTTTTTTAAAGCAAAATTTGCTTGTTTTGTGTAACCACAAGGCTAAAAACTAAATTTACCACCATGTAAAGCAACACATATGTAGATATCAAAACACAATACATTTTGTGACCACATGAACTCTTGTTGCTGATCCCTGCCTCTTTTAGACACGGTGTCCGTGCAGAATGGGGACACGCGTGTTGGGTCACACGCAATCGCATCCGCCACACTACTACACTTACTTTCTCTCCTCCCGACCAGCTGACAGCTTGCCGTCTGAGACGTCCAATCAGAGAGTGCGCATGTAAGGTTGACGGATAGGAAGTGCTAAGACCCCGTCTGGTGGGGTCACACACACGCGCGCGCACACACACACACACACATACAGTGGTAATGTCTCCACCTTTCCAAAGTACAGACAAGGAGGCAGGCTGTAGCTATGGCAACCCAGAGAGAAGGATTTATTGGGCAAGGCTTGAATTTGTTAAGTGCTGTATGGCGAGAGACTTTGTCACTTCTTCTCATCTGGTTTGTGCGCCCGCGTGCGTGCGGGTCGCTACAAGAGAGACTGAAGGAATCAGGACTTCTCTTCTTCCCGTCTGTCTTTTTTCATGTTGGAGACCTGCTACAGTTGTCAGGCTGTTAAGTGATCGGTCACGGTGAGCTTTACCATCAGCAGCATGGTCCATAAAGCTGGAAAAAGACTATGAATGGCTCTCGTTGGCACTAACTTGCGTGGCTAATTCAAGAAAATCAAAAGGCAGGAAAGGAGGGAGGGGGGGGGGGGGCGGCAGAGCAGCTGTGACCCCAAATATTACATTGATTGAGTGATTAATGGTTCAAAAAGATGAAGTTTAAACCCCAATGTTTCCCAATGTGGCTTCTATTTTCCAAATGATCCAAATCCAAAAGCTGGAACAATGAGCGTTGTGCATTTCTTCAAAATGACCAAAAACCTTTTTATTGTTACAAAGTCCTTTTCTGTTAATCAATTGTTGGTTCAAACTCAAAAGACGATTACTGAACAGCATCCGCTGCAGATTTAGTAATTTGCAATACGTCCCATCAGTTTAAATTCCACTGATACGAAACAAGATTTCATTGACATTTAAAAATTAATGATGTGATCATTTTCACACAGCACGCCGTCAGCCGCAAATGACTAATTCCTAGAACATCGTAACCTGATGGCCGCTAACCATTTTGTGCGCTCTTTCACCAGTGCGTCAGCGGTTCTTTGCCGGTTCCACGCCAGAAGTCGTGCCTTCTGCACTGCATTGGTGTCAAAGGCACTTTTATCTCTGTGTGTGTGTGTGTGTGTTTGTTGGCGTGCGTTGGCGTGCGTTCTGCTGCAGAACGGTTTCCGTGTTTAACGACCCCTGAGTGTCGACTCCTTTGTGATTTTAGGGACCCACGCCTGGATAAACGAGCGTGTCCACAAACCAGCACCAATTGCTGAAACACAGAGGGGGTCTTTATTGATGTTCGCAACAGTGGCGCCTTTGTAGATATCACACATCCCAACCAATGATTGGTCCGTGCGTATGAATTCTTTGCAGTATGTATGAATTCTTTGTGCATGAATGAATGCATGTGTTCAGAACAGTGTGTGGTGTTTTTTGCATTAGAAACCCGGCTCGGTGTCTCACCAGCGTTTGCTTGAACAAACAGAGGAGCTCGACCACAGCGGCCAGGAGGACTCATGGAGTTCAGTCCTGCCTAAAGCCAAACGCCAAAATAAGTTAAGGGAACTAAATCATTTCTTTCACAAAGGAAGGCTTTTCGGTTTCTCTGAGCTCTCACTAAGCCGAATATAAAGGTGCAGTTGTCACCAAATCCTCCTGCAGTGGCTGCACGCGTATGAGCTTAAATTGTCTTTTTAGTTGAGCGGAATGAAGAACAACAGGTCGGACCTGGAAACTCACTGTCTACTCTCCGGCTCCACTTCCCCGTCTCATCCGCCTCCCACGTTCTTTGCACGGGATGCAAACGTCTTGTTTTCTTGGGTTGATTTTGCAGACACGAGGCCTTTTGTGTCTGCACACCTACCTCCCACCGGCACGCCATCCAGCCGAGACCCATCTCACCCTCCAGTCGCTTCCTGATTGGAATTCTAACGCCGAGGCTAAATCAGTGGAGATCTCTGGGCAAGCACGTATTGGATATAAACGGAGAACCGCTTCCATTATGTTTGTGTGTGTTCGCCATACGTGTTTGTGTGTGTGTGTGTGTGTGTGTGTGTGTGTGTGTGTGTGTGTGTGTGAGCAATGCTCAGACTCGCACACATCCAAGATGAACGTTTGCAGGCTCTTTTTAAACGTCATATAAATCAGAACCTTGTATGCAACAACATCACTTTAATAGAAATGTTTCACGGCGGAGATTATCTGGATTAGGATCACATGTGATATTTTCAAATTGAGAGTGAGGTTAGGCGTACTCTCTCAGGTCATAATTAATTTGGGGGTGTATGAAATTACAACAGGATGGTCATTATAATATTACTTTGCAAATTGAATAGCAAAACTAAATCAGAGTCGTCTATTATTCTTCCATGAAAGCGCTCTGGTGTCTGACTGACGTGGTTCCCATTGCGCGGCCCGTCTCCCTCAGGTTCAAGCTCAAGAAACATTCATGAAATAATACAATTAATATTGTGATTACCGCACTGCTTGATAAGTGGGGTTTTCATATTAGCGTTAACATACTACTAATAATAAGGATCTACACCAAACATAATGTAGTGATGGTTGGAGACCTCAGAGGGAAGTCGTGCTGAGGAAGCAAAGGGAACCTGAGACATTGTGGACTTGACAGAAGCATCAGTGACTAAATGGCTCACTTTCCTTTTGGTCATGAATTATGTAAATTCGTCCGGTCCTACAAACAAGAAACCACGGAAATGTCCATACGTTTCTTGAAAATAAGTAATCCAGCACAAAAAATAATTCCTTGTAGACTAAAATGACTGAAAAGTTGACTTACGACGGGCAGCTCTAAAGCAAATACTTTGAATTATTAGCATTGCTAGCAGTGATGTTAAAGCAGGGGCCCCGTAAAATAAGCTAATCCATTTTCTAGTCCCGAGGATGGGAAATTCTCAGGTTTTACAGCAGCGTGTTTAAGTGTCCGATATCATAAAAATGATTTAAAAGTTCCTGTGTACTTTAAACATCGGCCATGTTCCTTTTTGTTCACAGAACATTAGTTTTATCATCGGTGCCTGTCATCGAGCCGATTTTTAAACGGCGCCGCTTTACTCAGCAAATCTGTGACTGTTTCCCCGGAGGCGTGAAGATGTCGTGAAGGCGAGAACACACGGAAGGTTGAAAGGTCGTGAAATGTATCCCATGACTTCATGGGTGAGCGAATGAGGGGGTTGCAGTTTACTGAGAACCTGGTGAGTACTGAGCTTCATGCAGGGAGGGCGATGGGCAGAGCTCTCAGGGCTCTCATGCAGCGCCTGGAGCAGAATTCACTCCAGATAGACAGATGGACCACACAGACAAGTGTGTGTGTGTTTGTCGCTGCATGTGTACTTGTGTAAATCTCCCCGTCGGTGTGTACTTTTCTATGTTCACACATGCGGTTGCTGTTCTCCCGGCTTGTCTTGATTTACAAATCAGCGACATGACCGAGCTCAATGTCTTAAAGGTGCTGCTTTGAGCACTGACTGCACCACAAAATGATGACTTTGTTCACGCTCCATTGCACCACCGTGTCTCAGTTTAACACCTTCGCCTTTTCATTTCTCACGAGCAGTGATGGTTTACAAATGAGATGTGAAGGATCGGCATCTTAGAGAAAAGAGGTTTGTTTCTCTTTGTCCATCGAGAACACGTGCGAGTCACTGGCGATCGGAATCTGACTGTACGCCTCCATTCAATGGTTTTCTAGCTCTACAGGATGAGTGATTATGTGTATAAATATTATATTGTTGTGTATGTGTGTGTTCCATAAGCGTGTGTACTTGTAAGTTTTGATTTGTGTGTGCGTGTCAGAGCTGTGTGACCAGGAACCAGTTCGTCTTGAAGGGCCGTGGCCTTATTATCTACACCAACCAACGCCCACCTCCGTTATGTTCTATTAAACAAGGTGTGACTGCTTCCACAAAAAACAAAAACAAATTGCACGACTGCTGTGCTTTGATTTTCTTGGCTCTGGGTCTGTTTGTCATATTTGCAGGATGGTGCACCGCCGTCTGCTCGTGGAATCCGGTTAGTCAGCCCTGTCACGCACGCAAAGGGAGGGACGTGTCCTACATGGTGTTGGTATTTATTGTATTTAATGCATTGTAATGCATGTAAATGAATAAGGATTATTACCAGTTAAGACATTTCTCGACTCCACTTAAGAATAAATAAGCAAAGCAGTTTGATATTTACCAGTAGCCAGCTGTTCGTATTCATTTACAACGGGGAAAAAGCAACAAGATCATTTTGATTACGCAACCTTGTTCATCCGTTGATGGGGCGTAAAGATGTTTTAGCTTATAGGAGATCTAAAAAAACAAATTAATTCAACTAATGTTTAGAAAGTACAATATAAAAAATGTGCTGTAGCTTTGCTTCGCCTTCTAACATAAATAAAATAAAGATTAGCAAAAACTTTCAGCCCACAATAAATCCATCTCGAATCAGTTTATCAGTATATTTCAAAGACAATACTGCCAGACAACTTTCCATGCAACAATGATGAGTGTGTGTTCAGCTATTTTGGAGACAATGGTGAAGCAAATTAAATAGTTTGACTATAAGGTTCAAAGTCTGACTAATCTGACAATGAACCAGAAACAAAAAGGAGATTTGTGGAAGAAAAACATACTGTAAAACATGTAAAAAAAACCCTACTTGACGCGAATACTATTTTTATCATTATACTGATGTACAACTGCATATGAGCTTAGTTACTGGACTTAAATATATTTTCCATTTTAAAAGTCTGGCAACCATTGACCTAATGTAACCCGTTGAAGGTGAAGTGCATGCAAACTAGTTTGGTCGCTACGGGGGCTCGTTACATTACGGTTGTACATCCCTTCACATTCTCATTCAGCAAACATGCTTATAAGCAGCGTTATCCTCAAACATGTCCTCCAGGAATGAACTACAGCATTCAGGCCTCCTCTCTGTAATCTGTTTGCACAAAAGGTAAATGTGGGAATGGTTGTTCTATGTAAGTAGCGGCACGTATCCAAAGTTTCCACTTTCTCTGCGGGGTCTCAATTTTCTGGTTGCTGTTTTTTCCAAAAGTTTCTTTCTCTCCTTTTTATAATCTCTTTAACTTTCCCCTTTCTCTCTTTTGTCCCTGACCCCTCTGCCCTCAGTGCTTTCTTCACTGGCCTTTTTGGTGATCTTTTACGGAGGACAAGGAAATGTGCTCCCTCTCCAAAGGAGGGTCTGCTGTATACATGAGTGAATCATACTTCAAGGCAAAATAAGTTCTCTTATCCCACAAAGAATAAACATACACTTGCCTAATGGAGGTTTCAGTCCCTCAACCTCTCATCTTTAAGTGTGCGCTCGGCTCTCTCTTCCCTCCTCTTGTACCTTACACGGAGGGCGGTGGGTTGTCTCTCCGTGCACATGCACGCCACTGACATCACTGTTTTGTTCCTACCGACGAAACGTAACGCCCTTTAAGTACTGCGGATAAGCCGTGTCCTAGTGCAGGGACGTCTTTTTGGTACACGAACCTCCATGCTGTTGGTCCGTGTCCTGAGGGAAATCAAATCACTGTGGACTCACTGCCCTTACTTTAGTTAAGTAACGTACGTGCTTATCAAACGCCAGCGATGTAGGTCACGTCATCGTTCTAATCGTTTCACTAAGCCCAACCAACTCATTTCGTTGTCCGTACGGGGACTCGCTCAGTCTCCGAACGTGATCCACGATCCCTGTCGCAACTGACCTTTTGAACCTCTGCCTTCTCAGGTTGCCGAACCCCCGCCGGCTCTTGACATCGTCGCCGCTGGACGGACGCACTGGCTGACGGACACCGAGTTTGAAGTGGGCCGATAAACCCGATTGGAGGGAAGAGGGAGGTGAGTGAAGAGAACAGCGGCATCCACTCTCATGTCTCCCTGCGTGTGTCTCTGTGTACATGCCGGACTCCTGCAGGTACACACCACAAATCTATGACTCCAATATACATTTTCCATCCCTCTATATATATAAATCCACCCGACCACGTGGCTGTGTTGTATAACCATCAGTGTGCGCTCTCTGCCGTTCCCGTCGGCGTATCTCAACAAGCGCCGCATTCATCGCGTGGTCCGGTATTCTAGAACAGTGTCGCCTTTTTCACCTTTTAGACACATTTCAGCATCACTGCTGGTCGCGAGCTGTGGTCCGAGCGGTTGCGGGAGTTTACTCACCGCTTCGGTGAAAGCGACCCACTTATGCGTGTTAAGTAGCTTTTATGCAATTTGCCCAGCGGCCTTCCCCACTATCATCACAGCGGGCGCGCTTTGGGGTCTGCGTGTGTTTGTGTAAATAATTGATTGCCGTGGAGGTTTTGGCGGACGGCTGGTGAGGCTGACCCGTGCAGAAGGAGGCGGCGCTCCTCAGCGTGGAGGGCGGGTCTGCCGCTGCTCGGCGGGGCGCTCTGCGTTGTCTGAGGTCGCCCCGGTGGAATCGAGTCAATTTAGTTTGCGTCACTCAATTAGACCGTGGATCAAAGAAAACCTTTGCGGACATTGATTTGTTAAAGATGTTATGTCATGACGATAGGATTAAAATGCCAAACAATAGCTTGATTTTGTAAATGGAAGATGTCACTATGAAGGCCGGCAAACTGTGACTGTGAACTATTAACAATGATACATTTATGAATGGATAATTATGTTGATGTATTATTAGTTTTTTAATCTTTGTATCTTAGCTATTCCCTTTTATTGTCCCTCTTTGCCCATCTGCTGTTTAGCGCACTCCCATTTCTTCCTTTTGTCCCTGCTTATTTATTTATCTCTTAGCCTTCCATCACTAAATGTCTTTGTTTTGTTCTGCAACCTTCTTGCTTCCTCTTCCTGTGTCATCCCTTCTGTCTTCCTCGCCTCTTAGCCGCAGTGTCCTTGAGAAAGCAATGACTTTGCCGGTGAGCGCAGCAGAGCACAGCACACTCTCTCTCGCTCTCTCTTTCTCTATGTCTCTCTCTCCCTCGCACTCTTTTACTGACGCTCACTCAGTCGCCCTGAACATGGACTCACCGACACACACACACACACACACACACACACACACGCACACTCTTACACACATTCGGTAGGTCCACAACAACACCCTCAAGCAGAACCAGCCCTTACAATTCTGTTTTCCTTTTTATTCACCATAAATAATTCATGAGCGGTGACATTTACTAAACTTTATGCAAATACTGACTAACCTATTGCAGAGAAAAAAAGGTGTGTCCTTTTGTTGGGCACAATCTTTAAGTAAATCATTCAAAAAACTGCAGGTACAAGCAAAATAACTGAAAGTTATTTTAAACTAGTGTTCCCAAACTAGCTGTTTAGAAGTAAGTGAAAGGGTAATCATTATTAATGCATAATCCCAACAATGATCACGATGAAATAACATAAAACATCAGTGTCCCTGTAAAAAATAAGTCATTCTCGTCTGTTTACAGAGGTTAGACGACGGGACATCACAGAAAAACGGGATTTGATGTCCAACCTCAATTACTCTTCTTCAAGTTTTGTTACAGAATTCGAACAAATTGCCCTCAGGTGATACCGCGGTTAGCCTGCCAGCATGGAAACCCAATCCCTTGGTGCCCTCCTCCTCATTAAAGGTGCCCTCCGCTAATCTTAGTTCATCACAGCCCATTGTCACAGTTTTCCGCAGCTGTTAAAATATAGATGGAGTCTGATTGTCTGCCTGTAAGGTGAGATGTTACGGCCCCTTGATGCTGTTTGTTCTCGATGGTCTCCGTTTTCCATTGCACTTCACGGAGTGTGTATTGGCTCACAGCTTTTTCCTGCAGTGTTATGTGTTTTTCTGTTGGAGATCAAGTATCCTGTGGTTACCTAGCTGCAGTTTATGAGGGAGACGTGTTTTTGTCACTGCATCTTGAAGGTTAAGACGAGTCAGATTGGAGTTGTGTTAAACTGAAAAGTACTTCATGCAATCATGTCATTGTTTACGCTTTTTTTTTTTTTGCCTACAGTTTTATCTACCATCTACATTAACGCACTGGTGCAGTGACAATATATCAGTGCCGCCATGTTATCTCTCCCTCTCTCTGCTTTGCCTGTGAGTCTCTCACTCTTCCTTATGTTTGTCCCACGTTCAGCTGAAAATGCTTGCGTAGCCATGGCGACCAATCCCGAGGGGAAAAGTTGCCACCGAATCTCTTTCTCACTTTCAGCTAACGTCTCACACTCTTCCTTTCTCTCTCACACATGCAGGCACGCACACACACACCAGAATCACAGAACCTAACAGCAGCGGAGACGCAGTTTATGAGCCCCGCGTTGTTTCGGTTATTTCTTTCTTTTAATCATTTTATATATATATATATATATATTTTTATATACAGGTTACACACTATATGTTGCCCGCAAGAAGAAAAGGACATAACCTAAAATAACTGGTCACTCTGCAAACCGGCAGACAAGAGAAACTGTTGCTGTTTTTTTTTTGGTGTAGAATTTAAATAAACAAAAAAAAAAAAAAGAATTAGGGCAAAAAATTAGCGTTTTATTTGATGAGCCTTATTTGAGGTTCTCCTCAACTAGACTTTCCTAATTTATTAAATTATCTTTTAATTCCCGGAGGCTGGATATTAATGGAGTCCGCCTCAGGCCAGACAGACTGGTGATTTAAAATTAAATATTAAATTCAAATAAAAGGAAATACAATTTAGGGAATTAATGATAATGAATGGTTAATTATTAATGGAAAGTCCTCTTGCTGTGGCTTTTGTAAAGATTGTTTTAATATTAATATAAAACATTTTGTCATAAAGTGTGAAAAATACGGTTCAAATGAATCATTTCAGTCACAGCTCTTCAGGCTCTTCCTGCTTTTTTGTTACTTCATCCCGTCTTTCAGTACAAACCCTTTCCATCCCTTCACACGCTGTCCCCCTGCCTCCACTTCCTTCCGCTCTCCACCTTCCTCCGCTCATCTTTGTTTCCCGCTTCACTCGGCTGTGCCGTCCTTGCTTGTGGCTCTATTACTCTTATCTAAATCGGCACACATCCTGTAGTTCGCCATCTCCTTACTCCTTTTGTTTCATCCCGATTTTAATCTTCCTAATCTCTCACCCCTCCACCTCCCACACTAACGCATCACTCTCCACTTAACGCCCCGTCCTCTCCACCAACACCTTTGCCATACACCTCATGCTGTTCATGTGCTGCCTTTCCTTCCCTTGTTCTCGTCTCCCTGACCTCCCAATCCTCTCCTCTCTCTCCCTCTCTCTCTCCTCCTGTCCCTCCTTTGCTCCCCCTCGGTGTCTCCGTCTTCTCACTGAGTCGGAGAGGCAGACGTGAAGGAAGCGTGTGATGAAACGGCCGTCTCTAGCAATCTGGAATGGAAGAAGTCGCTGTTAAAACCGTGCAGATGAAGAGGGCTGGTGTACAAAATGAAGCTGCCTGATTCAGGGCACAATGTATTATGTCAGACAGAATGAGAACACAAACATGTTTAATTTATGTTCTGTTCACAAGCAACAACGCTGTATGTGTGTTTATTTGGGAATGCTATTATTTTACTACTGAGCTGTGTTTGAAAGAATATGAGGACAGACGAATAACTGCTGCATTTGGCCTGAAATCGATACTTGGCAACGCTGGTGATTTCCGACATTTTCCACTGAATGAGTAAGCGATCTGTATTCAAGAGGATTCCTCCTCGGTCCGAACCGAGAACCGAGAAGCAAGGCAGCAGTTGAAGAAAGTGACACGACGTACCCTCCAAAGTGCGTGTTCATTATCGCCCCTCGAGGTCCAGCATTTAAGGTGACGTCATTCTGAGTGCCCCCTTTGAAATTAATTTCTTAAAAATACTTCATCCTTCAATGTTATTTCGCTTTCGTAATGCACAGCGCTAATCTGCTCATCTGCCGCCACCCGCCGCACTGCTGCTTTTATTAATGAAAATGGAAGGAGAGCGATGGAGAACGGACACACAATTGCGATATTAAGTGTGTGTGTGTGTGTGTGACAGCTTGCCTCCTAGTGTGTGTTGTGAAGTAAAAGTCCATTAGGGAATTGGTCCACATCTGGACCGCCCTGGCTGTGCCCACGCACTCGCTAATGTGACATACGTTCCAGAATAACAACGTTCCGTGCAGACTCAAGTCTCTCCAAATAATTCAGGAGACCCGTTGTGATTTTGTGTGACCGATTCTTTTGCTCTAACCTTGCCTCAGCCTTCAAACTCATTTTGAGCATTTCAAGATTATTTTCAATACAGTTGAACCAAACATGAGAGTTAAGATTTTTGAATACAATTGATTATACACATGCTTTTGATTTTTCTTTCTTTCTATAGCTCAGCTCTCTTTTTTTGTATCCAAATGTAACCCATTTGGTGTGTGTTTGTAGGACTGCGTTATGCTATTTATTCAATTGTTTATTTTGTATATTAATTCAATATTAAGAAATAAAAGGATGCAGCAAATAGGCACACTCTTTTATGGCATGAAGTGTTTATAACCACTTACATATTCACTAACCTGCTCGGACAAACACACAGACACAAAGGATTTGGAGTGTTACAGCTTTGTGTGTTGGCAAACATGAGCTTAGCAATGAAGAGCCTTTCAAGCAGGATTAAGCTGCAAAGTGTCAATGGAACCGACAACTAGGCCAAAGAGCACCAGGACATCACTTACGCTGCAGCCCTCCGTGTGTGTGTGTGTGTGTGTGTGTGTGTGTGTGTGTGTGTGTGTGTGTGTGTGTGTGTGTGTGTGTGGTTGTATGTATGTAAGTGCGGTGGATTTATGGTATAAAGGAAACTCACACACACTATGGACACCAACTATGGACTGTGGAGCCCTTGCAGCACCATCTGTTCTTGCTGAAATCAGCACAGCAGGAACCTGCAAACACACACACACACACACACACACGTGTCTTAGTTAAAAGGAAGGTAACCCATGGAGATGACAGGTGTGTCTGAGATAATGCCGAGTTAAATCTAAGATGCTGTGGATGAACACGTGTATTACTATGCAGGTATGTACGAGTCAGTCAGCAGGAACCACACACACACACACACATCCTGCTTCTCTGCATTTTAATAATGGACCGAGGGGAGCTGCACGCCTCTGTCAGTGTTGCCTTTTTCCCTTCCTGAAGCAACATCAGCGTTTCCTCTGCTTTCTGCCATCTCATCAGTACTCCTTGCTCTGACCTCCCCTGACCTCCACGTGTACTTGAACATATTGAACTCTGAAACATTCCCTGGGGGGCGGGGTTTCTGTAACTGTTACAGTTCAGACTTAAATGTGATGATAACAGGGAAGACTACGTGGCCGAAAAGGAGCTCATCAGCAGTAACGGAATTCCTTAACCGGGTTCAACAAATGTTTGGCCCTGCTGATGGTATTGATTAGGATGCCAGTTGTAATGCATGAACCAGAGCCTGGTCATTCATCCTCATTTCAGCTTAAGGGCCACGTTGCCCTCTGTATGTTAGGTGTAGCTTACAGTGGGTTTGGTTTCTTAATGTGGGCAATATTGATCCATTTATTTTATTTTTTTATTGTCACACCTGTTGATTAATCTGTTTGCCAAGTGCTCAGCAATTGCAATCTAGGAATGAACGTAGAAAACCAAAAGCAAATACATAAATCTATAAGGAAGGAGCCAATTAGAGAAAGGAGAGAGAAACTAAGCCACAAAGATAAATTGCAAAAGCAGCCACATGCAGCACACAGCCGAGACCACATCCCTGATGTCCTTTGTTCTAATATCCCTAAAGCACGTGTCCTACCTGCTGCATAGCTCTGCATTAATGAGACGTATTGCAGACGGTATCCACAGCAGGTCACTTCCTCCAGAGCACGCCTCGCCTTTGTGGGGTTTATGTTAAAGACAAACCCCCTAAACGAGCATACCTTTTTAAATGGCCGTTAGTACGTAATGGCCACGTACCGGTGATAATGACAGAATTTGTTTTGTTTTTTTTGGTCACTTTGATTTCCAACCGTTATCCAGGGTGAGCTCCCCATCGCACCTTCAGGATCTCCGAACTCAACAACTCAATAAGAGATGCTAACCCGCACACTATTAACAGCCATGAAATTCTTAAACGCTAATATTTTTTTTTTGCCTGGCTTCCTCCGCTAAGTGAGCCAGCAAAGCCTCACAATGAGAAAAGGCCACCTTCCACTTGGCTTATCTGGGCCTGTCCCTCAACTCTCGATGGCGTACAGCCTCTTGCTTTGGCTGCAGGGCGAGCTTACTGCAGCCTCCTCAGTGGTGCCATTGGACTCGCCCTCCAGATATGGACAAATGGTCTCCACATACTGCACACTAAGTGGAACGCAAACTAGAGTGCTCAGAGTGTCCAACCAATGCCTCCGGCCCTAAAACAATAAATCTTACACCGACAAATCCCTCTCTCACTTTTTCTCTCGCTCTCTCTCTGTCCCTTCCTCAGTCGCGCTTACGTTTGAATTGTGTTATCAAGTTATTGTTTCCACTTTCAGACCCTTGATATTTGTATTGTCTTCGTCTTTCTTCTCCTCGTGACTTCTTAACTTTATCATTGTCGTTTACAATGGAAAGCATAAGCCTTCACAACCCAAGGTGACATTGAATAACCGGACTTAATGGTGTCGCATTGTGAATGAGTAATGTTCTATGTGCGTTTGGCTAAATGTCCCCATTTAGTTTTGTTGGCATATTAGTGAGGCTTGTTATAGTTGCTAGTGACAATATGCAATAATGAAATTATGAAATCCTGCCACTCGCTGCTGCCTTTGTGCAAAGTTACCATGACTCTTTTCTGTCTGCATAACTACGGGCCATTCCACTCTGGTGGCAACAAAAGAAAACCCTGAGCCCTGCTTTCTTCAGCACAGATTCAAACTATTTCAGCTTCTATTTCAGGCACCCGGTTTGCAGTCGAGCCGTCTGTTTCTGCCACACTTCAAGCCTTTTAACTGCTCGGTTGGCAGCACAGAAAAGATCAGAAGAAAGCGTCAAATGATGAAAAAAGCGTTGATGTTGCAAAGTTGACGGAAAGATGAATAGTAAAGATTGTGCGGGAAGCAGACATGGAAATAAAATACATGCGTGTGTGTAGAATTGTATTATTTCTACATATTTTCATGAAAACCAGAGACTGCATTCTTCTCAACCGTCTCCTTTTAACACGTTGGAGCTTTTCTCCAATATCTACGCAGTAAAAAGAACTAGTGAAATTCTTTCTACCTCGATCCCTGTTCCTACCTCTGCCCGTCTCAGCATGCCTCTCTCTCTTTCCGTAAGGTCGATATTTCTGACCGCTTGTCTCACCACCTGCCTGAATCCGTCCCCGACCTGCTTCCTCACCCCGGTAACGGGGACAACAGGCGTCCTAGTCATCCGGATGCTGTGTCTTCACAGCAGAGATGGTTAGAGAGAGCTGGAAGGGAGCGTGATTCTGCATCCATATTCTTGGTTTTGTGTCGCCGTGTGTGTGTGTGTGTGCACATGCACGTGCATGTTTGTCCAACGCTAAACCACACACCTTTTGCAGATGTTTTTCCAGATGCCATTTTAAAATGGCACCAACAACCCCGGAGCCTGCCACAAGTACGAATATAACACAGAGGCTGCTCACACTCTCGGTCTTTCATGGGTGTGATGAATATTTAAAAATGACTAGAAATAGCAGCGACGAGAAAAGCATTCTTGAGAGCAAAAATACCCTACCGCAGAATTAAAAAAAAAAGAAAAATCAACATTTGAGCTTCAAAATACCTTCAGAAGAAGTTAACGGGTAAAAACGTCGGACTGGCTTCATAGGGCTGCTTCATTGGAGGCCATGACAGCTGAACAAGAGCTGGAACTAACACACGGCGCTTCAAGTTCGAACCAAAGCCTATCGCCTAATTGCGATTATGTTTTTGTGCATGTTACTTTTTGGTATTGTCCATCCATCCGGTTGTATGTCCTGTAGTTGTCAACTGTCAAGGCGCAATTCATGGTGTCAGTTAGACGCTTGAGTTTAGACCACAAGAGTTAAGTGTTGATAAGTTACATTTAAGTAACTCGATGCGTGCGTTGATTGATTTGGGAAGCTGATTAAGACGCGTGATTCAATGGCAAGTTTGCGCATAATTTAATTGTTTGTCATTCATCAAGCAAACATGCAAAGGAATGCTCGAATGCATGGTGACGTGAATAAAAAACTCTTCCGACGTTCATCAGTGAACATCCGTCTGCCGCGTTTCCACGTAGTGAGAGCTGATTATCTAATTACAATAAGAAGCAGATAAACCAAACTCTAAAAGGCAATGCTTTGTGAAGTAAGCTCTTCCAACGCTAATTAGCGCACCAAGTGGCTTTTGTCAGTTCTCCGTCTCCCTTCCCTTCGTCTCTTCCAGTGCTAATCTCATTTGATGGTTATCAGAAGGAAAATGTGTAAATTGTTGCTCAGAGCAATTGCATGCAATCACTTTCCTGGTTTATTATCCTCTGGCTAAATCCCTCCATCCCTGCAGGGAAAAAGGGGAATTTTCTTACCAGCATTTGGTGCTGGACACACTGTTCTGTGTGTGTCTTTGTCTTTCCTTATGCATAAACCTTGAGCAGAAATCTATTCAATAACGCTGAAGCCAAACGGAGGGTACGGCGTCTGCAAATGCTAATGTGCCCGAGCCACCGGCAGCGTTAATGAGGCAGGGTCTCTGCCAGCCCCCCACCCCCCTCCCACTCCTCCTCAAGAGAAAAAAACCTGATCATCGGTCATTAACGTCCCACCAGAGGAGTGTAAGGGAGAAGCACAACAATGAGGGGTGAATCCTGGTGACAGGCTTACAGAGATGGGGGGGCGGGGGATGTCATAATTGGTCAACTTCCGCCCAAGGAAAACAAAATAGAAAAAACCGCAATAGGATTCATGAAACAAACAGTGAGCCCTGCATGTGAAAACATGCCCTCCGTCGCCCCCACCACCTTCCCCCCCGCCCTCCGTCAGGCAACGTGCTGCTGTAGAGTTGAAGAGCCAGGGGTTCATTTGAAAGTTTGGACAACGTGAGCATTCTATTTGCGCTCCATAATATTGTTTTTGTAGCGGTGTATTTTCCATTCGTGTACACATGATTTTAATTAAAGAATAAAAAACGAGCAGGAAGGTGCCATGAGAGAGAGAAGCAAAGGAAGGGAATTGGTGGTGTTGTTTATCGCGGAATTGTTCTCGTAATGAGAATTGAAATGGTGCGGCTGGCACGTTGTTGTTATGCTTCTTGGCAGGGTGCTCGTGTTTGTGTGCGTGCGCCATAATAATGCGCATACAATCCTAAGTGGCCCGGCCAAGCTGGAAAAGGGGAGCTTATACCCCCCTCAGGCGCAGAGTGCTGCCTGTAAGGTAACCGGCAAAACCCAAGTGCCAGGGCGGCAGGCCGGTGGCTTTTGAGATGGAGACCTGCAGAGCGAACAAGGAGCAGTCTCTCTGGCGGAGTCTGTTTCCTCCCGAAGGGCCGGCTCAATATCTGCCATTCATTGTTGCCGATCCGATTCCCCTCTCTTCCCTTACACCACTTTATATCCTCTTTTAATATAGTTTGGCTCTTTGCCTCCTTCGCCCGCTTAACCACGAGTTCCTGTTCACGCGCACATTTCCAATTCACCTCCATCTTTCACTGACCTTTCTTTAACTACCCCGTGCACCTCCACCCGTCTCCTCTCCGGCTCTCGTTCCCTCTGGATTCCACCGAGCTTTCACCGAGCGGCTGCAGCTTCAACACGATTTGATCCTAATTCCTCAGAGATGGTGGTTTCAGCGGCTGAAACTGAAATGCAGGGTTACGACAAATGTTCTTTTTTGGAGGATACGTCTGAGATTACACGATTAGACCATGATTTGAAAATGTGTTGGGTCCTACTTTTGTATAATTGGTTAAAGTTTAAACAATTAATCGTGAAAATCTGACCAATATTTGCTCGTTTGAGCTTCTCTAAAATGAGGGTTGTATTTAATTATATATTTAATATCGTTGGGTTTTGGACTTTTGCCTGGACAAGAAGTTCAAATGAAGCTTTTAAAGCCTCTTAAGACTTAACTTAAGTTCTGCGTCTTTGCTCCTCGTGTATTCATTGACAAAACAAAATCGTCAGCGGATGAAATCATAATGATTATGTCCACCATGCTGCATTGCTGTCATGTTCTTATTTTAATATCCCATTACAGCTCAATTATTCAACAATAAATTATCTTTTTTTTTGCGTGTGTGTTTTTGAAAAATGTCACCAACCTTTTTCCTCACTTGCTTGAATCGGCCACCGACGGATCCGCGAGACCTTCTGGGGACTCCGCTCACATGTGCAGCTCCAAAAATGTCATTGCTCTGGTTCGAGTTTGACCAGATGTGCCTGCGTACCGTCAGCGGTGGTGGTGTTGACATTTCATGTTGTGAATAGAAACGTTGTGTATCTGTTCAGCTCTGCTCGCTCCGCGCTGATTAAAGTGCCCCGTGTTTTCGTAGCAACACCAGATGTTTAGGTTACTGTACGAAGCCCCCGCGATGAGCTGAAGGTAGAAGTCACAAGGAGCTTCATATTAGTTCTAAAAGATTGAGCCGAGTCACAAAAGCAGGAGTGGAAAAACAATGAAGAAGATTTGGTGTACTGGTATTGAATAATTTAATGAGCCTTATTCTGTTTACAGTATTGTTTTATTGTCACCTTTTGTACTGAAAGGAATAGAAGCCAGGAAGGGACGAGGGTGAAACCCTAAGTGTCACAAATATTATTGGAGGCAGCGCTCCGGAGAAAAACAATGAGTGGTTTAGACGTAGAGTGTCAACTTGTGTGTTTGTGTGTGCGTTAATGGAGGAGAATTAGGCGTCAGTGTGTAACCCAGTGTACAGAAACAAGAACACGTTTGTATTACATCCCCCTCCCCCAGACCCCTGCAAGCTCATGAAAAATGAATGAATGAATGAGTGTGTGTGCGTGCGTCCCTGCGTACGTGAGTGTGTGCGTCCGTCCACATGTCTCTCCCCACATGGGTTGATCAACCATTCTGTCAGATCTTCTACTCAAGGCCGGGGACTGTGACCCTGCTTGCAGCCCGTGTGGGAGTCAACTGGCGCGCCACTCGCCCTCATGTCGCTGTTGTTGATGCAGGTTCAAACTTTCATCCTTTCTCTCCGTGTCTGTTTCTTCTTCTTTTTAGAAGCAGTGCCGGTCGTAGAGTGGTGGGCTGAGGAGCAGAGGAGCACATGAGGAACGTAAACGGCGCGACAGCAACCTCCTGACCGGCGACCTTGCTTCTGCACCCACCCTCCCTCCCCCCCCCCTCACCTCCCCCACCCGGGCCTCCCCCCCCCCATTGCGAGCACAGCAACTCCAGAAGCGGGGTGTCAGAAGGAAGGAAACGTGTCACCACTCCTCCTGCAGCCATGGTAATACGCTGCCTGTCTCCAGGTTCTGGTGTGTGTGTGTGTGTGTCTGTGTGGGGGGGTTGTTTGCTTGGCCGCTGTAGGGAGTAAGGAAACACTCTGGAGACTGGAGGGGGTAAGAGCTGCAGCCTGATAAGAGATTGTGTAGATTTGTATACGGGATGCATGCTGACATCAGTGAAAGAGGAGAAGAGTAAAGGAGAGGAGGAGACGGAGATGAAAAACGGTGAGAGGAAACTGAAGAGGACAGTGGTGTTAAGAACAAGCAAAAAACAACAACAATCAGTCTAATTACTTTTGCCCGCTTGTCGGTTTTTAAGATGCTTTTTCTGGTGATTTTGATTGCGATGGCAAAGACTATCTTTTCCGCCATAAGCGTACATTCGCATTGTTGAGTAATCATGCAAGGAACAAATGTGTCAAACCGGTTAAATAAGAAAATATGAAAGTTAGGCTTGTTCCTTGGCACCAGAGACGTGTTACTGGCGGAAGAAAGATGCAGAAAAAGAGCCAGCGTGTTGTTAAGGACGAGGGGAGGAGGTATGAAAAGATCAAAGACGAAACGACAGGGGGAGGGGGGCAGATGAGACCGTAAAAAACGTAAATGATGGACAGAACCATGACAGTTGAAAAGCGCACAGGATATGAGAAGCATAAAGAGAAGAGAAGAGTGGGGGAGAGAGGTGAGAGGAGAGAGGGAGAGAGACGAGGGATTGATTAATGCTCTTGGCCTGTGACGCCGGGAGCTTTTCCCATAGGGGGTTGGGTGGTGCAAGCAGAGCAAAAGATGAATTATTAAAAAACTAGAACAAGAGGTGCAAGGAGGAAAAAATGAGCCGAAAAAGGAGAGCGTGTGAGATGGTGGTTGGCAGGGGAAGAATGGAGGGGGGAGAAAAAGGGGAGAAAATGAATGATTGAGAAGGAACAAGATGTTGCTGATGTTGCTGAGGTTGGACACTGCAGAAGAGGGCACATGGTGGAGCTCATAAATAACCAAGGGTAATGAGATTAGTGTGTCTGTGTGTGTGTGTGTGTGTGTGTGTGTGTTGGCAGCTTGCAAACACAGTAGTGTGATTTAGTCTTGAGTTATGGTGATGCAGCAAATACTGCGGGTGACCTTGGCGAGGGTGTCACCGCGCAAACCGAACGATACACCAAACAGATTCCTTATTGACGTTCCTCCTCCTCTTCTGCATTTAATGGATTTACATGCCAGTGCTTTGCTGCTTCTTCATTCCCTCCACACACACACACACACACACACACACACATACATTTTGGCTTCCTTATTTGGTAACAGTCTGCCACGTTGTATAGCTCCGGACTTGTGCGCACCATCGTTAGTGCACCGCTCCGCGTCTGGAGGTGGATGTTGCCAAGCGGAAAAGTTTTACCAATTTTGTGGATTCAGTTTTGCTTCTCATATCACGTTGAATGTAAAATGTCTTTGATGCACAACTGCTATAAGACATAACCAAAACAGAGAAAACTATTTCATTGTGTTCCAGTGTTGCCGGCCTGTAGACATGGCCGCCGCACACATTACTGTAATAACATGCCTAGAAACACAGTACGGTCAGCTCATTCGCTTTTAGGGCTCCGCTCATTATATTTTATACGCAGACCATAAACCTTAAAAATCCTGCCGACACATTGAAGGGGGGCAAAGGGCGACGAACAGAAACTCTCTCCTTTAGTTCTTGGTGGGCCGCGTCCTGTAGTTTTGGCTAGCTGCTTAATAAGAGCGATTGATGACGGCACATTTCCATTGGATGTCGTCCGCGGGGAAACATGACGGGCTGCGTATTTTGCGTATCTCCCTGTATCCTTTTTTTTAATCAAAGAACCGGTTTATTTTGTTGTTTATTCATATATATGTTTACGTGTGTTTACCCTCCTGAAGCAACCAAACACACGTGATAATTTGGATGACGGAGCGAGAGACAGACCCCCAATAAAACAGGACAGCGGAGTCTGTCAACGCCGGCAAAGTGCAGATTAATCACGGGATGAATCTTTAATGTAATCTCCCCTGCTGGATGTTGCAGTTTTATTTGTGCTTATTCCATCATTCTGTGCCTGTTCAGTGAGTTTTTTGGGGGGAGATTTTCACCTTTTTTGTGTGACATTTTGCCTGCAAAAGTTTTGCGTGGTATTCATGAGTGGGGATCGGTGTATTTTTACAATGAGGATGTGTCAGCTTCAGTGCAACCGGCTAAAAATATACAAATCCAGGTGTCTTTATCTCCCTGCATCTCCTTTCTGTCGAGCTCTACTTTCAGAGGCTTTCTCTCTCCTCCTCTCCTCTCCTTCATCTCTGTCTCTCTTCACAACCACCCGGTGGTGTGTGTTGTCTTCCAAGCATTCGGTAGGAACTTTAGGCACATAACTTTAAACATAGAAGCACACTAACGTCGCAGGTGCACGGCCTTCGCGCACACTCATAACGCCCAAAGAGGATAGAGGACTGAGGGGGAAAAAAATTGTATGAAATCCCATCACAGGTGCTTTTGTTCCAGAGAGTAAGTCTTTGGCATTGGGTCAGGTACATTTTAGCAGATGGTGACATAGAGAGAGGGAGAATGACACAGGATCCACCTGCAGCCACGTAGAGGAGGATCGTGGGATTCGGCTGCTTCTAGATGACGTCCTTGCTGCTGCTCGTTTGCTTGTCTGACCGCAACACCTCCAGGTGAAATGCTTCCATTTCAGGCCGCATAGCACATCGTGAGGGTCGGGGGTGGTGGACGTAGTCGCGTGTGGGTAATATATTGCTTTTTGGCCATTCATCATTTTTCTTTTTAAGTGACAAACATTAGATTTCTTCATTTCTTTTTTGGCAACACGTGTTCAGGACTGGTATTTAGTGCGCAGCGGCTTGTAAATGCTGTGTAACGCGGTTATGCATCCTGGGCCTGCCAGTGTCGGCCCCGCTGGACCATGAAATGGAGTGTAATTGGTGAGTGTGTGTGTGGTCTGGGAGCACTATGCAGCGACGGCATTCGAGTGTGCGCAGTGCATGATGGGCGCCGGTGGCTTACAGACATATGGGATTTAACAGTAGTATGCATATGTTTCTGCTTCTGGTTCCTAGAAGGGAAGAATCGTAAGCAACAGATTCCCTTGAGGACATTTTACAGATTCTATATTATTCATATTTGGCCCTTTACAAGGGGGTCGGTTTCTGAGCTTTTAGAGAAAGAATTTGCTTTGAAGATGCACATAACGTTTCCGCTAAAACTCCAAATACATAAAATCTAAAAAGGTAAATTGTTGTTGAAAGCCGACTAATTTGTGGAGATGGGAGAATTAATTTTACCTGAACTGCATTTTTGGCTTTCCAAGGATAAGCTCCAGGTCAACGTGCTGAAGCTGCACCGTTTTATTTTAGTTGGTTAGTGACACCGGGGGTTGTTACAGGCATCTGGAAAGAGATCCGTGATTGATTCCCACCGTAATCGCACGCCCGCGCATCGCTCACTTGGACAGGGGGACATATTGTGTGATTGACCTCTGGGTTATGTGGCGGTCGAGATGGATTCAAGGACAACCACGGTGTTTCCTTTAGCCGACTGAGCGTGGGTCTTTTAATCGGGTTGTGCAGATGCCCTGATGGCCGTTTCTCTGAGCGCCACACTGTGTTTCAGACGTATTGTGTTTTTTGGTTTGGTTTAATTTTGGCTGAACGTTTTTGGCAGTCAACCATGACATCACTCCAAAACCAGCGAGAAACCCTGAAACCCTGCACCCAGTAACACCACGGTTATCGTTTCACTTGTCTAAATGTCTGCCACGTTATCTGGACACACGCTGGCCTCGGGGGTCGATTCCTGTCAGTGAGTCCTCCTTTACTGCTGTGATTTACGTGGTGATCAGAGCGCCTCGGCGAGAACTCCCCCACGCTAGAGTAATACCGAGACATGCACAAACACACACACACACACACAGATACATCGACGCTCTGTTCCTAATGTGGTTTATGGCTGCAGATGCTCACATTAGCAACGGCTCATAAAACCTGCGACTGCCGGTGTGTTAAACACTGCTCTAATACGCACACAAGTGTAGAGATGCACATTTAGCCGCACTTCTTTCATCCTGATGCCTGCGGGATCCCTGTGAAGGATGAATGCTGCCTCATTCCAACTCACACGGAACATTTTTAAAGTATTGATTGTAGCAAAATGAAGACCGGCACAGATAACGTTACGCCACGTTCTGCCCTTGTATCAAAATTCCCCTCGATGTCACTGTGGCAAAAATTCACCATCGCCGGTTGAGTCCAGAACAAAGAGTCCAGAGTGCCACGTTTAACGTGCACGCTGGGCTACACAAGCTGTGAGGCTGCGGTTATTGTACAGTGGTTGTCCTCCGTTCTGTTAATAGCTTTATCCAACTCAATCTGGAGAAAGAGAATGTCAATGTCACCAGTTCAATTAGGAATCGGATGAAAAGCGCGTGTGTGTGGGTGTGCACAAGTGTGCACAGTTGGTCCTTGGATTACAATCAGATGGATAGTAGCGCTCATGCTACACGATCCATGCTACAACAAAAAAGCTCCGTGTGTGTGTGTGTGTGTGTGTGTGTGTGTGTGTGTGTGTGTGTGTGTGTGTGAGTCAATTAGCATGCCTGGCGTGCGGTTCTCTCTGAGTAGATCTGAGCAGTGAATAAAGGGAAATGTGGCTCTTGCGGATAAGCAGCTTGTTGAGAGCAGCCTACTTGTGTTAAATTGGGTTACGTACCTCTGGCGCTCCGGCACAGCGCAACAACCTCTAATGATTCAAGATGAACCGCACCCTTCAGATGTATATAACCAAATTGACCTAAATCATTTGCAATCTTAATTGTTTCCTTTACATATGACGTCTCTGAGAGAGGAAAATAGAGAAAGGAGGTATGAAGGTGTTGAACTATTGTGGTAACAACAAGTTACAAAGAAACTGAAATTTGGGAATTTAATAAGAAATGATGTGTTGTAACAACAAATCTATGTGTGTATATACTCTGTATTCCTCATCAGTTGTATTATTTGCGTGTGGTAATTATGCAGTTTCCCCAGATTATTTGCATTACGTCTTTTGCTGCAAATATTACACTTTAATAACTGTTTAAAATGCAATGTAATTATGCTATATTAAGGGTTATTCCATTAGCATTTCTCTACATGGCCACTTAAGTTCAGTTCTGCTTTAATTATTAGTTTATAGTTAATGCTCATATGATTACATAGACCTGAAATCCTGTGACACGTTGAAAGTAAACACAGCTGATATATCATTTACATGTGTTCATATAAATGAACAAGGACCCACCTGGGTGGTAATAATAATTGCAGAGTGCAAATCCCAAAAGCCGGAGCTGCACCTGCTGCTCTTTACTTTTTCCATTCGTCTGTGAACTCAGCTTCCCCCTCATCAACAATTTCATCATCTCCCACATCCCTCCTCAGCCGTCGTTCCTTCTCCTCCTCCGTGGTTCACGTGGAAGGTCTTGTCCTTTGCTCTCCTTTGTGTCACCCCCCATCTGTCGCCTCCCACCTGATCTCCTTCCAGTGCCTCCCTCCATATAACTCCCAGACCGTGGGAAGGAGAAAATGAGAAAGACCAAAGGCGGCTGACATAAATTCCCGAGGCCAGAATGTCTGAGGGACTCGTGTGGCCCGGTGGAGAGGACACGCGGGTGGCGGTCGGATGAGTTTCTGATAGCTGTGTGAGCACGTTTGTCAGGGTCAGGGCCTTAAATGGAAGCTGTCACAGAGTTGAAATTGATTACTTTCCCATAAAAAAAAAAGTCCAGTCTGCATGGAAACAGCACCCACAAAATCTATTTTTATTCATGCTTGGTGGGACAGTAAGTGTGGATTAGTTTGTTGTTGGGCATTTGTGTGTGTGTGTGTGTGTGAGAAAGCATTCAGGTCCAAGTGGAAACCAAAACCTGATTGATTAAAGCTCAATCCGTTGTTGAAAACACTGTTCTGTGTCCGTGTCTGCATTTTGGGTTTGTCCCGTCGTAATGTACTAGAATTGATAACCAACACCTCATTCGTCGCTTCTTTTCAGAGGTCCTTCCGTTCCTTCAGTAACGACGACCGCCACGTCATGGCTAAACACTCCACCATCTACCCCTCCTCTCACGAGCTGGAAGCCGTTCAGACGCTGGTGTCCACCGTCGAGTGCGCCCTCAAACACGTCTCTGATTGGCTGGATCAGAGCAGCAGCAACGCCCAAAGCCAGGCCGACGGCCAACCAGCAGACAGCAAGGAGGCGGACGAAATTGGCAACGAGCCCGGCAATGAAACGGAGGATTGCGCTGACAGCTACAGGTGGGGGCAGTGGAAAAACTGTTAACTCAATGATGTATTTTATGATAAATGGATCGGTTATTCCTCTTAAGGAATAGGTCAACCTCTTGGCAAATGTGCTCATTGAAGTCTTAAGATGAACAGCAGAGGAACATGCAGCTGCAGGAAGTGTGAGGAGCTTAAAACCTCGTGATGAACTTTGGACACAATCTTTGTGAATCGTTTTATTGAGTGTTTGTTCTCTTTTATGTCTCCAGTTGCCTCGTCGGATCTTATTTTGCAATCTCAACGGGAGCCGTGTATTGTAATCTGTTTATCAAGATAGGGATATTTAGTGGTATCATGTCTGATTAAAGGTGTCTGAAACGTTTCTATAAACACATTTGTTTTAAATGTATACACCATCGAGTTATTTTTCGTTGGGATTTTTGTATTATTTGGTTCCCTGTGCGAGCAAACACAGACGCGTGCGTCCTCCTCGTTAAAAACCACAAGAGATAGGAATCTGTCGTCTGCTTTTCTTTTAACAACAGAGAGCCCAGCAGCGGCGCCGCGCTGTGCGGAGTGATGAGGATCGGCCTCGTGGCCAAAGGCCTCCTGATCAAAGGCGACATGGACCTGGAGCTGGTGCTGCTGTGCAAAGACAAACCCACACAGACGCTGCTGGACACTGTCTGTCACAATTTGCCCACACAGATAGAGGTTAGAAACGCACACACAAGCATGCATACGGGCGCATACTCCTGCTGTTAAAGTCTCTCTTGTTTTTCTCACACGCACTCGCTGACCTGCTGCTGACCTGCACGCACACGCTGCCTCAGCCTGGCATCAAACCTTCAATCGTTGTCATCCAAATATATTCCAAAAAGCTCTATTTGTCCTCTCTTACGTCAGAAATTAAGCTTTTTGGATACGCTTCCACATTTTATTGATCTGCGTCTGCTTGGATTTGGCAACTCTCACTGCTGTGTGTGTGTGTGTGTGTGTGTGTGTGTGTGTGTGTGTGTGTGTGTGTGTGTGTGTGTGTGTGTGTGTGTGTGTGTGTGTGTGTGTGTGTGTGTGTGTGTGTGTGTGTGTGTGTGTTCATAACAGTTCACGTGTAAGTGCACAGAGAAGCTTTGTCTTTAAATGTGAAACTGAGAGGAGTTTTAATACGCGTGTGTGATTCATGCTCTGGTCACTGCCTCTGTGTTTGGTTTGCTCATTAACAAGTCATGATAAACAAATGCTAAATACACTGACCCCCACAATACACAACAAATGCACAAAGAATGCATATTGTCGTCGTTCTTTCCTGCTGAGACTGAACTAATTTATTGAATATTTATAGTCTGTCAGGACAGTTTATGGTTTTGTGGGTCTTTTTTGCCGAGCTAAAGTGTTCGGGTCGTTGTGTGATCATTTTTCTTTAGTGGGCGAGACTGCAGGTCTTTTTGTCGTTATTGTTATCGCCTCCATTCTTGTATGAAGTCACATGTGTGCTCAAAGGCATGACTGTATTTAGTATCGTGTGAGTGGCAGTATGACATGACCTCATTTTCACCGGCACAGTCGTAACCACAGGTCAGCAGTAATTAATTCCTCCAGAACGCGAGCGGAATGAAGCGTGGCGTGTGGGTAAATTCATCAAATGGAGGTGTGACACTGGAAAATGAAATAGGCAGACACACACGCTCAGGATGTGTCAGAAATATTAAGAGGGTTCACAATACACATTAATGCTTTTAGTTGAATTGCATGCATTTCACAGTTGTGATTTAGGGCCCTTTGTTCATTTGCCTGTTGTCACGAGGGAAATCAAGATGGATGTGACTTTCAAATCAGGTCTGTGCCAATTATCATGTGTGAACAATCAAGTTTGATGCTTCTCGCATTTCAAAATCCTGCTTTAAATCAAGACATCAGTCACCTCTTGGAGACCGAAATAGCCACGAGTGTCTGCAATGACTGGTTTGATATCGCTGTCGTACCAGGTCATGGTGTGGCAGCATCTCGAAGCAGCCTTTTTCATTTTTGTCTGCATGCAGTCCCGCTGTGTCCTTGTGCGCTCTGACCATCTCGTTATGTTTGTTTGACACGTGACAGAAGCTGACAGAAGAGAAATATGACGTCACGAGCTCCTCGCCCGAGGCGGCCATCTTGGTACGAACCACAACGGAGCCTAAGCTCACGCTGACGATTACCCTCACCTCGCCGACTATGAGGGAAGAAGAAGAAGAAGAAGAGGAGGAAGAGGAAGAAGAGGAGGTGGTGGAGGAGGAGGAGGAGGGGGGGGAAGAGGAGGAGTTGGCGAATGGGGAGGACAGACAGGAGGAGGAGGAACAGGAGAAAGAGGAGGAAGTGGGTGATGAAAAGGAGGAGCAGGAGAAGCCGACTGTGCGAGGTAGGAACCCTCAAGTTGCAGTTTTTCCCTACTTCTTGTTACACATCCCATCATTTCCTTTTAGAACATATTTGTGTGTATTATAATACAGTTTTATTTCCCTCTAACAAGAAGTATGACTCCACAACCTAATGATACGTGACAAGGCGGCTCCAGGCTGCAGACGAGCGCCGAAGCCCCCCCCCCCCCCTGTAGCAGGGACTGATTATAAGTGGTTGTGGGTCGGCGAGGCCAGCGGGCCGGCAAAATCAATAACGCCGCAGTAGCGAGCTGCTCATCCATCCCGTGGCCGCCGTCCAACGAGACACTCGGCTCTCAGAGAGAGATGAGGGATAGCGCGCAGGTTGGCTGTACATCACGCCACGAGCCCCCGGCAAGACGGAGCGGCGCGCTTGTGTTTTTCTCTCAAAGAGCGAGAGCACGCACGGCCCCGTTTTGCACCTGAGCGACAGAGATGCCTCTGCCTAAGCACCTCTTAAAAAAGGCGGCGTGTAATACTTTTACACGTTAACGCGTGCAATGATAGGCGCATGATAGGAGAGTGATTCAGAAAGTATTTACCTAGTCATAGGTTTTCATAGAGACCCAAGGGGGTCTTTGCGGTGTTTTATGTCACTTCCACTAGGTCTCGCACACAGTGAACCCTCTTCAGAAACCCACTGCACTCATTCATACACAGCTGCGTTTGATTCAGCTTGCCTTGCACATCAGATATCCTGACTATTAAAAGTAGCAGAATTGGTGAAATCAAGCATCATGGTGTGCTCAGCGGCATGAATCAAACGCTTACATATAGGAGCGCAGCAATGCTCTTCCTTTTACCAACCCGATGCTCCAACTAAACCCTGCCTGGATCCCTCCTGTGTTGTTTGTCTGAGACTGGGTCAAACTATTTTAGCTGTTTTTCTCTTTTTTTGTTTTTCCTTTTCAGTTCTACTTTAGGAGCGCTTGATTTTGTGTTGTCCCAGGCAGGGGGTTGATTTTGTTTTCTCTGCAAAATGTTTCTTTTGGCCTGTGAAATCAAGTGCACCCTAAGTAATCCAGATGAAAAATAAACTTCTATTTTGACTCCTGCTTGGCGCCAATTGGATCAAAATGAATGAAATCCTTCTCAAATACATAAAGGGGGAGCTTGATTTACACTGCTGGGCACAGCGAAACGAGTGGACGTGTCCCAACAATGCCCACACATTAAATCAAACACCCCTTAGGTATTTGTCTGGTGTATGTCTTTGGGGGGCTCTCCATCCCAAAAAGCTGCCTCCTCCCTCATGATCCCGGTTGCTCTCACTTGCACTGTTCGGTCGGTGGCCGGATCGATGAAAACGACTTAATCACCATTGAACAGTGTGTTTCATTTTCAACACGTGCATACGGGGAGGGGGGGCGGTGCACCCTGCATTACTTTGTGTTGAAGATTTCGACATGTGATGCAGTTAACGCATGTTGGACCGATGACAGCGTTGAAAATGAAACACCGTTCTATAGAGCGAGGCGTTTTTTCTGTTTCATTCATCACGGATCTGCGACCTGTAGAGAGTCTGCGCTTCCTACAAGGAGGGGGCACGACTTTATGGCATGAAAAGCACCTTATATGTACCAAAATATCCATGCATGTGTGCGTGTATGTGTGCCTTCACACTCCATACCAAGTGTGTCTGCACACATTCGCGCATGCACAGTTCAAACACACACACTCAGACATGACGTGTGTGTGTTTTACGTTCTCTACATTGGGTTGTTATTGTTTTGTGGCAGTGTTGGGTGCTGCTGCGCAGAGAGTGGAGGCTGAGGAGGAGGAGGAGGGGGAGGTGCTGGATAGACACAGATGTCTGTTGGCCCTGGCAGCGCTGCGACACGCCAAGTGGTTCCAGGTCGGCACCCACTCACTTCCTGTCTTCCTGCCCGATGCTTGTTGTAGCCTGACGATTCACCCGGAGGTCAAACAGCGCCGTGTAGCCAATCATCAGATCGGACTCCTCTAGAAGAGATTAAAGTATTGAAACATCAGTTTTAGTTTAGAATCATTCCGAGTTGTGTTAAAGTTGTTACGGCAACATGGCTAACAAACCAGTTTAGTTAGCAAGATTGTTTTTTAGCGTCGAGAACAAATATCACACGATATATAAATACTTTTTATAATAAATAGATGAATGTAGTAAGAATCGTAAGGCTACAAAAGCAATGATTAATCCTTGTTTTTCTTTTTGTCTATCATGTGAACCTGCCTGCTCTGTACAGTACGTCAGTGCTTCCCTTTGACCCCCCTCCCATACCTCTCCCCATCCCCCAACTCACTTACCTTACTCACAACATCGATTTTCTGTTATTTGAAAGGAATATCTTTAGTAAACCATGATTGCTGAACCAAATCTAAATGTTCAGTGACTTCAGCGCTGAGGATATTCATTCTCTGTGGGGATTTTGATCACTTGAGTACGTGGCTTTGTACATGTGAAGCAGGCCGTTTGTATGTGTTTGCACAAATACTACTCCTCCTGCTCTCAATGTGTTACCTTCCTCCCTCTTTCTGTTAAATTTCCCTTCTTGCATCCCTCCACCTCTCCTACTCCTTCCCCCCCGATCGCTCGATCTCTCTCAGGCTCGAGTGAACGGGCTCAAGTCCTGCGTTATCGTTCTCAGGATACTTAGGGACATGTGCAATAGACACCCCGTCTGGGAACCTCTCAAGGGATGGGTGAGTCTTTTGCTGCAGCTACATCTGTTTCAGTGTCAATCCCATTAAATAAAAAGATGTTTATCAGTCCCCCTTGAACTTCCTTTCATTTTTATGATGTTTGTCACAATACACTTAATCGCCCTGTGGTGACGGGAGCTTCCTATTTTTATTGAAATCTAAAGAGTTGTTCTTCAACCTCATCCATTACTGAACCGGGTGTGCTGAAGAAAACAGGCTGTCATTGATATCTGATTTTGTTAGCGAGGAAGCTAAATCATGTTTGTGAGGAAACTGCTATATATATATATATATATATTAGTGTGCGTCCATATGATTCACGCAACAGATGGAAGGTGTTCTGGTTCTTGAAGTAGTGTAGAACGTTCTGTCTTTATATCCTTCCAGCCCTTAGAGCTCATCTGCGAGAAGGCAATCGCCACCTGCAACAGACCTCTCGGGGCCGGAGAAGCCCTGCGTCGAGTCATGGAGTGCCTGGCCTCGGGAATACTGCTACCAGGTACGTGTCCACGGTGGATATGTGAATAGACGCACGCTCTGGAAATGGTGAGGAAATGGCCAGAGGAGCACGTGCGTTTCCCTGGAAATTGGCAGCGCAGGTGAGCGTAGCGAGGGAGGATGCTAGGTTTGGGTGAGAGGAGCTCTGCTCGGAGCGTTGCTGAGCGGCTACTCGCTGAGAGCTCGCCGCGTTATCAGCGACCCAGCAGAGCGCAGCTGTCTGAGGAAGTTCATTATTATGAAAGCTTCTTAATTAGGAGTAGCCGCATGGTTTCTTTCAGAATATTGTGCACTCAAACAGCGTCCAAACGAAGGGTCCTTTGACTTGATTTCAGAAATGTGAGTGCTGAAGATATGATGGATGTATTTTAAAAGAAGATAGAACAGTGTATATAAATCTCAATTTAATTGACAGTGAAAACATGCAGGAGAATATTATGGATTAGAACATTTTGAGGATGAGGACTTTAGTGACTGGTTTAAATACTTCACTGGCAGTTACTTTTGCTGATAGCTGCTGTTGTCCAATATGACAAGATATCCTTGTTTCATGGCCTAATAATATGTTGCAGAGCTGCAGTGTCAGTAAATGAAGGAATTACAGATGCAATTGCAAACATACATACATACATACGCCTTGTGAACCACACGTACATAATAAAAAATAAACAACACAAATTAGCAAAAACATAAAATGATTCAAGTAAAAAAAGAATGCGAGTGATCAAATTAATCTTAGAAACAGACACAGAAAAACAGTACCGCAAAACAGATTCCCCTTTTTCTTCAATTGGGGGGTCCTCTTCGCGTTGGACGTCCGGATGAATTTAACCGGTAATTTCCGTCTCTGTGCTGAAAGAAGAGCGCGAGCCACCCATTGTTTTTTTTTTGTAGCACTCAAAATGGGAAGTTTCCGCTTAATTATTATTTTTGTGCATTATATTTGTTCTGTGTCTCCAAGGTGGTCCAGGTTTACACGACCCATGTGAGAAAGAGTCAACAAACACACTCGACAACATGACCAACGAGCAGGCTGAGGACATTACCTACCGTGCACAGGTACGAACACACACACACACACACACACACACACACACACACGTGTCAGCTTAAAGATAAAGTTGTTATCATCCAGCTGCACTTGCCTTGAGCTGTCAGTGTGTGGGAATCTGTAAGCAATACGCCTATTACGAGACGGAATGACCCCATCACCACCCTAACCACACAATTTGCATGCACGCACACACACACACACACACACACACACTTGTGTGAGAGTGCATGTGCTTCTCTAGAAAGATGTGGCGCTGCATTTTAATGATTGGTGTGGGAAACCATTGCCATTGTAAGCCATAAATCCATTTCTGACACCCCGAGGACAGTATTTGCGGGCATGCACTTTTGGCGTGTGCTTGCCGCCATTTCCTTCTTCACACACACACACACACACACTCGACTGAGCAGGGCAGCCTCTGAGCCGCATGGCTTAGTGAATCCTGCCGTCCATTTCCTTTGAAGGCAGCCTGAACGAGGCTGGAATGTCAATGGGGATAATTGTGTTGGAGCAGATACAAGAGCAGATATTAGAGACGGAGCTGTTCTGTCAATGAGCTACACCGAGCCTCATGAATATCCCAGGCACTCTACCTCCTTAATGAGAATTATGGATTAACGCACACACACATGTTTATAATACTCCCATATTTTAATAAAAATGCTAAAACGGAATTGGAGAACAAAAAGAATATGAGGGATTCGACTAGTCTATTGTATAACCAAACTATGTAAGCACAAATATTCTATAAATCTTGAATGAATGTAGCAAATTGCTGGGTATTAATTTTGCATTGGCCTGTTATGACAGCTTTACTGACTTAACTGAAAGTGGGCATTTAAGAGGCAGGAAAGTGTAAGAAGCAAACCATAAATTAGCCTTATCTTACCTTCAGTTAAGTGCAGTACTAGATTTCCTCTATGGCAGTATAAGAAGAGCAAATTATTTCAGTATCAATCTCCATACGCTCAAGTTTGAATCCATCTTTTCTTATTTCGTGTGTGTTTTTACATCCAACAGCATGCTCTCAGACTCATGGCGTTCGGACAGATCTACAAGGTGTTGGAGATGGAGCCTCTTGCCTCAAATAAACCATCGCAGAAATATCCTTGGTCTGATAAAGAAGGTGTGTCCACATGCCTGATCAGTCTACTCTCACCCTGTGCATCTCCGTCTTCTGTGCAAAATGTCCTCCACATGTTTGTCTTCCTGTCCTTGTCAGCGCCTGATTACTTGTACGAATGCTACCACTTTTTGCTTTTTATCCGTCTGTGAAAATGCGTTTTCGTCAGTCTGTCTATATTACATGGAACCTACAGCAGTCAAGCATACGGCTTTGGGTCGTAGGTCAGACCTCCCGTCAAATGTTTTCACGCAGGACGTGACCTTTCTGGATGCATTTGATGTTTTTTTTCTACACTTCGGCGATGACAGCGCTGTCATTATTGCTGACGTGCAAAGCACCACAAAAATATGATGTTGAACTTTCTCAAGCTTCTTAATTTTTTTCTTCAATGTTCCTCCAAAACATACAGTACATTTTTTTTTGCCGCACTTCAAGGCGACTTTCATGTAAAATTGATTCAAGGTACATGAAAGAAAGAAGTTTGAATGTTTCTTCCCATTGTTTGACTTTTTCCGTTTATTATGTTTATCTTGTCTGTTTTTTTCAATCCATCTTAATGCTTCTTCTCACGTATTCCTTTTTTTCTGGGCCTCAGCCTCGCTTTCTCTTCTGTCACACATCCGTGCCTCTGTTTGCGTTGATATTAGCGTCTCTTGTAGTCAATTATTGATTTGAATCTCTCTCTCAGGCTTGGGTCTGAAGAGGCCATACGAGGATGGAGCGATGGACGACAAGGATCTCATCAAGAAGATGAAGAGAAATCTTAGAAAAGGTAAGAGAGGGAAGAATGATTGTACACTTTATTTTCATTCTAACCAGTAAAAATAAAGCGACACAATGCTTTGAGGTGGAAGTAGTCACATTCTGTGTGCAGACAAGCATTGTATCTTTTGTTTTCCCGTCTGCATCTCTCCACATTCCTTTCATCCCTCTGAGGCAGATCAATAGTATGGATTGCTAACGTTTTAGTTGGCCACCCAACCATCCCCGGCTCTTTCTTCATACGAGGATAAGTAGATCGGCGCCTAATGGAGACAGAGAGGCATTTTTAGATATTGGCAAATACAACAAAATTGATTGAAAAAAAAACGTAAATAGAGAGGCATCTTCTATTGATCATGAAAACAACCGGCGAGTGTCCTGGAAACCTTCTTAGAAAATGTGATTTATAACGTGCAGTATCTCTGAATTGGCTGCAGTTTGTCCAATTTTGGCTGAATAATTGGTTCACCCCCTACAAGACCTTATTAAATCTTTCCTAATAGGCTTTTCTTTTTACTCTAACCATATGCCTCCTCTTTTTTATTTTTTATTTTTTTTGCATTAGTCCTGGACAGTAAAGCCATAGACTCCAACCAGCCAATGAACGCCCTGATGCGGTTGAACCAGATCCGGCCGGGGCTGCAGTACCGCCTGCTGTCCCAGTCGGGCCCGGTTCACGCGCCGGTCTTCACCATGTCTGTGGATCTGGATGGAACCATCTATGAAGCGTCTGGATCGTCCAAGAAGACCGCAAAGCTCCACGTCGCTGTCAAGGTGAGGAGGAAACAATCTAGGCTTTGGTTAATTTGTCTGCTGTACTCACAACCTTTTTTCCCCCCTTTATGACATCATCTTCCCTCTCCAGGTTCTGCAGGCGATGGGCTACCCGACAGGTTTCGACTCAGACCTGGATCCCATGAGCTCAGACGAGAAGTCGGATGGTGAGGGGAAGAGCGAGACGTCTTCACACACAAGCAATAACCCAACGCACTCGACGGACGGTTCCAACACACTGGAGGTGAGGATTGAGAAATGTGTGCTGATACACAAATCCTTTTGAGTCGTAGTCCGAAACTATTGGTGTTTAAAATGTCACATTCTCATTGGTTTAAGGAGATAAAAGATATGCTTTCTACTATAATATCTAAGATGTTTTAATAATTGCTTAAATAATCTTTTCACTCTCCAGGTGCGAACTCAGGGTCCCATACTGACAGCGAGTGGGAAGAACCCCGTCATGGAGCTAAACGAAAAGAGACGAGGCCTCAAATACGAACTCATCTCTGAAAGTGGAGGCAGTCACGACAAACGCTTCGTTATGGAGGTGAAAGCTTACACACACACACACACACACACACACACACACACACACACACACACACACACACACACACACACACACACACACGCACAGTCTAAAACATGTGACAGATCGTGGAGCCATGAGATTTAACCCTGATAATGCAGAATACTATTTCACAATACACATGCGTTTTAGCCAAGAGGAGAAACACAGAGGCTAAGCCACACACACGCGCACACACACACATACATGCACGCACACACGCGCGCTCGGAAACAGGCTGAAAGCCGGTAACGTCAATCAGTCAGCTTGGTTCCTGGAGCAGGCCTGTTCTCTGCGGGGTGAGTTGTTTTCCGACACGCCTGGCTGCTCCATCGCTCTGCTGATTGATTAGCAGGCCTACTTGACAGCAGGGCACTGCTAAACAAGCCGTCCTGTTAAGCCAGACTCGCTGCCTGACTCACTGATGACTGATAAACGTTTTGGTGGTAATAATTGTGGTGTTGGTAGTTTTGACGGAGCTGCAACATAAATTGTGAATTTGCTTAAAGCAATTAGCGCTTATAATTAAAAATATATACTTTTTTTTTTTCTTCACCAGATGCCCAAAATGCAATGTGTTCCTTTTGTCCAACTCAACCAAAAAATATGTCGTGATTGATATTTAACATTCCCCGTGTGTTCACGTCAGGTGGAGGTCGACGGACAGAAGTTTCGAGGGGCGGGACCCAACAAAAAAGTAGCGAAGGCCAGTGCTGCTCTGGCAGCTCTGGATAAGCTCTTTTCTGGTCCCAACGCTGCTGCAAACAAGAAAAAGAAGATATTGCCTCAGGTGACGAGTCACACTCGTGCTACACACGCTGTCTCAGTTTGGGGAATTTACACTCACTCACCGGAACATGTAATCAGACCGATCCGTTATTGTCGTCCTTGTGGCCTGTCAGTGCAGCTTTGAAGATTCTAATGTTTAACTGTGATCAATGGCGGTGCGTCTGTCAAGTGTCTAATCAGAACAATACTTGACACCAGATCACCAGTCTTCCACTTATTTTGCCAAATTTTGACTGATTTGTGAACAATGAGACCGATCAGAGCGGATCAAAGCATCAGAACACGGAAATGTACATATGTATGTGTGTGTGTTTTGTGCTTTATGTCCGTGCACCATATCTATGCAGACATAAATATTTCAATCGATTTGTTCCTTTGCATTATGCATGTTTGCTTCTCACATATATTGTTTCCGTGTCCAGACTAAAGGGGCCCTGGCCGCAGCAGCAGCAGCTTCGGCAGTAGCAGCTCAGGTAGCCAGAGGGAGAGGAAGAGCAGCCCTCGCCAGAGGGGCCTTCGTCAGTGCGGCCGCACCTGGATATGTCACGCCAGGTAGCTACAACTGTGAGTCATTTTTTCTATTTCTACTCAGAAATTTATTTTGGCTAGAGTGCAGAATGACCAACATGTTGAAAAATGCAGCCTGGAGTTAAACAATTGCATTAGAGGCTGTAACTTCTTGCCCAACAGGCTTCGGGACACCGTATGGCTACAGCCCGGCTGCAGCAGCTGCTCCTGCATACGGTACGTGCTGCTTGTTTGCCCTGTCGACCCATTTCACCCTCCTCCGACCATCGATAACCTTCTTCCACGTCCTGTCCTCTCTTAACTCATGCAGCTCCCTTCTAATCCTGCAGACCATAACTTCTAACTATAGACGGGTTAATTAAGCATTTAGTGGGTTTGTGTTACAACCTCGACCCTCCACTCGCTTTCAATTAGATTTCTCCTCCTACACCAATCCTATTGCAATTCGAGATTCAGTGTCAGCTGCAATTACACGAAGCCTAAACCGTTTCTTTGTTACGAGCTTCAAGCTGGTTTATTATCGTCTCACAACGTTGTTCTTAATCTGCTTGTTGCCATTCTCATCCTCATCTCTTGTCGTTGGATCACCAAGAGCTTCCATCAGTCTCAAGCTCGTATCTGAAAAGAAACTGATCTTAATTACGGTGACACACATAACTGGAAAAATTGAAAAGGAAAAGAGAAGAAGCTTTTACGATAAAACCGCCACCTCTAACTAACTTCCCGACACATTGCTTCGCTGCATATATATTTCGTATATATATAGATTAGCAGAGCGCGTAAGTGGGAGTTTGTCACTTTACCCACCACTCTATTTAAGATAAGGTGACATGGCCGCCCTGCCGCTGCAGCACTGCTCCTGTCATATTACTGCTGCTGAGGCGTTTCCGTATCCTCGCTGCTGACCGGGGCCACCGGGCTCTCTGAAACACATGCATAGGCTAAAAGCTATACTAATCCTTGACCTTTGACAGCTTGGGTATCGGGGCAAATTTCAATCACACATGCGTCTTTCTGTCAGACAAGGTCACATTTACCTCAGCAAACTCGGCTGTGTGTGTGTGTGTGTGTGTGTGTGTGTGTGCGTGCGTGTGTGTGCGCTTGCGTGCGTGCGCGCAGCATGTGGAGGCCTTTCTGTCCATCCTACAGCTCAGAGCTTGAATGGGTCTTGTGTGCTGGGAGAATCCGATCCCGGGGCCCCGGAGCCCCGAGGCAAATAGCCTCCCGAGACCCCGGCAGCCCGGGAACATGAAGTGCGCCTTAGTTTCCTCGGTTTATGACGGCGAATTACCCCCCCCCTCCCCCCGTTGGTTTTGGGTTCAGTTTCTGGCTTATGCACAATTTTCAAACTAATTTACCGAAATACAAAGAATTTAATCGTCGTTCCTGCTTTCAACAAATGAAACATTGAAGTGACCGAATCATTTGATAATGTTTGGACATGACATCCGAGAGAAGGCATTTAGTAGGCTGCTTCATGCCAGGCCAATGAAAAGATTTGGCAAATATACAGGTGATTAAATACCCTGTTTCTTCTCTGGGGGGGCGCTCCAAAGTTTTTCCTCAACAGAAGAAGCATTGAAGCACAACGCTTAATTGACAAGCAAGGCAACAACGATAATTTTTTTATTTGTTTATTTGTTCTAATAACTGTGTTAGAAATGCTTTATTGATCAAATAGAGAATTAGCTGTTTTATTTCAAAGGAAAAGTCATGTGGTGCTTCCATTAAAAAAAAATATTTTGAATGACATAATCAAAGAAATCAGTGTCAGTGCTGCTCTTAGGCCAAAAAATAGGGGCCCTGCCTCCAGAGAATGCATCCAAATGGTCGCAGTCTGGAAGTGTGGGATGACGAAGCATAAATCTTTGTCTATCTCTGCCCCCATGACTCATCAGCACAAGGCATCACGTGTCCAGCTGGGTGATCGTTGTGTGATCAGCTCACTCTGAGCCGAACGTCCCACAAGTTGTTAGCAAGTCAATTCAATGTTATTTGAAAAAGGAAAGATAGACGTGAGAACTAGAATTATACTATTATCCTCTTAATTTGTGTTGAAACCTCAGTGTGGTTGTTGTCGCTTCTGTCAAGCTGAGCGCGCCCGGTGGCTCCCAGTGTGCGACCAGAGTACTACGGAGCAATACACAATACTTACTGTTCAAACGAGTTTTATTTTATAGTCCGTGTTGACTGATGATAAAGAATTTAAATGAGAAATAGATTAGTAATGGATAGGATTATTATTCACAGTTCCAGAATGAGAGGAAGATGCGTCCCAATTAGCATAGATGTTTTCTGTGTGGGCCCCGATGGCGGAAGGAAGAAGGCACATGAAATCATTCTTTTATCTTACGGAAACAAAGCTTTCATCCTGTTTTCTGCTTCTTTTACCCACTGTGCTCCGGCACCAGCAGCTGCTTTGTTGGCAAACACTTCCGATGCGTTGTAGAAGACTGCAGGGCTCGCTGCAGAATGAGGCACTCAGCTTATACATTATGATACATTTCCCACAAGTGACTACTTCTCCTGCTCACTGTCTTCTTTAAAGAATAATTCCAGTTCATTGCAACGTGGGTCCTGGTTTTGTCCGTTTTGTCCGTTAATCAGTAAAAACCACGATTTGACAATGCGACGCCATTGAGAAGAACCACCTCCCCTAATTAACCCAAATTATTCTCAGGCCAAAACAGAGGCAGCGTTTCAACGTTGAGCTGCAGGTCTCCGTAATTAATTATTGATGGATCAGCAACAGAAACCAGACCCGAGTTGCAATAAACCAAGAATGAATCGTTAACTTTGGCCGCTTGCTTCCTTCTCTTTTCATTCCGAATCCGTCTCCTTCTCGGCTCCTCTAACCACCGAAGAAGGGTGTCGCTTTGTGTACTCACGATCCTGCCCGTCCTCTCACACGCGTCCACTCCCCCCTCTGGGAGCCCCCTCGCTGCAGTGTTGCTCCTAAATGCGGTGCAGTGAGAATACAGCCACCGGGCGTGTTTGTTGGACTCATGCAGAGCTGTGCTCTTCTCGTGTCTCCCTTCTAGGTTTGCCCAAGAGAATGCTTCTGTTGCCTGTCATGAAAATGCCCACCTACCCCGTCCCCCACTACCACTTCTTTTAGCACGGGAGACACACACACACACACACACACACACACACACACACACAACAAGCGCATCTTCATCCATAGCAAACACTCTTATTCAGACCATGCAATTTGCTTTTTTTAAGAAGGGAATCTTTTTTTCTACAGTGTATATGATGGGCAGAGGATTAAGGACTTGAGTTGAAGATTTTTTTTTTTGTTTGATTTCTTTCTGTTCCAAAAACTTTTATGAATATGAAAAATTACTGCGGGTTTAGGTTGTTATGAGATAAAAACTTGAAGGGTTTGTACTGTGAATTGTAACCTCATTCTTTGAGTCTAAATTATATATATCAGCCTTGTGTTATTGTGTTTATTCTTTTGAGGGGGAGAGAAGAGCATTTGCAACATGATACACACAACACACACGTTCTCTGTAAAAAAAATAAAAAAAAATAATAATAAGGAGCTGTGTGAAGGATGTATAGGAATAAATAAATAATAATGTTGCAAATGAATAAAGTGCATCTCCTATAAAAGCTGAACACTGCCTGGTGTTTATCTGTTTAAAGGCTTAGCAACCTTTTGTTTTGGGTTTGACTATTTCAGTCCGTTATGTCACTCAGCATGAGGAAGCTGCACAAAATACTGCGAGAAACGTGCATTAAGCTTTAATATTCCACCCTCATAGATGCAGGTTTTAAATCTCCCTACTTACCTCAGGGATCCTCTTTATTTCCTCGTGACCCTCCGCTTACAGATATTTAAAGAGAAATGCCTGAAGACAACGGGTGAATTTGTAAAAGCTTTTTTTTGGATTCTCTATGTTGCATTCAGCTCCATTACCGATCGTGTATCAATGCTTGGCAGATTTCCCACAGCTATCCGTTAGATCGACCACATTATAAGTAGAGCATTTATGTATATATATATATATATATATATATATATATATATAAGCGTTTTAACGCTTGATACGTTATTGTAGCTGGATTCAATTAGTTTAAAACGGCCCAAAGAGAGTAAATACTTACGACTACAAAGACAACTTCTACCTTAAAAACATCTGGGGAACTGCATCACCTCTGGCACAAACATCCGTGTCTTAGGTTGTTTTATGATATCAGCACCATTGCTACCATCAAAGAAGGATCAGCACCAACTGACTTAAACTATTTATTTAAATATTTGACGAAAGAGTAACCAAAATATCCAATATAAGAGGAAAAAACCGTACAAAAGAGAGTATACCACTGCTGATGGGTTTTGATTGTCCTTCAACACATCTCCGTCATCCCACCGGCGAGACATAAGCGCCTCCTGGCGTGATTCTGTCTGTGAGACGCAGCCATTGGCTGAGAGGACCCGGCAGGCTGTTCAATGGTTGGTCGGTTGAGCTCCACTGACTCTGTGAAACCTTTCAAATGACATTTGTCCAACATCCCCACAGCTTTATTTTAATCTCACATTACGGAAGATTAATTTCCAGCTGTTGTGTATATTTTGTGTTATTATCCGTTTGGCTGGAATCTGCTTCATTGCACTACGAGTTCCAGGGATCATTGTTCCTTGAACTCTGCCAGACCAGTGTCTTATGTTACGTTCAGTCTTTATGTGGTTTGATTAAATCCACGTTGCAAGGCTTTTCACTAAAGTCCACGTGTCCACTATTGGACCAGCTCCGAGCTACACAAGTAAACATTTGGGGGAATTTTCCTTCTTCTGGAGAGTTAGATGAGAAGGCTGATACCATCCGGAGGTCTGCAGACAGCTGGTCAGTGAAGCTTAGCACAAAGACTGGAAACGAGAAACCGCCACGTTGTTTTTATCTCGCGGACCAAGCAGAGACGCGGTGCGTTCCTTTCCCCTTGGACAGAGCTAAATGTTAAGGTACGTGCCACAGGATTCCACTTTTAATTAACCCGTTCATGTGCTTCTCCGAGACCTGGAACAGTGACATCATTCACCAACATGGGATTTCTGGTCGTGTTTTGGGAAAGTGGCCGTGGAGGTTTAGGGATCTAAATAGATAATAAATCCAGATAAGGTTAGCGTGTGTGTGTGTGTGTAGTAATCAATCATGCTCTATTTGTCTCTGTTTCTTGAACTCACTGCAGGTGGTCTTTTCATTGACAATCCCTTCTACCAGCCGCGGACCATCGCTCCTTTTATCATTCATCTGGGTCCCCAGGATCTCTTCTCTGACTTCTAGGGGGCCGCAGGCCGTTGGACACCCTCTTCGCAATGTTCACGGGACACCGTCTTTTCAGTCCGTCGAAGCGGGACGCCTCTCTATCCAGGTGACGGACTCATCGATCCCAAACTCTTTTCAGTCTGATCGGCCCGCTGGGGGAAAAAAAAAAAAAAAACCTAAAGGTCACGGACGCTCAGAACCTCAACTGCTGATCTGAAAGGCTCACGGCTCCTCTTTGTTTCCCCGACTCTCGCCCAGATTTATCACGTCAGAGGAGGGAAACTACATGAAGCAATACTCCGATTTTATCAGAAATGTTCAGCTGCGCGAGGCTGTGCTGAATTTCTTTCTTATAGCAATACACCAGAACTCCTCTATGAGCTTCATTCATGAGAAGAAGTGAATGTCCAACGGAGTTTCACACAACACAGCATCGCAATAGGTCATTCTGATTGTATATTCATCACATGTGTGCGTGCGTGTGGCTTTAACGTGACTATATACACATATATGTATGGTGTATGTTTCTATAACAATGTGTTGACAAAACGATTACTATATGATAATGTATTTATGTAAATATTCTATAAAATATAACTATTGTTGGTATAAATTATTTTAGAATTATAAAGTGTAATGTAACTGTAATATCACAGTATAGCTTTCTTCCAATTTTATATACACTGAGCAATTGAAGCTAGTTGTAGGAGATGCAATATTATCTTTGGTATTCATATTAACCTCTGCTGTTCGAATGACAATGCTTCCTTCTTCCTTTCCTCCCTCCTTTGTTCAAACTTTTGCTCTATCTTTGTACGTCTTTCTGAGCCTTTGTGAGCCTCTCTGCTGCCCGCGGTTTGTTTACCAGGCACTCATCGCACAATCCCACCTGTACGCACGCACACACACACACACACACACTTCTCCTGTCAGAAAGCACATTTTCTATAGTCTCACTGCTGGCAGGGAATGCTGTTGTTACAAATACGGTACTGTATGTGTGCAGTACACATGTGCACATGTGTACTGTACACATGTGTACACTCTTGATGTACTTGCTCCTCCATCTGCATTAACACGCGTCAGTGGAATCAACCGTCAGTACCCGGAAGAATTGTCCCGCTCGCCTTTGGGACCAAAAGCACAGCTCACACACACGCACACACACACACACACACACACGCATTGCTATCGCTTCTTCCTGCGCGCACACACACACACACACACACACTCTATGTCCCTCCAACTTTCCACGCTGATCCCCTACTGTACGGACAGGATGCTGCTGGTGGAAGATGCGGATGTCAAAGGGCCAAAGACGCAGCACACAATACTGACTGACCGATTAAAAGTGTAGTCAGCAAAAATCGTTAAAAGTGCGACTTTGAGATGGAGGGTTGGTTGATGTACAGCGTACGTTTTGCCAGTCACGGAGGCTGAGGTGAATTGAGGAACGTGCCAGATTAGTATCGAGTACATTCGTACGATTCCAATAAGCACAGTGTAGTTCACCTGTTTCAGACAAAAGACGCGTTTTGCTTTTTGGAGAGGGAAAGCTTTATTGGTGCATGTCTAGTTACAACCACTTATGCAAAAGCTCATGAGGCTAAATAGGTTCTTAATAGAGTCGTGATCCTGAACTCTTCCACCGTGCAACACAGTTGAGGATGAGAAATTGTCTTTTTAGGCCAAACGATATATTGGCTTTGTATTTATAACTGAAATATTTCTCTTTGGAGAATTTGAAGAATCCTCATGCATTTTAAGGCACTTCTCAACTCACTACTCACAAATGTGGTAAACTGCTGTGGAGAATTTTTTTGAGTTTGGTTTGTTATCATTTTTAGTCTCAAATTCTATGTATATTTTGCTTAGTTGTAGTTCACTGTTTGTTGTGGCTTCAACGCTGCTAAAAGACATTATTTACCCAGGTGGTAATCAAACAGAATGTGCATCAAAAGCCCCCCCCCCCCCCCCCTCCCCTCCCCACACCCGCTAGTAGCTATTCAACTGAGAGATGAGATTTCCCATTAAGTCCTAAAGTGCTTAATGCATATAAATGCATTGGAACAGGCGACTTCACACTGAGGTAGAAGTCGCAGCAGGCTCCTAGTACTCCTGCAATGCTCTGTGATGCGTCTGAAAGCCCTTCATCACTTCCTTTATTTTCAGCCTGGAGACGAGGTGTCAGACTGCAGATGCAAAATCAAACAGAATGTGCATCAAAAGCACCCACCCCCACCCCCCCTCCTCCACCCTCCACAAAGGTTGCATTGATGTCATGTGTTTGTATTTGCTTTGATTCAACAAAAAACGACACCTGACAATTGGACCCCACCCAGGCCTCTAAGACTGAAAGTAAGAATGACAGTCAGACGTAATGACGCCACTTGGCTGCCGGCAAAGACGATTCGGCAGTTTTTCGGCAGGACGGGATGAAATTGTGCCGTCAAGCTGCGACCAGGGAATCGGAGGTGAACCGAAGGGCGAGCTCTCGTTCCTCGACTTGGTCTCATCCGCTCGGTGGGCCGCGCGCGTTATGGCGCGAGTCCCCACCGCCCATGTGGGAGCTGTGTGGCGCCCACTGTGCTCCCTGCGTGTCCCCCCCCCCCCCCCCCCCCCCCCCCCCCCGATCACCCACCCCTGTTGTCTCGGTCCAGATGGCCCACATTAATAAGGCAGACAGTCATACCTCAGTGAGCAACCTTTTCGTTTCCCCCCTCAGACACACCGGCGGAGTCACCCTGACTACTGAGCCTGTCCTCTTGGTCCGTCGGCTCAGGGGGGACGCAGCCCGTCTCCATCTGGCCCAGGCGCTCCGGTGGGACTGTAGAGGGTTTGCGAGTTGTCGTCTCGTAGTTAGGCGGGTCGTGCATGCGTGTCTGCCCCTTTTTATCATCTTTTATCATTTAGATTAATGAAAAATACATAATATTCGTGGTCTCGGCTCGAGAGTGACGGCTCTTTGTGGTGAAGTGGCAGCGTCACTTTTAGGAACACCGCCTCTCCGTGGGCGTTTAACAATCACACTTTGGAATCTAAGAAGCACAAAACACAAACAACACACCCACACCCTTGTTCTCAGGGCCACCTGACACACACACACACACACACGCAGGAGTATGCAAAGAGATAAAAACCCACTCCAACGCATGTAATTCTAAATGTAAATATTCATATCAGCATTCACTGTCGATAAGAAGTTCTCTGCTTTGTGGTTTGTGTGTTACACATAAGGTTGTGCGCTGTATGTAGTGAGCATTACACAAGCGGTAAGGCCTTGTTTGTATTTTAGGATTTGAGCCATGTATAGCTGAGGAAATCCAACCCCCCCCCTCCCCCATTTGTCACGTCGGTGCATTATAACGGGTTGTCCGTCGCACTGTAGGTAATGGATTTTACTTTTGCCTTTTCGTAGATGCAGCAATTATCTGTGAACAACTCGAGCTTTGCTGATGAGAGAAACTTTTTTGTTTTGGCGACCCTTTGCGCCTTCAGATGCTGCAATATGTTCAGTGCTTAAAGGGTGCGGAGCTGCCAGGTAACGACGGCCTGCTGGACTGCGGAGCCCGTTTTCCCTAAAGCGCCTCTTCATCCTCCTGCCAGGTCAAATCAAAGATTAAAAAAAAGCAGCGAGAATGCTGAGATGCAGTTGGGGAAACGGGTTCCAGGTTTGTTCTGCGGAACGGGATTTATCCCGACACCAAAGACTGAAACCTTTTCAACAAACCTGAAGATCCTGGCAGTCTGGGACGGGAGGCACCACGTGTTTGTGATATCCGGTCGAAAGGAAAGGAAAGATTTCATCTCCTGCCGGCGAAAAACAAAGTTTTCCGCGTGTCGCTCGGAGAGTAGGCCTCCTGGGCTAAACGTGTCCGGAAGCAGAGAGAAGCTGGAAGCCGCCCTGAACTCTGCAGAGCAGCAGAAACGGATCCGGCACCGCGAGGCGAAGCCACCCGGACTGACTGCACGACACATCGGTTTCACCGGGGAGCGTTTGTCTGTGCAGCACGTAAACCGGAGGGGAATGCGAAGCTGCATATGCATGCAGACACACACACACACACACACACACAGAGACAAACACACACACACACTATTGCAGTCACATTAAGCATGTTGTCGCATACTTCCTGGTCACGGTCCACTGATTGTTTAAGTCTAATATCCTCCTGATAAGCAATTGCAGCATTTTGGTTGGGAATGTACACTGTTGTTCTAGTGATTGTAGAGTAGAATGTATTCACTCATAGAGAAAAAAAAACTTGCTTTTTCGTAGAGAAGCATATATACAGAATATATATGGATACATACATATATATACATCTATATATCTTTTGAGCTACTTGTGACAGTTGTTTTTGGGCGCATCCACCCTTTAGAATGAACATTTCTTTCCCCCTTTTTTATTTACAAAAGTAGTGTCTTACGAGTGATGAATGTTTACTTTTTCCTGTAAATATGATTTTTCTTATTTTAATTTATTTTTGACGAAAAGGGGATTAAAGAAAACCGTTTTACGATGCTGCCTGTGGCGCGGTGAAGTGGCGCCTGTCCACAGGGTCTGTTTGTCAGGTGCAACGATGAGTCTCACACACCGAGGCCGAAGTCGGCGGACCGGCCGCGTCCCACCGCTTTGATTAGTAGCAACATTTACGGCGGCGATGCTCTGTGGTTGTCACTGTTTTTACCATAATCTATGCTTGACCAACTGAAAATAAACCTGAGAAAGTGCTGAATCTCCTCTTGGGAGTATCTGTCTCTTAATGGTCTCTGAAATGAACCGAGTACAGTGATGAGCTGTAAGTGGAACGCGGGGAAATCAACAGTCCCAAAACACTACAGGATGTGTGTCAAACTCAAATAATACTGCATGCTCAACGTGATCAAAATCAGAAGAACCCCTCCTCGTAAAATAAACAGTCTGCATTTTGATTTTGATCATGCATTAAAAAAAAAAATGTCCTCCTTAAATACCCACATTGTGACAATACTGGTTTGGTCTGAGAAGAGTTTCAGCCCGTGAGCCGTCCATCACGTCCAGAGCGGCGCTGTCCGGGTATCAAGTGGCCTCTGTGGCAGCCGACCCCTGCAGGTCACACACACTGCTGCCAATCCGCCTGCCAAGGCTGTGAGTGTGTGTACATGTAAGGGGGAAAGACCTGCTCGGCAGGTATGTAACGTGTGTGTGAAAAGTGTCTTAACAGTGGAGCTCACGGTGCTTTGCTCCTGATGGCAGACTAACCGCAGCGTCCTGATCTGATGGTAAAACCTCTTAAAGCAGGTACGTGCGTCTGGGAATCCACTAAGAAGCAGCAGAGGCGCTGGTACGCACGGCCCAGGTTCACACAATGTGGGCCGACGCATTGTCACTTCGACTGCTGACGGCGGACGAGCCGTGTTGTGTTCCGTGTTGTGTTTCAGTTGGCGAACACGACGCCGCGATTATGCTCACAAATTAGATCCGCTTGACAGCCTTCGTTCTCTCCACGCGACACCAGCACCTGTTTATAGACGTCACTGGTGCCGAAGATTTAACAAGACCTATAAACAAAGTAAGCCGATATCAACGCGATTCAACGGCGTTTTCATGCTACGTTTGTCACACGAGCCAAGTTCTCAATTTAGTTTGAAGGGCTGTTCAGCATCTGTGGAGTCCGAGCACTTGATGAGGAGGCTTTACTGTGACATTATGCTTCAACCCTTTAAAGAAAGATGTAAATGACCCGGATTAATCCTCTGAAATCTTTACATAAAATTGCCAATCGTAAAGTTCCTTTTTTTGAGTGATTCCTAAAATAAACAGTTAAACAAAGAGGACGGCACGTTAGATTTACTCCAACATTAAGGATTAAAGACAAATTAGGAGGAATGGAAGCGGAGATTATTTTTGTTGTATAGACTTTGTTATTTAACATTTTTGTTATTGAAGCTATTGTGACGCAAGTAAATAATTTGAATATATAAAACATTCAAATCAGGGAGTAAAAAGTATAAAATAAACCCTTACACCGTACTGCATTCTTTTACGTTGTCATGGTAACGGGATGCATTTCAGCAAAGCGCTGTCCCTTTAAGGGTTTAAGGCTTTAGGGGGGACAATGAGATTGTACACACATTTCTGCAGAAGGGAAATTACCCATAATGCATCGCAATATGACATAAATAAAGGGGCAAACAGTTGACACAAATTATGATAATGATGCATTTAAAACACATTCCAGCAGAGGAATGCAAGTAGGGACGATATTACACACTTTTTACTTTTTTCATTAAACAATTTAGTTATTTAAACTGACAAAAACGAATGGATTGATTATTTGACAATTTGCTCATTGTGAGAGGAAAGCTTAGACATTGAAATCAGGGAGAGTTGTGTTGATTAAATACAACCGTCTATTCATGTATGTTGAATAAAACACCACAGCGTAAAGTTGTGTCATCGGTAGCCGTTAGTTTAGTGTTTGCACAACATTCATTTTTCTCACATTTTGGCGAATATGTGCCTGTTTAGAAATCTAGAAACTGTGAGAATTTTTCGGACTATTTTTCGAAGCGAAAACGCTGCAAGTTGCCGGGGATTCGGTGCTTTAGAGAGAGCAATCTATAAAATGTTCAGAGCCACATCACAAGGCCCATTCAGTGTGATGTTTAAAATCCTTCACTGTGCTCGGCCTTCTCTGAAGTTCAAGAGCAGAACGGTGCAAGACAGTTTCAGGTTATTAAGCTCTTTTTCTTGGTATAGATATCTGTTATTAGTTCTTTAACTGTGCAAAAGTAGGCTCCAAATGCCTGGATTTTGGGGTTTGTTAATTAGCAAATGGAAACAATGAGTGACCATCTAAACGGACGCAGCATAGCGTAACACTGCAAAGCGTTACGTGACATAATATCACATAAAGTATATTGTTACATATTATTTCAATTGCTTCATCTTGTATTTAACACAAATTGTTTAAATGAATATGCTTGGTGTGTTATTGCAGAAGGAAAAGCACTGTGGAGTCAATAGAATAATACACATAATAATGTATTTATGGCAAATGATAACGCTGTTTTGCTTATTCTTTTTCAGGTTCCCGATATGTCGCACAGGGTCTTGAAAAGAACACGGCCGTCACACATGTCGGTAACACGTGTGATTTGATTAAGAGGTCAAATGTCTCCCGTGGGAAAAGCCCCATAACACTCGATGCAGAAACACAAATGTCTTGATTCAAAATCTCTCATCTAATCAGAATCTACTAAGTGAACACAGATAAAATAAAACGCCGCCAACTACTTTTAGAAATATATCCGCATGTACAACATCTTTGTGACGTTTGTGACCTGTGAGCGCTGCTTGGGACACATCGTCCCTCATTGCGACGTACTGGAGGTAAATTTATATTAATCCAGGGCAGTTCAGGCAGAATAATGTGAATTTATTATTTGTGCTAAAATCAGTGTACTTCCCATGATTAAAAAATGGGGGGAAAACACAAATATATGAGTTTAATTAAATGTGAAAGAAAAGGTTCTCGTCATTTTTCTCAACTCTCCACATTTAACTTACCACTGAAGCTTTGTTTGATTCAACACTCAGGGTTTCACCTTCGAGGCCACATTGAGCCCCCAAATGTCCCACGCATGATCCAGATATTAATATTAACATATAAATACATCAGGCGTTAACCTGAAGGTTCACAGGTCGTCTATATGTAGGTTTTTATCTGATTGGTTTTACAAATCATTGTTTACTTCCAACCTTTGTTTCAACAGCATTTCAGATTTCAATTCACAGGCTTTATTTCTCTGGCATTTTGTAGAACTATACGGTCTAACAACAGTTTAATATTTCTTCAAATAAAATCATGCCCACGATATGTACGTGAGTTCAGTGCGTTGTCAGTCAGGAGCAACGCCGAGTTCAGCAGGTTGTTGGGTGTGTCATCTAACACACACACACACACACACACACACACACACACACACACACACTCGTATGTCCCGTCCCATCAGCATTCCACCTTTGCATTTTACTCTGTTGCTGCCTCGCCGGTCGTATTTATAGCTGTGTAACGCAGGACGGAAAGAGGAGGAGAGGCGGGTGATCCCTTCCTGGGTTAGAAACACTCCAGATGATCTACGCGAGACCTCCAGCGCAACCAGTGCAACCTGTTCATTGAGTGCACGCAGGCCACGGCAGAAAATAGCTCATCCCAGAGACGGGAACAATGCAGCCGTGCGTGAGTGAGTAGGACGACTGAGATGAAAGTGTAAGATACCAGGAGATTTGCATCCAGCTTGAGCAGCTGATGGAGGCGGTTTGCAGGGGGCGGACAAAAATTAACCGGAAGGAAACTTTTATTTTCACGCTGTAAACTGTCTCAGATGTGCAGTGAAGGTTTTCCCAGGAGGTGAGTTAGAGAACGCTCATTATTATAACAATAGCAGCCTTAATCGTAGCCTCCAATCCTTTTCAGCAGAAACATGAAAACCAGCAGAAAAACAACATGCTTGGCTTTATAGATTTATTTTTTAGAAGCCGGCTTTGAACTCGGAAGACGGATAAAACTGCAAAGCACTATTAAATATATAACTCTTTTTAAAGATTTGGAGCCTTGAACGCATTGAGTGCTCTAATGGAGGGAAGGTGTTTGACCTGAATAGTACAGAAAATGCTTTTTACTTTCCAACAGAAACTGGGGATGGAAATGGTTCCCATTTGTGAGTTAGGAATCCCAACATGTTGATTTAGCTCGTGCAGAAAGAGGATCGTACTACCGAGCACGAGAGATAGAACATTTGGTATATATTTATTTTCTTTCTTTTTCGTGCTGAAATGCACGCATGAAATCATGTTTAGACTTAATGCTACTGTACGGCCTGCAGTTAGTTTGAGTTGTACGCTGTCTCACAGACCTTTTCATCTAAATTCAATATTCAAACAATGGATTTATTTACCATTTTCGTTCTTTCAGCTGTGATCAAATCTTTTCAAACCAAAGCGACTGAAACATCAAAGCACCAGGTGGTTTATTCAGTTTGTATTTGGCCTCCCGCAGATCGATCGAGTATCGAACCGCGATGCTTTTTAGTGCCACGGTTTTAGTTCTGTGTGAATTGTCTTTGAACACAAACTTTTTTGACATAATTACTTTTTGACAAACTAAACCAGAACTTTGACATATTTTTTCTATGAATTGTTTACAAGCTGTACGCCAACTATGACTTTCTTTTTTTACAGGCTATATTTGGCTTTTATTTGACATTACCAGGACTTTTTTGACATAGTACACTGACTTTGCAAGAAGTCTTTAGGTCCTTTTTTCAATAGAGTATACATTTGAGTTTTTTCAATCACCGACTTCTTTATTGCATAACTTGGCCTTCTATATTACAATATCTATAACCAGTCATGGCAAACAAACACTGACCTTTTTATGGTGTGATTCAGTTCTTTGTATTACGATGACCATACTTTCAGTTTAACTTCTTCATCTCCAACTACTGTGTGTAGGATCTTCCATTAAAAATGCAGGAGGAGTCAAGAGGCAGACGTATTGTGTTGATATCTTTATATTGGAATTCATGAAGTATACACAATGTATCCTACACTATAACAATTTCCACACGTTGATAATGTTTTTTGTTGGTGGATGATAACGCTACGTTTTGGCATTTAATTAACCAAACAGCAGCCCGACTGAGAAGTTTGAGCAATATAAACATTAAAAACAAATCTTGTGGATTAATAGCACAACAGCAGGTTTGTAGGTACAAGTAGGCAACGTTAGTTATAGTTACACTGTAGAAAATCATAACGGAATATTCATTTTTATTTCTAAATGTTCGTTATATACAACCCAGTGCCTTGAGAGGGACGGCCCTTTTTTTTCTTCATCTGGACCTTTCTGACGTCACCAGTAGATTTCAGCCAATCAGATTCCTCCTTCAAGTCGGATGCAATTAGCAGTAACTGTTAATTTGAAGCTAAAACCACAAAAAAAGCATTTCTTTTCTTTCTTCAGTTTAATCTGATCCGAGAAATATGAATAGAAATTTAAATATTGTTGAGACTTTTCCAGTCAGCTAAACATGACAACAAGACACAAAAACACACACACAAGCACTTGCTCAACACCCAAACTCCTCTGGCCTCATCCGGAGTGTATTTCAGTTTGACCCCCTGCTTGACCCTCTGATGACCTCACTCTGACCTCCTGGGACTGATCCACGCTGAAGGTGGAGTGCTGCACATTTCCCTTAACCCGCTGAGACACTAATTCATCAAAGTGCTGAGAGTCTTTCACCAGGATTTAACGTAAAGCTAAATAAAGCTGATCGGTTTGTGAAACCGTCACCCGGAACATCATGTAACCCGTCTCGTTATGAGCTTTTTGTCCCACGGCCAGGAAATCATGAGCTGACCCCCCCCCCCCAGCGTCACCCGGGAGTCAAGCTTTTTGTGCTGATTGTGCCCCCCCCCTCATGTGGCCTTCTCCTCTCATCGCTTGCTCACTGTTGCCTCATCCTCCCATAGACGTCCATAGTGCCGTTCAGAAAAAACATCTTTTTTTCAAACAGTGTAATTCTTATTTTTATATATAGTGGTTAAGGAGATCCCAAAAAGAAGTTTGGTAAATACGCCGCTGAGCAAAGTATCAAACGTGACCCTGACGGCCAAGGTCAAAGGTCACAGAGCAGCTGACGCCAGAGTAGGGAGGGGGAGGGAGGGGGGTTGCGGTGTGTTCAAGTGCAGCAGGAATTACAACCTCCTGTGAATGTTGGTTGTTTCCATTTGGACTTCCCACTTCCTCAAAGGGACGTTTAGGGTGCGTAACAATCACGGGACCCCCTGGCGTTTACTACGTTCATACATTCAGACAGGTGAAGTGTGTTACATGCGGAAGTTTGGATGTTTTTTTTTTAGTTTCTTTGTGCTTGGAAATCCACATCAAACAAACCTCCAGCATGTTACATTGTCCCCACATGTTCATATCCACTGGTTTCATCTTCATCCACCCTCAGATCAAGTCTTTGTCAGCAAACCTTTTCTGCAGCATCACACACACCCACCCACCCACCCACCCACCCACCCACCCACCCACCCACCCACCCACCCACCCACACACACACACACACACACACACACACACACACACACACACACACACACACACACACACACACACACACACACACACACACACACCTTAGTGCTTTTTTCTTTTCCCTTGGAGTATCACACGCTGTCCGTCTTTCTGTTGTACACACATTAGAACATTATCTCAGTCAATTATTTACGCATTCAAACACAATTTTTTACAGTCTGACACAAAACAAAATCTGCGTGCTTACACACAAACACACACACACATGCTCATTACATAAGCACATTCGTGTACATACATGGAAAAAGAAAGGTATTGTTCAACGTAAATTAGAAAAGCTCCGATTTCAAAAGGTGTCTATTAGCTCTCGTACCTAAAACCAGGATTTTTACAGGAACCGGCTGGTTAGTGCCGGTGGTGAAGAGGAGGCAGAAGAGTGAGGAAGGACGGCGCCACACTGCAGGTGTCCTACCTTCCTTCTGCGGCTCGTCAACATCAGCAGTTCAAAGACAGAAATAAATGGAGCACGTCCTTTTTTTTCTTTTTTTTTCAGTTATCTCACACTTGTGTGACCCGTGGAAGCACATCGTGTCTCTGGGTGGGTCGGGGGGGGTTTGTACTTCACCTTATTTGTTAACCCCTTCGCATCAGCCCATTTGGCTGTAGTCATTCGGGGTGGATAAGATAATGGAGGGGGAGGGGGGGTGGCAGGGACTCGTGAATAGAAGGGCATGTAACACAGTCTGTAGTCGTGGTAATTCATGGGTGAATGTCAAAGTCCGTCCGTCCCGGCGGGTGAAGTTAAGCGTCCAGCGGTTTCAGCGTAGCGAGATGCTCTAATTGCCAGACGTGTCTGGGTAAAGCTGGTTGGGGGAGGAGGGTGAGGGTGGGGGGGGGTGTATTACAGGTTAGGTGGTCTCCTTGCCCTGGGCCCCCGTGACGGTCTTGATGGAGCTGAGCGTGCGGTTGAACCAGGTCTTCTTGGCGGCCTGCACTTCGTTGAAGGCCAGACCCAGGTGGTGCTCCAGGTCCTGATGGCACAGGAAAGACATCCGTCACTCGACTATCACAGAACAGCATTGAAACGAGCCCGCCGATAAATATAATAAGGTAACACATTTCTTCTCCTGTTGATCCAGATGCAGTCTGAAATATCTGGTACCATTTTTAACACTCAAATCCCTTTGATCCTGATTTCCTTCCCACAGCATATCACCCCCTGGTAGTAATATTCCTGCTCAATATATCCGGCATAACTCCTGGTATGAATATTCCCCGGGATTCACCATCGACTTTCCCACGTTTACGTCCGTCTCGCTGTTGGCGTACCTGGATTTTGCACTCCGCCTCAACCAGCTGCAGTTTGGTCTGAGCCAGTTCCAGCTCCATCTCTCTCAGCTGGTTCTTCAAGTCCTCCTTCTCCTCATCGGTCTCCTCGGCCCCTCCAGCTGTGGCCCGGCTCACAGCCGCCCGCACGCGACCTTCTTTGTTGAAAAGGCCGCTGCACTTCTCACAGCCCTCCACTTTGGACTAGACGTGGATGAGAGGGACGAGGTCACAGGAAAAACTATAATGCACGCCGCACTTAATTCAGGTTGCTTTTTCACACCACAACCACGTATTACAATGATGCATTTCTGTGACACGCCTCCCGAAACGTTTTCCTTAGTGCGATGGCGTTTATTTTATGCATGTTCTCCGTTGAGACCCCTGAAGATGGATATTAGTACCGGAGCGTTCAGCAGCAAACCCGATTGTCCAAAGTACCTCAGGTCATATTCAACGCTGTGTTCCTTAGCAACAACGGTTAACTATGATGGTTGAGATCTTCCGTAACACTGAAACCACATTTCATTTGGATTAAACTGTCAACCGAGTTTGAAGCCGAATAGGGATTGGACGTATCGGTGCCGATGTGGAAGGGAGCGTTAATGAAACTGCAGAGCACCGAGGCTGAAAGTGTTTTTGTCATCACTTGAAATAGACTCTCAGTGAATAAGTGTGTCACTACATTATGTCAACACGTCTAATTAACACTGTCATAATTTACAATTGTATATTATCCGCTGCCACTCATCCTTCCCTTACCTCAATTATACTTGTGATTGCTGACAGATATATTGCCTGTGCTAGACCGTAATTATTAAACAACAAGACCTTTACAGAACTTGTCCTTGGTGCGATGCAGCTTTTGTCCGTCCTCGTGTGTGCGTGTCCTTGGGCCGCCCTGACGGCGCGCGTTGCCAACATGGCCTTCAGCCCGGCTAGAGTCTAAACAAACAGTTTCTCAGCCAAGCAAGAAAGCAAGACGCCTTGCCCCAGAATCTTTGATGTCACTGCCAAGCGCGACTGAGATGGACAGATAGTTTCCCCCCCCACCTCCCCTCTCCCATACCTGGAACACATACAATCAGGAACCTAACCGGCTCCATCCAGTTTCGAGGGTCGCAACCCGACGTGCAGAAACTCTAAAATGCGATCTTTAGATTTATGCGTTTGTGTGCGTCAAAATTACCCGGATTTTCTCAAGTTCTCCTCGGTTGGCCGTCTGTTGTTTCTCCAGTCGTTCACTCAGCTGGGAGCAGATCTGCAGGAACCAGACAAGAGACGGTCGTTCACACATTGTGTTCTGTCATTACGACATAACCGCTTGCCAGCTCTACCGAGGAAAGATGGGAGTTTTTTCAGCTATTTGGATTTGTGCCTCTCCTGAACATCCCCCCCCGTTTGTGATGGTCAGTAATTTAGTCTCTCTGGCAGAGTCTCGGGTGCAGCTTTCCCCAGCAGGGATCAATGGAAGCACACGAATGTGCATACTTACCAATCTCATTTTATTCTTCTTCTATACGTATGACACACAGCCACAGACACCCAGAGAGACACACATGCACACACACTCGCAGAGGAACAGAGCGATCGATGGGACATGAGTCATTCTAACGGGAACATCGGGTCATCCCACCTCTCTGTGTCTCTATCTGTTCCTGCTCTCGGCACATACTGTACGTCTTCATCCTCCTCCTTTACAGATCAATCTATACACGTCTGTCTGTGTACCTCCAGCCGAGCAGATATCCAATCGCTCTCCTCTCCGACATGCCTTATCTTCTCCCCCCCCCCATCCCCTCTCTCCTTATTTTACATTCAACTGGCATTACTGAACTCGTGTCTCTGCCTCTCCCTTCATCACTACCGACTACTCATCCCCCTCTTCATCTCACAGCTGCCGCCTGGCTCCTTTACTCCGGCCTGCGTGCTCTTAAACTAGAGGTACTCCACGGCCTCGTGTACATCCTCCCACTTTGTAAAGCTTTAAATTGAGCTGCAAGCAGTCTTCAATCATTTTTTAGCCCCCCCAACATTTTAAGTAGGCACCATCATCTCTCAAGGTTTCCAGAATTTGTAGAAGGGCTGCATAAGATAAAAGGTAAACATCTACAGTCAGGAATCCTCATTGCTTTAATATCTAATATATGATGGATGGTTTTTTTTTTACCAACTCTTGTCTTTGACAATAATGCATGCATGCAGTTGCTGCGCTGAGAATCCGCTTTTTGTACGCACGCTACTTTTAACTGCTTTATCTAACATCAAATATACTTCTTATGCTTCAAATATTTCAGCGTCTGGGGTAAAAAAAATTTAAAACGGTAAGAAATAAATAGAACAGACGCACAGCCTCCTTCGGCGACAACAACACGCCACTCTGCGTTTTTAACTTTACCATTAACAGACTGGAGGGGCAATTAGCCCCACAAAGCTCATCTCGGCTCTAATGCCATAAAAAGAAGCGGGGCATTCACAGCCGTCTGAATATGAAAACGCCGTTTGAAGTATTCTTTGAGTTATCTGGGTTGGAGAACAATGCCTGGGCCTATTTTGGGGCATTCCTCAAACCCGTCGGTCCCAGAGGATTGAATGCTGCCGTCCTCCCTCTGCTCTCTCCGCCACATACTTCAGTTAATTTTCTCCCTCTCGCCATCCATCACCCCCCTTATTCCCTGCCGCAGAAATAACAAAGCTCCGTTTTCACACTTAGCGCTGCTCAGCTGCATGCTAGCAATCTGAAAGCTGCTTTTACCCGCCAAACCCACAACAGCGCTTCATCATTTTTCAGATCTAACGTCAATTCCAATCTGCCGCCAAGATCTTTAGTCTCAGTTTCTAAATTAGTCCTCTTGCTATTTCTGTTTGCCTTCACAGGGAGTATTAAGAGCTGGGTTGTTGCATAATGTCTCCCTGCTGATGGTAATAGGACTTTATCCAAGTGGGCTTATATTTAAGCATTGAGTGACTGGGTGAGATCTGAAAGGATGGAGATCGTGGAGAGAGAAATTAAAAGGGACGGGAACTCAAAATATGCTCACGGGTTCAGTTTAAGGCCGTTCCCTAAAATTAGGCGTTTCTCAATGAATGACTGGAAACGCACGGCTGTTGTGTTGTTGTTGGGTATTCATGGCCAGTCGTGTAATGGAGCTTAGTTCTGAATAGACAAGCCAAATAAGCTTATGAATAAAATAAGAGGAAAAGAGATACAAACATCCAGAGTTCAGGGTGAGGCAACAAACACACAAAAACATCTATAAACCATCTAATCATCTTCTTTGGATTAGATTTGAGTTCAATTTAAATGAATAAAGCTAAAACCTGTACATCATATCATTTTGAGATAATTCAGATTATTTTACAACCATGATTGGTGGTATGTTGATGATATTATTATGATAGAGATAGATTAGATATTTTATAAGAATTAACTTTTCAAGATTCAACAGCGACACAAGGGTGTGTGATACAAAATGCTCTATTTGGGAGGAACAACTCTTTTCCCGTCACCTTTTCGTCTTATGTATCCATGTATACTTATTAGGAAGGGGATTAGCATTCATAGATGTGTGTAATTGTATAGGCTGCCTGGAGTGAGGCGGTTAAGAGGATTGTAGAAGAGGTTGGGATTTTGAAGGCAAACTAATGTGTTCAAAAATGGGAAACCAGGGAGGGCCGATAGCAGAGTTTAGTTTCACTTCTCTAAAATGGACCAGAGAGAAAAGAGACACTTCAGCAGTTTGATTTCAACAGCAAGGCTCATAGTATCGTATATATACACACACACACACACACACACACACACACACACACACACACACACACACACACACACACACACACACACACACACACACACACACACACACACACACACACACACACACACACACACACTTCTTAATTGACATATTTTACTTCATTTCTGGGCTCAGATGATTCTGCAGCACATGGTTCAGACAAACTGTATACGTACCTGCTTGTATTCTCCAATAATGGAACCGTTCTTCTTTATCTCAGATTCAGACTTATCGAGCTCTCGTCTGCACATCTCCTTGAGCTGTGGAAACAAAGCAACACACATAGTGTGAGGTGGTTGTAGGGCTCACAGACCAAGGACAGACGGGGACCATGTGACTGCTGTGACAAGTGAAGAAAGCAGAGAACGGTTTTGGCAGACTTTAAGCTCGGGGCAAAGTCACACCCTCAACCTCTGTTCAAGCACACAAATCATTCACAGCTACACCCGCACATTCAAGAAGACGGGATGGAGGTCAACCGTGAACAGGTCCGTCCTTCACCTCTCAGGGATTCTTCATCCAGCTCAACAAAATCAACAATGGAAAAAACAAGAGACGTCATCATCGGTGAAATAAGATGCAGCGGACTGTCGGCCTCACCTTTAGAATAGTCGGCTCATTCACAGCCTGCCACATTAATACTGCACACGTCCCACCAGTTTCCCTCCTGAGCCCAGCGACAGGCAATTTAAGCAGTGATGAACACAATACTTCGGATCGCTCCTTCACCTGAGAATTCGCAGCAGCGCTGACGCTTTCCTACCATCTGTAACTCTGAGTGCTGCGCGAGATCTTTAAAGCAAAAAATATATTAAGCTAACGTCTAAAATACATCAGGCTGAAAAGCGCCCCGCGGCTTGCTCTCACCTGCGCAGATTCTTCTTCCAGGCGTCTCTTCTCGTCCTCAGAGTCCACCAGTTTCTGCTTGGTCAGCAGCAACTCTTTGTTCAGGGCATCCGCCTTCTCCTCAGCCTGACACACACACACACCAATGCTGACGAGGTCATTGAAAGTTACACTTGCCCTACTTTTTCTTAGCTGTATTTCTACTGTCTTCCTCTCAACACACCACACACACACACACACGTGAGATTTTAAGGTTGTGGAAACAACAAACAACAATAAGGTATGTTACATTTGTGTTTGTATTGCCAAAACGCACCTCGCGCCTGCCATCTTCCTCGTGACAGCTCATAGTTTATGAATATGTGCACACATCACACGCACACACACACACACGACACGCATTCCTTCTCCTTCGCTTACGTTGTCCAGGTCCCTGCGCAGGGCTATCTTGCTGCTGACTAGTTCGTGGGCCAGGTCGTCGTTTTCCTGCTCCAAGCGCATGTTGGCGTCTTGCAAGCGACGGTTCTCCCGCTGAGCCGAGCGGCAGAGAGAAGCAGGGGAGGGAAAGAGATTTAAAAAAAAAGACAGGGACAGGGGAACGTGCATTAAGTGAGGCAACATGAAAGAGGAAGGAAAGTTAATCATGAAGAGTTGCAAATGAATGTGTAAGCACAGTTCTATCGGAGTTTGTCGGTGTAAAGTGAACCAGTTGAGAGCAGGGTTGTAATGTTTGACAGGTTATCTTGCGTAAAGACTGGGAATCTCATAACAAAGATGTAAGTCCTTTTTATATGCATTCTGTTAAATGAAAACACAGAGTGAGAATAGAGTGGTGGTATTAACACTATGTAGTTACAACATGCACTACCAACACCATTTCCCTTGTCATGTTATTATGTACACAGGTGAATTGTGCTTATGACTACCTCATATCTCTCGATGGGGGCCTCTTGTTGCTCCTGTTGCTCCCTCAAGGTGTGGTACTCCTTCTCAAATTTCTTCAACTTTTTCTGGCTGATCTGTTGGGCAGCGAGAGCAGAAAGAAACTATGTTTCATCAACTGCATCACTGACAATAGTAATACATGCAGTTTTTATACGATGAAAAATAAACCAGCCCGTTGGTAATTTCCTTGCGCACTAAAATTATTTATTCAGCGTCCACTTTTAGTAAACAAGCACACGGGATTGATAAGAAACAGATTAATTTTGCTACCGTTATCACAGCGTGACAAGCCGCTATATTGGGACACATTCATGCCGAAAGATGCAGTTTGCCGCACGCGCGCCGACTCATCAGCGGTCCTTTCACTGCGCAGCTGCTGCCTTCCAACGGGCTCTTTTCAAAAGAGACCACTGCCACACGAGCAACAAGGTGGCGATTGTAAAGCTTTTTGTTACAGCTGCAACATCAAGGCAACGCTTGGCAGTGCATTCACGCCCGCTTCTTTCTTTCTCTCTCAGGTTCCGTATTATACAAAAAGCATATCAAGTGATCCAACTCCTGCCCGCCACTATGATGCTGCTGCTGCTGGCGTGTTCAAAAGGTCATCCAGGCGCACGAGTGAACTCATTCATGTCACATTATTTTTCTTCAAACTTTTACAAGCTTTCTTCGTCCTTAAGTGCTGTAACAGCCTGCACGCTCATATGTAGAAGGTAAAGGAGCGATAACGTGGACATGGAGACACAAAAACACACCGTAACAAGCAAACTGCACGCAATGACGACTTTCATATCAGAAGTCAGAAGGTTGGCAGACAAGAGGAGAAAGTAGGTGTAACGACTAAACACAGAGACAACACTAATGACCCCAGTTTGACCCCGAGAGTCTGCTGAATACATTTTCTGACCCGACTGTAGTTTCCAACTGTGTGTGGGGCATATTCACGTCGTAATTATTCAAATAAGTATGACCTCTGACTAAAATGACAAAGTAAAGAACTTAAACTAAACTCATTGATTCCATCACCTTACCATTTGTTACACTCCTTGAGTTAAGAGCACTTTAGATTTGATTGTGCTTTTACAGTTTTGTGCTTATTCTACCGTGAGGGTGAAGGGAAGAAGTAACCAACGGGGTGTTTGACCTCAACCTCTTGTACATAAATAAAGTATGTTAACAACTCTGTGTAACCAATAGAGGTCCCCATCAGGGTGGGATTTTCAGCCTCAAGGCGTACATGGATGTATCTAATGGTCTAAAAGGTCATTCAACGATAATAATCCAAACTTTGAAACCTGTTAAAACAATGTAAAACATTCACAGCACCACCATTGTCCTTCTCTTGGCCCAACGGTTTTGTGATATTGTTTTCTTTGGCCACATAATGTGCTGGAAATAACTTTGTAGGTCACTTTGCACTTATGTAACTACATGCAGCCATTTCATTCAAAAACGAGCATCGCTTAAGAAACGAAAGCGCAACTAAGGACGGTTATCAGATGGAACACAAAAAAATATTTTAGTCTTTAACAAAGTCTTAAACGTCTTCAAGAACGAACACCAAAGTTACCTTCATAGTCAGGAGCTCTGAATTAGGCCAGTCTGTAGAAAACTGTGTGTGTGTGTGTGTGTGTGTGTGTGTGTGTGTGTGTGTGTGTGTGTGTGTGTGTGTGTGTGTGTGTGTGTGTGTGTGTGTACATGCAGGACAGAGAGGTGTGTTGGGGTCTGTACTCATTGCGTCTGTTAAACTTGATAGTTCTATAGTGGCCCCTACTGGTATGTAAGTAGCACGGCTAAAGTTTAAAAGCATTCCAAACAAATTACTGTTTTAGGTCGATTAGCTTTACCACATAAGATGGCCGCATATATTCTTTTACTGAATGCATTAAGACTCAGAGGTTTGTATGTGTAATGCAACAACTATTGTTAATAGGGAACTATTCTACTCTTTCTTACTCCAAACTCACCTTAATACTACAAGCCAGCTCCATCAGCTTCTTTGCGTTCTCCTCGGATCGGTACCTCTTCGGAACCGGGACACGAAAGAATTTGAGTGCACCCTCGAAGTCTGTGTTGATCAGATCGTCCTTCGACGTCTGAGGAAAAGGAGGAAACCAATTCACACAACCTGGAACAGCCTCTTTGGTTGGCAAATGAAGCAGCGCAACCCTCAATGAACATTCTGAACCATTCATGACACAAAAAAGGGTTTGTGATAAACTAGTTCAGGTGTAGAAATACACATAACATAGATAGAAGTCACAAACAAACGCATTTACATTTGATTTAATTAATTTCCATATTGTGGTTTTACAGTCAAAAGTAACACTGTTTACATATATTAGTATATCGGTTATAGATGTACTACACGTGTATCTGCATCTTTTTACAGGTGCAGATGTTTAAATACTTTCCAATGTCAGATGGTATCAGCTACCTGCTGTGTCTGTATCTGCTCCGTGTCTGCTAGTGGTGTTGATTGTGTGCGCATTCATTGTGTGGACTACTTCACCTTAAGCAACGCCAACGCCACATTGAAGATCACACTGATGCCCTGAAAATGAAGACACATCTTTGAAAATTCTTTGTTGAAATGAGAGAGAAAGTACTAATAATACTACATTAGTGTTGCAGATTTCTTTCTATTATTAAGTAAAAAACCCTCCACAGAAGTTCAGGACTTTGCAGACACTTGCGTTGTTTTGCCACGCTGAAAGGTCAACCCCCCCCCGCCCTCCTCTGACGTTGTGTGTGATTTGAAGCAGCTTTTTCTCTCTGTAATCGCGTCTGTTCATCATATCCCAGATCTTGAATAGTCTCCCAGTTCCTGCTGCTGTGAGGCATCATTACGGCATCAAGGTTCCCAGCATCATTCAGGTGATTAAAAACACTCGGGGACGCAGACCTTTTTTTCCCTCGGCCCACAACAAATGATTTTCCCTTTGCTCTCACAGGCTTTCAAGTGGATACACTTCTTCTTCAGCTTTTGGAAAAGGGTCCAATTGTTCCGAACTTCCCTTTGAACCTCATCATTTTTTTCAACTCGTTTTGGGCTTTCAGGGCATGAATTTGAAAAACCTCTAAATCAACTGCGGGAAGCTCAGCTTAGAGTGCCATAGCAAAGAATTCCTTAAAACACAGCAGTTGGAGAATGTGTGTACGTAAATGGCAAAGATCCATGGTAGAAATAAAAATGTGCATTTGTTGATATTTGACACAGCTGGTGTGGGTTGCAGCAGGCCTGTGTGATGTATCATTACCAACCTCACACAGCAGCAGGTCGATGATATGGAAGACCATGTACAGAGGGAACTTGGCTGTGAAGAGCGTGAGGAACCACTGAGAGGCATACATGTGAGCCTCCAAACCCACGTTCAGGAAATGGTTGTACAGGTCTGGTATATATTCCTGTTTAAGGGACACAAAGTCAATGAGACACACAGGGAGAAGGAAGGATGAGGGGGAAGGAACAAGGAGAGAAGTTACATTAATAGGCGTATTGAAGACAAACTAACAGGTTTTTTCAACCAGATTGCGCGCAGATCATGTGACCATTCAGGAAAAAAACACAGATCTGCAGATGAAACACGCATACCTGCATGAGCCTCTCGAGCTGGAAGAACTTGCAATGCAGATCTTCAAAGTTCTGCTTGAAGAGGTCCCTGAGCCCGTAATCAAACATGATCTTGACCAGCACGCTGAAAGCTTGTTCCTCTGGCATCTGAGGAGCACCAGAGAAGCATCAGTACCTCCCCAGGTTTCAGGGGAGGTTCGTATGACAACGCTTTTACTTCACAGCTTTTTGCATAGAGCACTAGCTGAACGTGATAGAATAACCCTTTTTCATTTTATCCATCTAAAAATATATGGCATTGTGTGTCCACCAGGCAGCAGTGTTGACATGTCCCTGAATTAGAGGAGTTCTAAATGGGAAACCACTCCAGCTTGGCGAATGAACAAGAACATATTATGTTATTGATTACAAATAATAATGTCAGTGACCAACAGATATCACCTCAAACTGCTTTGGTGCGGTTACAGTACATCGTGAACATCGCGCTCTACTCTGATTATACTAGAGACTACAGTCTCTGAGACAGTCACAAAACACCAAATGAAATCCTCCGGCGCAGCGGGATAACAAAAGGATCAACGCGCAGGTGAACTGTGATCAGGTGAACTCACGTGCAGCAGCAGCACAGCAGCCAAGAAGGACTGTCCCTGGCAGTAGCCGATCTCCTCATCGTAAACGGAGTAGGCCTGAAGGAGAGGACAAAGGCACGCAGTTGGCAGATACATTTCACAGTGATTTACGGTTGCTGATCCAAACCCGTTTTTTCAACAGTATCGAAATTCAACACAAAAATCAAATGATGAAATGTATTGTGAAAGAGAGAAGAGCAGAGGCCAAAAAGTACTCCCTTAGCGATGAGCTAACCAGCCTAAGACGAGATCAGCGTCCGTAAAAACTAAACTTCGTATCGTGTGAGTATAAAGGGAGGGATCCTGGGACCGAGTAGGGAAAAGTGTCCGTAGTGGCCCACTGAGCTACACACACACAAATAATGAGTGCAAGTCAAACACACAAAGTGTGGATCAATCCACACACAGGGAGGGAGGGCAAGCTGAATTATTCAAACACACCTGAGGAGGCGCTTGTCTGGTAAAGAGATTGATGCCCTCACCTGAGTTATACATAATGAATGAAAGCAGTGGAGGAACTACAGCCGAACCGTTTATGTTGGATTACGGAACTGAAAAGTCTAAATGTGTGTGTGTCTTAGCTCTATATGCATGTGTTCATTTTCATGAGAAAGAAAGCAGAGACACTTCCCCGTCACGCCAGTATATCTAAGTCAGCTGTGCAGTACGAGTGATTATGTCAGCGCTTCCTGTGTGCGTGTGTGTGTGTTCGATTATGACCTTGTGCTGTATTTCTTCACAGGCATCGACTGAACCTGCTGAACCACCCAGAAAAAACGAGCAACTGTTGATTAATGAGCACTTTGCTGTAGCGGGGACAACTTTCTCTACTCTACTGCTGTGAAAACGTGAGCTATTAGTAAAGCAAGTCATTTACACCATGATTGTGCTGTGGAACACGGGGGGACATTGGCTTCTCTTTCACATGCAGGATGCCGTAATTGGCTCCGGCAATTAACCTCACGGCTAACAAAAAGAACACCATTTAGTCCGCACAATGTATATCTTTATAATAAATTGAAAAAGAAGTTGTAGAGGTATATTAATTAATCAGTTCTTCACTTCAATGGGTTGTAGGAATTGACTGAATGTGGCTTACAAAATATCTTACAGCCATATTTTGAAATGTATTTGTGTTTAAATTTAAACTTCATGCCAATTCCTCAAAATATTCCCCTATAAATGTTGCAACGCAACGGCCTAAATAAGACGTGCTGCATGTGGATCAGAGGACACCACAGTATTCTTTTGCATTCTAGGCTGACAGCAAAATGCCCTCCCTCGCCTTTTAAAAGGAAACACCCTCTTGCATGGGTGGAAGCCCCACCTTGCAGATCTTGTACAGGGAGTCCTGTCCGTCCCCTCCGGTGTCTTTGAAGTAGTCATGAGCTGGGAATGTCCTGTTAATGTCCCTGGTAATGGCACTGTCTTGAGGGGACTCCTAATAAGGAACAGGCGTTGTTGGGGGGGGGGGGGGGGGGGGGGGAACAAAACAGTCAGAGTGAGTGAAAGAAAGTGAAAATGGTGAAAGAGAGATGCATTCATTCCAAAGCAGTTTTATTAGACAACCAGCAGCAGCGGTCATGTGGTGGCAACACATGGCTGAGATTTACAGTATAGGTCAGGATGAATTACTGGCAGCACTGAGTGTTCTTTTCTGCAGTACGAACTGTGCATCTCTCCGCCTATCTTCATTGTGTGTGTCTTTTTCTGACAGTTTGAGTTATTTTTGCAGTTAACTAAAAGTAAGTAATTATAAGCTCAAATAATAGACAGTAATAAGAGTTTTGAATAACAGCGACAAAATAGCGTTGAAGAAAATATGACCAAAGACGTACGATATGCAATCAGTGCTGAGAATGTCTCGGGTACATTGTCCTACTTCAGGCAAGGAGGTCAGATGATAAAACAATGAACACTCAGATTCTGTTCTGCACAACAGCGGGTGGATAAGAGGCCGTCCGGCTTTCATCGGATCTTCTTCGGCACAATTATCCAGGCTTTTGGTTTGAAGAGCAACGTGGACAGATAGATGACTAGAACCGAGACCGAGGAGAAGCGCGCTGCTGTGTGTGAACATGGATACAACAGAAGAAGAAAAAAGCTGCTACCAGCACTATTACTAATGTTGTGAGAGTTGTTCTGGTGTGATCTTATTTGGTCTGAGTGGATACTGCATACAGCACACAGAGGAGCCGGGTGAAACATAATGTGACATCACACCGCTCCGATGTCAGGTCACAAGGCAGAACACACACACACACGTAACTACTCTACTCGCAAGGATAAATCAGCCCTCATTTCATTATCGACGCCTCTTATGTATTTGTAACAAAAAGCCTCTAAATAAGAAATCTCACTCCCAGCCGTTACTTGACAAGACAAACACACATTTGAATATATCTTGGCGGTGGCTCTGAAGTCGACACTGCGTGTCGTGTGATGTAATACAAAGACGGGACATTCGTGTAACATTGAACCGAAATGCGTTGTGGCATTCCTTGTGTAGCCTGGTGCTGCGACCGCGCTTTCATACCATCAGTGAACAACGAGACGTTCAGCGAGAGCAAAGGAAGGTTTCCACTTGTCAGCAGTGAGCAACAATAATGCCTCACCGAGTTCATGTGAAATTAATGTCACACTCCATTGGTTCATTTAGGAACTGCTCCCACTACACATCGGGTTGTTAGAAAGGGATGCTAGTTTTTTTTTTTCCGCATCCTGTGTGCCTCGCTCTTTGGCATTTTTGAAGGTTTACCATCAACTCCTCCAGGGCCTTAAAATCCCACCAAAGAAACCCATTGTGCAAAACCATGTCCAAAGAAGATCCCTTAAATTAAATCAAAGAGTTCAAGTTTGACATTTTTCTTCAAACCTCCCCTCTTAGCTAATTATACCTTTTGTTCCCTCTCTTAATGTGCCCCTCATGTCCTTGCCTCTCTTTCCTACGAGCGTTACCAGCTTCCAAGGAGGAGGAAAGTCAACCCCCCCAAAAAAGATTTGCAGGGAGAAAAGGATACTAGAGCACAGTGAGGTAATGGGGAGTCCAAAAACAGGCCTCCCATAAATAGCCACCGTATCTCAACTGTAAAAGTGAACACGGAAATCTTGAAAATGGTATTGAAGTATTTTAAACCACGGGGGGGCGGAGCTTATGCTGCCAGTGTGAAGGGCGCGTTTCACTGTGCCGCAGTTTCTCAGTGAGCGATAAGGATCCTTGTTGAAACAAGCACCACTTAGCCTGAACTTATCTCAAGTGCTGAGAGCACGTACAAAGACCTCGGACTTAATGGCCAATTAGCTTCCTTTCTGTCCGTCCGTCCGTCTATTCGGTTAAAGCGAGGATTGGAATGAGGGTAGCGTGAGAGGAGACAGAAAACATATCCAGTGTCTCATGGCGGAGCACAGAGTGTGAGAGCAAGTTCAAGCAATTAACGGAGGCGACGCGGGAGGGAACGAGGGCGCTAAGGATAGCGCATCTCTGAGGAAACGTACAACGAAGACGGTGAAAAGGTTGTGACATAAATAGTGCTCTGGTTTCTAATCATACTTGAGCATATCGTCTATGATCATAATCTGCACAGGGTTGGGCTGCTTTACAAAGAGCTTTGAGAGCGTAGCGATTAAACAGATGGAATGTGCACATTGAGGAGCATTAAAGTTGCTGGCAACAATTCATGTAAAGTTGGTATAAAATCACAGAGCATCTTACAACTGAATGGAAGTTGAGGAGAACATATTTTCTTCCTATGAACATATAATGAAAACCACTCACTGGGGGCAGAGTCCCAGTGTGTGTGTGCGTGTGTGTCTACAGCTAGGAATAAAGTACCGGAGTAGGGCTTCCGTGGGAAGGCTGAGCAACTAGCCTTCCATTGTTTATGTTCCTGATTTTCTCTGACTCAACACAATAGCTGACATGTCATTCTGTTATTCTTTCTCCGCTGAGATGCCGAGGGAACGCGGGGTGATACTTATCAAGCTTCATACAAACCTCGCTGCTCAAACAACAACAAACATAAGTGCTACGCTTTGAATATTTTACTAGATTTAGATTGACTTCACGAGGGGAAATAGTGAATGTGACAGTGGACTTTAATGCTTTATAAATAATTACTAGAGCCTAGACAGAGGCTTCCATCGTCTATAATTGTGTTGGTGCTTTCTTTACTAACAAAGAAAATAATAGTTCAAATCTGTGATTTCTTAACTGGTTTTCTTTACAATAACGGGTAGTGAACAGAGCACATCCAAGCTTTTTGTTTCCTCACCTTCGTGTCGTCCCTCATTAAATCTTAATCGCCCGTCTCATCATGCTCTACTTTTTTCTTTTTGCCATTTGTGCAACGGTAAGCAGCTTCAGCACAAGTAGAGCAGGCAAATCATGTATCCGACGAGGACAGAGATGACAAGACGGAAAGATACTTTAGCGCAGAATACTTAGACATTCCCCCTGCAGGAGGGCGGATGAAAGGCATCGTGTTGTTAGCAGGGCAATTAGCACAGAGGAGTTTGAATACATTGAGATAGCATCACGTTTATTTGCGCAGTACACATCCACAACATGTACATGATGTAATACCACATGGGCTTTTAACCCGACACAGCATCACGTGATGACGTGAAAACATTTGAAAGATTCACAGGGACTCTCTTTCATGACATATTTGGCCTCTTGCGTCACATTCTCCATCTATCAATGCATACCGCTTACAAACAGCTAAATCACAAATTCAACACCCCTGACGTATAAAATATGACAGTTTGTCATGATCAATACAGTAACAGATGTATGTGTACAGTGGCTTATTTTCTCAAGATGCCCTTTTGTTGACTGAGCCATCTTTCAGTGACAAAAGTCCCATGCGGATGTTTTCACACCAACGATTTGCAACAGCGGTCTTGTTTTAACGTGATGATAATCTGTTCCTGGGAAGAGCTGCGTCATAAGCCTTACGAGATAACATTACCAAGAAAATCTGATGAAAAATACCGTTACATTTTACAACAAGAACGAGGCTGTGCTGCCCATTCAGGGTCCGATGGACTCCGAGAACAGCCAACCAGTATTTAGAAAACAGTATGTTCAAGATAACCATTGAATGTTACAGGTCGTTTCACATAAGGCCCCAATCATCGCTGCCGTGTCAAATACAGTTACTACAAACTTCATGTTCACTTTGGTCCACATTTACAGTATGCTACATAGAGGCGCGCTTGTTCACAAGGCTCATAGGCTCGGTTCTGAAAATTGGCGACGCAACTAGTGCCGCGTGGGCTAACAACATACGATGAGAGGATGATGATGATGATAATGAAGCAGCAGTGGACTCATTTTTCTTGATAATTTGTAAAAGGCTTAAAATTATTTATTTCATCTTGACATGTGCATAATAGAAGGACTCTGGAAACACACAAAAAGCCTTAAGATAAGAAAGCTAGGAACCAGTGTAATGTTTGTCCTTTGGACCCATTGTTAAGCGTGTTTTTATTTTCATACCTGTACAACCACATCTGCACAGGCCTGCCAGTTTTTAAGTCAAACTGACTCATTTTTGTGCCCCGTCAGCAGTCTTGTTCCTCTCTCCTGTCAGACGGCTTTTTACCTACAGATGTTCTTTCTAACCAACATGTCGCTGCACCTCCACACAATCACCACCACCGGGTTCATCCCCTCATAACAGCTTTCCTCTTCCCTCAACCTCCACGTTATCTACCTTCAACCAATCGCAAAAGACAGCAGAACAAGGAATAAAACGCATCGCCCTAGAGATTCATCTTAAGAGGTGAGCATGCTGCTCAAGTCTAAAATCAGAGGTCACAACTTTTCACAAGTAAATAGACAGAAAGGAGGTCATTTTACAAAAATATAACTTTCAACATTCGATACGCTGTTTCTGCACATGATTATTTCTTCACACGGTAGGCAGAGTAACAGTACTTGGCCACGCTTCACGGATAACTAGATGCGCTGCTTGTGAATCTACCACCATTGTACCTCATCTCGAGGGAAGTGACTCGCGGCTAACGAAGCGATGAGAATCTGTTAGCACCGACGCCAGAGCACCGTTAAATTCAGCGCACACACACACACACACACGAGATCAAATAAATTAGAAGACAAGACATAACTGTATTGAGTCATGTGTTTTACAGAAGAGAGGAACTATTATTGAAAATTTAGGGGTTTTTTTTAAAGTGTAGCTGAATTAACGGTGACATTTGCTAACTGCGGACACATGGACTCATGTAGTCATTAGTGAGTGCGGAATGGAGGCGGGCTGACGCACATATCAACAGTCCGTGCCCTTCCCTCTAAAAACAGTCAGGAGTCTACAAATTAAGCCCTGCGGAAATGTAAGGAAAAACACTTTTCCCAAGAATTCATGTTAATTTGTGCATCAAGGCAACAAAATATCACTATATAACAGTCGAAACCATGCACACAAGGCATTGCTGTGACAACGCAGTGATGACCTACACAAAGCTTTTGTAAAACCCATTGGCATTTTATTTTTAGAATGTCCAAGAATTTTACTTTCTTTGGTAAATTAGCTAAAACATTTAAAGTGATCATATCTGCATTTAGATAAAGTGACACAAGGGTCCGTGGTTGAAAGTAGTGATAATATTATCAGTATTTGATTAATATCAGCTGATCTGCTAAATGTGTTTTACATGAAAAGAATCCCCCAAAACTGCTCTCGGGGACGGATGGACGATGTGGGTCTGCTCTGTTAACATGAGATATACCTGTGTTTGTGCATTTGCACACGCACACGCACACCTCCAGGAATGCAGGGACAACAATTCAGTCACAGCACAATACACCTGGAGGACTGCCCAGTCATTTGGTTAAGTGCAGCTGAGGAACATTAGATTTTCAATGTTCTTTATGTGCTAATGTGTGAGTCGCGTGATTGGTTTTTAATGGGTCGCTGTGGAGGACAGATAGAAATCTAGTCCATCGTCAAGAAGGAAATAGTGTTTGTTCTTCTTGGGATTTGCTACCCACCACATCGGACAGACCTTTCAAAAAGGAAATAATTGATCACTCTTGTGCAGAAGTCATTATGGTTTGTTTTTAGAATCCTTTTGATAGCTTTTATTATTATTATTATCATTTTTCTTTGTGTATTAATGACTATTTTGTTTATATCCATTGCACTATTATTGTTGTTGTTTCGTATGCAGAGCTGCTTCACGTATCTCGTGGAACACTTTTCTTGTTTTAGTTAACTGAAAACAGTTTAGTTGTTTTTTGTTGACCCCAGCACGAAAAACAACCCCATTGTGGAAGTTAATTGGAATACAAATAAATAAAGTACACCAAGGTTTGTAACACAGTAATTATTTGCGAGAATCTGGAATTATGAAATCCCCACATTTATATCAAAGACTAATCATTAGATTATTCTCTAAGCAAATTCCTAAAACTAGTCAGGATCACAGTTCGAGGGTCATTCTTCTATGAGCGCAACGCTTTTCTTTGATCAAAGCCTTGAAAAAAAAAAAAAAAAAATGTACCAACAATAATTGTATAATAAGTTGATATACATGTTTCTTAACTTTCTTTATGAAACTACTTGTGTTTGGTCATAAAAACAACAGAAGTGCAATGAAACAGATTTGAAGAAAGATAGAAACTAAAGTTATCTTTTTTTTTATGTTACAACCAAGATGAGCAGCATCTCATATTATATACCCGACAGCATGCTCAAGGTGAGAACCCTAAACACACACCTTCAATCAGAAAACAATGACAACAGCCTGAATGCAAATGTCAGTGAACCGACGTCTCATGTCGACAAACCAAAATCAGTTCAGTCAATGCAAACATCAAAAAGACATAGAACAGGATTGTTTTCTTTTTAACAGACTAAGCTCAGTCAATAAGCCAAACAAATGCACAAACAAACTGCAGCATCGCTTTAAGTATTTAGACACAGAGGGCGAGGACATGATCGGTTCACCTCAGCATCACATTACTAAACCAAGTCAACTTCAGTTCTGTTTGTAATTGTCCTGAATAACTAGCAACAAGGGCTGCATTGTTCAACAACAACTTCGTGTTTTTTGCAAAATAAATTACGGATTGATATCCTATTTAAGGAAACCTAAAAGATGCAAATGTTCAACCTCATAAAGTTTTTCTCTCCTTCTTTTCAACGAGAAACTCTGCTTCGGTTTAAAAAAAAAACCTTTCATGGCTTTGCTCTCGACTCCTTTTCTCCGTCTTTGCCAGCCCCATCGCGCGCACAGAGGACGCTGTGTAACCTCCGAATGCACCAGAGACGGTGGCGGCAAATTCACACCTTAATCCAGCTCTTTGCGGCACGCCGATGCTTAAAAAGAGGACACGTGTTACAGCCGTCAAACCAGGCGTCTTTTAACCGGTTCAAATGCCAATTTGGCACAAGTGCGCTCCTCCCTGTGGACTCTACACGTGACACGTCGTGCCAATTCCTATTTCCCCACCACCGTATCCATACTCCTGTCCTCCACATCCTCTCTCAACCGAACCAACGAAAGCCTTTTTGGTGCTCCGAACCCCGCCGCCGCCGCGCTGCAGACAGAAGGAGCAGAGGCGTTTGAGGCCCTTCCTGAAGGCGGAGTTGGAGAGGCTGTAGATGAGGCAGTTGCAGAAGCTGTTGCTGATGGCCAGCCACGTGGTTAGGAATGAGGCGGCAGGGTGGTGGTAGATCCCGGCGCTCTCCAACAGAAAGTAGAGGATGTAGGGCAACCACAGGATGTAGAACACGCTCGTGATGCGAAACAGCACCATGGCGTATCGCTTGTCCGGGTACGTCGATGTGGGCTGCTGATACTGCGGCTGGGATTTTGGCGTCTGCGCCAAGAGGGACGACCGCCCCTGATCCGCCGCCGACCCCGGGCCCTGCGACTGTTGGGGCCGGTAGCGCGCGTGGCGCTCGCTGATCTCCCGGTTGTGCTGCCGGCAGATCTTGAAGATGTTGACGTAGGTGAAGCAGATCGTGAGGGCGGCCGGCGCGTACAGCAGCATCACTATGAAGGTGGTGAAGGCCGGGGAGGTCCGCCACTCCACCGCGCACCACTCCACCACGTCCCCGTGGTAACCGGGCTTCCCCCACCCGAGAAAAGACGGCAGGAACACCAGCGCCGAGTACAACCAGATCAGGGCGATGCAGCACCGCACTCGACACGGCGTCACCAGGGAGGCGTAGGTCAGCGGGCGCGTGATGGCGACGTAGCGGTCGACGCTCACGCACGCCAGCGACACCATGGAAACGGATTTCAGAACGGACACCATGTAGCCGAACACCTGGCAGGTGAGCCTGGGGTCGAGCCCCTGGAGGCGGTGGAGGAGGGACAGCGAGGGGAACAGGCAGCTGACCCCCACCAGCAGATCGGCGTACGCCATGGTCTGGATGAACGCACTGGTGGTGTGCTGGCTGAGCAAAGGGGCGCAGTGAAACACAAAGATCACCACCAGGTTGCCAGAAATAATGAGGACAGCGAGGAGACATATGATGGAGACTTCCAGAAGGCAGGTGGTGAAAACCTGGGAGTAGCTTATGGCAAGTAGGCAGAAAGGAGAAGACGTGTTTGACGGGTCAGCAGAGCTCTGGTTCAGTGGATCCAGGGAGGAATTCATCATCTCGGACAGGAATAAGAGCCTCTCTCGGGTGGGGGCACTAGAGGGTACGATGGCGTCCACTAGTGAACGGCTGGTTCTCAGCGCAGCGTGGTTTCAGTCCAAACAAAAAGCTCCGCGCTGCAGTTCGCCGACGAGCCTGTCGCCATCTGCCATTTCAAATGCAGGAGCGACGGAAAGGACAGGGAAAGGTGAGAAGTCTTCGGGGTAGGGGGCGGCGGGGGGGTACTTTTACACGAATATACAAAACTGAGGAAAAAAAACAAGAAAAAACGCACAAAACAAAAATGCGTATTCCTTCTGCTCTTTCCGCTTCAGCAAACCTCCCAGCTGCAGGCACAGAAGGGAAGGGAGAAAAAACCCGGAGTAAAATGTGACTTTGTTTAAAGGAATTCCAGTGCAATCTATGCCTGAAATGCCTCCACTCCCTATAAAGTCAAAGAGGTCTTCAACATCTGCTGCAGCTGCAGAAAGCACAGATTGAAGCCCTCTCTTACCCGTCTGTAGTCCAGAGTCACAGCTTCCAGTAAACCGACATCACGGTTACCGTTGTAACCTGCCGCGTACGTGAATTGCGGGAAGGAGACATCAAGTGGAATATCTCCTCTTTTTTCAGACCGCTCGCTTCTGCTTCTTCTTCCACTCGTTTGTCGCCTCTTTCCACAGGCTCTACGTGCTTCTCGTCTTGTCTTCCCGTCCTCCACAGTGAGAACGCAGCAGGCTGCCGTGAGCCGAGGGGATGAAGGCGCTGCGCAGGGCGACTGATGTTTAGAATCACACCTCAGCTGTTGTTTCTATCCAGAGGAGCAGCAACTATGTCTGGACTAGAAAGGAGATAGGCAGGCATACCGATGCTGGGAGAACCCCCCCCCACCCCTCCTCCTCCCCGCCCCTGTGTTCATTTATCCTCCTCTTCGCTCTCGCTGTCTCTCTCTCTCTCTCTCTCTCTCACTCACTCTCTGCCTCTCTACAGAAACAGTGGCACTGAGGCTCCTCCCCCTTCCCTGGGGCTTCAACCAATGATAAACTGTAAGGACACAAGGCAACCTCCTTCCCCCACCCTCGCACCCCTCCCTGGGTATTTTACTTTCCCTATAAATCTTTGGATTTATAGGGCAGTGTTTCTCATAATCACCCCAGATTCAAATACTCACACTGTTCAAATTAGTAACATTAAATGTTCAGCGCTCTCCTGGCTGTCAAAATCTCTGCAGTCTCTCACCTTATTCCCCAAAGATCAGAGCATTTAGAGCTTTACGAATGGATATTGTCTTTATTTGCTTTCACCAAGACAACAAAAAGACACAGCTGGGTGCAGTTTACGGGAACTATCCATCATTAATCGGATTGCAAACCAAGGCCAAACAGTATGAGACAGAGGCTCCCCTAAAGCCATGTGTGTCATGTGATGTTGACTCCTTGAGCCCACAGAGAGGCTGTTACAAGTACTGTTATTTAAAAGACAGACATTCATTTCTTTAGAAAAAAAAAAGTATCCATTACGTTGAATGTGTCACATTTTGTCTCCTTATTTGTTAAGGAAGACATAAATGCATTTTCACTGGCTCGATGTATTTCTAACGCTGTAACACTGAATTAAACAATGTGTTAAATACACATCTACATGTGAGTCACAACTAATTGAGTGATTTTTATTTTTCTAAACAAACAGCAGCAACATAAAACACACATGAAAGCACGGCGCAAGCAATTCAATTTGCGCACATAGCCTGTGTGTAATTACCAGCTGATTCACTAACGCATCAAGTAATTATGCAATTAGTAACTGGGTCTGCCTCATAGGTGCAAACTGCAAGTGAAGTAGATGTTGAAAGTTGGTTTTCAATGGTTATGCAAGTTAAGAGATGAAATGTAAAAAGTTAGAGATGCAAAAATAATCAATTTCTGAGATATTCATCGCTTTAAAATATATCCATAGAACTGTTATCAAGCAGAAAGAGCCTCTTTAAAAAGAAACCAATAAAAATGAGATAAAATGATGGGCAATATAAATGTGCTATCGCCAAAGTGCATTAGTCTGATTACAGTTGAATAACCAAAACTTCGACAATGAAAAGAGGTTACATTATTAATACTTGAACACTATTTCCCTGCAATATGCCTTAAATAAGCCAACGTCGCACTCAAAAGTGAGCTCATGCCCACCCACAGTACTGCGTACTGGTGCCTTTTACAATGTCAACCTATAACAATGGTACTTACGTAATCTAGCATTACACAAATTGCCTGCTTTCCCCCCACAAGGTTTTTTTTTTCAGATATTCAAGATAGTTGTAGTCGTTTCCTGCTTAACTCCATGTGTGCATGTGTGTCTGAAAGAGCGAGATACACGAGAGGGAAAGAAGGGGAGAGTTGCAACAACATCTCACAAAAGCATTATACTTTTTTTTTTTTTAAGTACCTACTGGTTGCAACAGAGCCAAAGTACTACTGGCTATGTGAGCAGTACTAGTAGGATCCAAACATTGTAAAATTCTAGTTCACTTCACGTTGTGTTCTCATACGATGTTTGTGTGTGATTGTGCGTCGCTTTGCTTGGGAAGCCCTCAGCATTCTGATTTTTAATGCCTCAGCAGATGCTGTGCCTCCACTCAGCACGAGAGGTGCTTTTCCACGGTCATCTTTTCCCCAGGTAGCACGACCTTTCCAGGTATCTCTTAATCTCCCCGGCGGCAACATCCTCTAAAAGACTCAGTTGAACTATATCGCCTTCAATTTTGCTAATCAAGTTATCCCTCGCAAAGTCTCCCCCAGCCCCTCTGCGCAGAGCCAACTGAACCCGTGCTACAATAAATTGCCCCATTGCTTATGTTTAGTTTTTTTTATTTAATTACTCGGAATCCTAAACTAAAATTAGAGACTTCAGTGGGCAGTAATAACCATCAGCATATTAACTAATGGGTTTCTGAAGACCGCACAGTGTGCCTCGTGCAGGGCAATTTGGTGTAGCGTGATGGGAGCCACAAACACACGCCTGCCTACCTTTCTCCCCCCTCACCCCCCCCTCCCCAGGCCAGACTCACTCCCGTGCTTTCACGCACCTTCTCTGCCCGACACACGAGTAGCTAAAAATAGACGACAGAACGATGAAGGGTCAGAAGAAGAAGAGGAGGAGGAGGAAGAAATGATGGAGGGAGGGACTTAAAAGATAACACCGCACACATCAAAGCGTGATGGGAGGAAGAGAAACAAGAATCCAACAACCAATCGGCGAGAAGAAAGAAGGGTTACGGGGACGAGGGAAGAGCGTGGCGAGCCCCAATTATTCTTTTGAACCACCCAGCTGGCGGCTCGTAATCCCGATCATTCTGTCCTGTTTTTATATCATTATGTGCCTGCTGAAAACATGCCGGCTCAGAAACTGCTCGTACGAACAACTTCGCACTCGGCTCGGCGCTTCCTTTTGGTCCTCAGAGACACGCTTGGCAAGAAACCTTGGGGTCGTTCGTTACTTTTACTTACGCAAGGGGCAGACGTTACCCTTACGAAGGTGGGCAACCGTCTGGGGCCCCAGACGGTAGATCTTAGATCTTTTATGTCGTAGTTAAGACCCCAAATAACTCCGCCCCTGAAAGACACGCCCCTGTCGCCAGTACTCGCAGTCAGAAACCTCGGTGAAATACATTTCGTAGAGGGCCAACTGTGGGTGAGTGGAGAGCACGGACACCCCCCCATCAGAGGACTGCCGGTTCGATCCCAGGTCCTGCTAACCAGCGTGTCGTTGGGCAAGACACTTAACCCCCTCATTGCTCCTGTAGCTGGACTACTGCGTGTGAAAGCTGGTTACTGATGGGAAGGTTGCACTGTGTGTGGTGGCTCCTGTCATCAGTCTGTAAATGAGTGTGAACGTTGACATGAAGTGTGAAAGCGCTGACTGGTCGCAAGAAAAACGCTATTCAAGTACAGTCCTTTACCATATTTCAAGACTGAACTTCAATGTTCGACGCACTAAAAGGCAGAGCCTCGATGTCCCCGGCTGCTGCTATATTTTCTTTTTTTCTTTTTTTTTTTTTAAAGAAAACAGGTCAAACTATGTCCTTTCCGAGAAATGACCTAATTGAAATGTTAATACACTATCTGAGAGTAGATAATGTTTCTCTGTGTAGGCACTATGGTGACAAACATCCAGGGCGGTGACAGCTGTTACACGTCACAGACAAAACATTATATAATATGATACAAATAAGATTTCAGGCTGATCTCATAAAAAAAAAAAAGTTTTTAAACTTTGGGAAAAATACATCAAAAAAAATTTCCATTTCAGTTGGATCGGCGATACACACCTAAAGCTATGGGACAGAGAGAGACAGGCGCCGTACAGTCACGCATGAAGAGAAAGTCAAGCTGACACAGCAGGAGAAGAGTGAGACGGAAGAACCACGCAGACAGCGAGATGCGGGCACACACACACACACACACACACGAGTTGACAGAAGCACAAACGGGTCTATGGGGGACTCGTGAACCTGCAAATACAAACGCTTATAAAGACAGACAGAAAAGCGCACGGGTCAGTGTGTGGGTCAGACAGGTATATGTGAGCGCTTGTTTTTTGCACCCCCACAGCAGGCTGGTACAGCAAGTGTAGATAGCAGCCCTGTGTTTACCTGATCACATCTTGTCTACACTACACATACCCTCTGTGTATGCCCAAATCGGACACCGTAGGGGACGCTTCTAACATTTCACCTCTCTCGTGGAGATAAAGGTGGTTTAAGCAGATTTGGATTATAATGCGGTAACAGAAAATAGTGACAAGGCCACTATTAACCACATAGTTAGTCCATAGAACTAACTAGAAATGCTGTGAACAGTTTGGGCTTCTAATAGAAAGTTATAGTAAAATGCGTCCACACATATAAACATACTTTAGTAGATTTACAGATGCGCCACTGAGGCACGACAACATGATCCTGAACTGAAGTAGGTTATCGGCACATGAGATAGTCATTCAATCAACTCCCCGGATTAACCACTTGACCTGCTCGAGCTGCGTTTGTTTCACTGACGCACACAGACCTCGAGTTCTCTAGAACTTCTGGTATCGATGTGTGTGTTAAAACACAGAGTCGTTTGTCTGCTGCTTTTTATATTTATAACAGTCAAAAAAGGAGCGTTTTTTTTAAACTGGATGACGTTACGTACGCGCCAATATCGCCTGAATGAGGATTGGCAAACAGCTTATGCTGTGTGGATGAAGAGTTCAGATCGGGGGGGGGCGACGCAAAAGAGGGCACCAGCTAGGACATAATGTGCAATGCAGCACAAAGAGACACACACAAGCACAGGCTGAATTCGGAGCGCACACAAAACAAATTAGGAGCCGGTACATGAACATGTACCGGCTGTGTGTACACATTTTAAAATAGCAGCTGAAAAAGGAGGGAAGGAATTTGTATATGAGAAAATGAGTTTTAATTGCTAACAATACAGATATCAAAGTGAAGTAAATTTGCCCATATGATATTCAGAGTGCTATTATGCAATGCATTTAAAAAATCTTTGACATTTTAGAACTATTCTATTTGCAATACCTGGCGTGTCTTAGATCTAGTTCAATTTGTTCACTTTCTTTCTTTTTTTGAAATTGATGCAACATACCATGTGCAAACCTCGTTGTAAATAAAGAATGACCATCTTTCTGTCTTTAAACAGCTCTTGGCCATCTCTCCCAGTCGTGTTCAAAGGAGACTAAACAAAACGAGCGAATCATCTTTTAGACTCAGACAAAGCTGTGTGTGTTTGTTGGCCGGCCTACAAACCTGGAATGCTTTGGTGTTTCTGATAAGAACTTCTTTCCCGACTTCATGTCCAAAGGCTACCAATGAGGAATAAAGTGGCGTTGCGAAGCCTTGTTGTCGTCATCAATTATTTGAGGGAACATTAATTCTATTCACGTTCAACGGAAGACAGCACGGCTGCTTTGTTACGTTGGGATAAAAAAATTCTACTCTAGTTTTGAAAAAATATACACATACATATATTAATCACAACATCCACATTTGTCCAATTATCACATGGCAGCGATGTAAATGCAAAGATGAGGAGCAAAAATTGAGGAGGGAGAGAAAAGCAGAGCAGAGGGAAGGAAAGGGCAAGACCAACATCTTGTCGCCACCTGAGCTCGGTGCCTGGGGACGTCGCCTTTACGTAAGGACAGCGGTGCAGAGCTGCAGCCAAGAACACTCAGAGTCACTCCCGTTCGATGCCAACGTACACGCCCGCGGCATTTTTGAACATGCACGTTTTTGAGTTATGGGAGGACGTCATAGATTATCAGTTTTAACAGAACCATTAACACACAACAAATGTCTTCTTGAAGAAAAAGAGAAAAAAAGGGCATAAATCTCTCTCTTGGATGACACTAGAAGCGCTCATCGGGGATGAACTACAGGGCAGCAGTGGCCAGCATCACAAGTTTGAAGCACAGATCAGTGGCCCCTGGAGTGTGCTCCCAAACAACGGTTGCTAGGGTCAACAACAGCAAAATACTCAAACAAACGATAATAGGTTAAATACATAAAATAGGTCTCGGTTAAAAGGACCTTTAAACATTCAAGTAGAAAAACAGCTCACAACAACAACAACAACAAGTTTTCTGTTGCATCATAAAATGAGTATGAGCGCTTCTTGATGAAAGGCCCCACCGCCAGCATTGGGGGGTCCGGGTGATTTTAATTTTGCACGGAGCATTCTCAACAAAGACGATAGTTTTGCGCGGGCTCACCTTTGTGATCAGAGTGCGGTACTCTTCTACCTGGTGGTCGTTGTTGTGGCAGCCGGCCAGGAGCTGCCACACCTCCCCGCGGAGAGCCTCGGGGATGCCGCTCCGCACCAAAGCCGGCAGCTGCCTGGGTCGCACCGATAAGTTCAAGTGCCTGAGAGAGGAGCGGGGCAGTCAGCATATAAATAAAAAATAGATTAAAAAAAAAACAAAAAAACACTCATTCCATGTCAGCAGTCGATGCATCTGCCATCTTTAACGACGACCTTCCACTGGCTCTACATCGAGTCTCGAGAGGACCGTCGTCATCTCTGCGTATTGATTATGACCGTGAGGAGGAGTTATAGCACAGCACAGGCGTAGGGATTCACGGGCCTAGTCACACCTCCTACTATAGGATGCAATCGATATCTGAATCGGATCAGAATATCAAATATATGCTATTTTTGTGCAGTATCCATGTCATTTAAACCTACTTTTTCCCCCCCATCTGTTGGTACATTAGTTTAGTTAAATAATTTTACATGCATATTTAAAGCAGGATGGGGAAACGATAGAAGACCACGGAGGCACAGCTGTATCAAACCAACTGGTCACCATCTGGTGACAGGAGCCATCGAACTCGGTCTTCTTAAAACACCACTTTCACATTTTCAAGTTTGTTTGGTTTATTTGTTTTCCGAGTTTCAGATTACGCAATACACGGGTTTTTGGTATTGAGACTAAAGGGAACAAAAGTGTACCTCTCTGTGTGCATGCATGTGTGTGAATATGACGTTGGTGAGGCCAGGTCTGGTCCTGGGGGGTGTAAGACTGTAAAAGGCTTTCTGTGACTTGCCCGTCTGCATCCCACAATGATACACACACACACACCAATAACTCGCACAAAGCCCAGTATTATGACTAGTCTCATGATTCCTTTCTTTACTTAGGCATGATCTTTATCGGATAAGTGAGACAAATATAAACGTTTGAAGGGACATGTCAACATGTTATATGGTTAGAGGACCCAAATACAGCAGACAAGTAACAAAAAATATATATTAATATGAACTAAACAATCTGCATGTGTATTGTACAAATTGAACTATACCCCACTATTCCATTGGAAAAGATAAGTGAGCACAGACTGGGCGAAGAGAGGGGGATGTGTGTGTCTGTGTGTGTGTGTGTGTGAGTGAGTGGAGCCTTGCAGCCAATTAAAGTCTGAGCTTCTGAGTTTCCAATTCAGTTCATCACAAGTTTTTGATTAAAAACAAATGCAGTAATGGAAGAGTGAATCCATCTTAATAAGCTGCTTGACAGTAAATGAGTTATTTGTGTTTGTGTGTGTGTGTGTGCTTAAGTGCACATTCATTCCAACAGCAGTGGAAGAGGAAGGAGAAATTTAATGAGGGAACAAAGCCTTACCACTTGGACAACAAGTCCCCCCAGGTCTCAAGGATTTTCTCTGCACACTCCTTGGAAACGTCACCTGACCCGCTGAGTAACGGCTCGTCGTTATCTGAACACACAGGGGTACAAAACGCTAGATGAGGTGCATTGTTGTCCTCTTCCTTCTTTCTCGTTTAGATTTGCCCGTTAACTCCTCTAAACTACAGTACCGGTTCCATTCAAGGAGAAAGTGTGTCTAATATTTGGCCGGTACTGCGTATACAATTCACTGGAGCTCATGCAGGTGAAATGGAAATGATGAAATAACACTTCATTTCCTCATGTTTCCTCAATGTTGTCCTTATTTTTCACTGCACAGATTGGACGTATTACAGAACTTCAATCTAAATACATTTGAATTTAATTTAATGCATATCGGGATGTGGAATTTACATTACATTACAGGTCATTTAGCTGACGCTTTTATCCAAAGCGACTTACATTTCATTGTCTAAACAAATAATTGTGTCCTCTATTTGAACTATTTTTATATCTGCTGAGTAGCATCTTAATGTAATCTGGTATCTAACTATAAACCACAACAAGCAAAGTACACACAGTCCAAAGAGGGAGATCGGACTGTGTTGACGGGCGACAAGTAACAAAAAGTTCCTTAGTTATGCTCATTGCAACTTCCCACTATCACACAAAAAGATAGAAGAAACTGGAAAAAACTCACACACCACTGCTGGCTAAGTATTCCATCAGGATACAGAACAAACAGTTCTGCAAGATAGTTATAAATAAAATGGGAGATCTACACTATATCTTGAGTAACCATGCAACGGACAATGTTTTTATTATTATTAAAGTAGCATCAACCCTTTACGTGTCTGCTTTGAGGTTGTTTGCGTCTGACGTGATCTAACATTTTCACATGACTGCTAATCCGTCTTCTTCTGAGGCTCTACGTGGACATGTTTGCATACGTTTTCATATTTGCAGAAAGTACACCATTCGCTATTCTTCTGTATTGTGTGCCATATAATAACAATATCATACGGGGCGACTAAACAAAAATCCCATCACCTTCCTCTTCGTCATCCTCGGGCGGGGAAGGCACCGTGGTACCAGTCCTGGTGGGCATTATGCCGGGACTGGCAGTGGTCTTCCGCTTCTCTCTCTCAGTCTCGCTTTCCAGACTCACCACCTCATAAAGTGTGTCAGAGGCAGGACTCTTCCGCTCCTTCCGCTCCATCTGAGGAAACACATTTCTTTGTGATTTTGTATTAACACACTAGTTTTGTTGCGTCATTGCAAGTCACAGCTGGTTTATACTGCAGTTTCACAGTGACCATCACTAATAAATATATATATATATATATATATATATATATATAGACATAGATAAATGGAGATAGAGAGACATACCTGCCGTAGTCTAAGGTAGAAGGTCTCAGTGTAGTTGCGCTTGCTGAAGGGCCAGAATAGCCGGTCATTTGGCGAGCACACTCTGACCCTCGTCTCCAGCAGGAAACGGACCGGCTCCTCCACCTCCGTGATCACCAGGTCTATCGCTGTCGTCATGTACATGAATTTATCTAAAAAGGAAGAAAACGGCTAAAATTGTGTCACCATTCTTTAACAGGTACGTTTAAGCCAAACCCTGTAACTGATCTGGGAGAACACTGGCGTGAGACCGATTGTGTTCAAAGGTGGATTTGTGGAGTATAATGTAGGGTGTGCCACAATTTTGAGAAAAAAAAGTGAGTGTCTATTTATTAGTGATTAGTTCTAATATTTAAGTTCTGGGTTAATGTGCAATATTATTTATATCAGATATGAAAATTAGGACAGTTTCCATGCATAATGAGTGTAGCTATGATTGAACATTATATTATATATATAGCTGGATTTGAGAACAAACAATTAGCTAACGACTGATTTATGAACCGATGAGATAATAACTGATGATAATCATTGGGGTTTTGGACAGATTACTGGCGGTTACCTTTAGGCGTTTCCTCATTCACAGGCTGGAACTGAGGCGTGTTGGGGTTCCAACTTCCTGTGATGATGTAAGACTTCCCGTCGGAGCTCTTTCCCATTGACTCCTGAAGGGGCGCGATATGGAGGAAGTTAGCAAACACACTGAAGCACTCAATGACACACACACACACACACACACACACACACATATATATATATATATAAAAACAGTCACCCACCAGATCTAGCAGGTGCATATCACTGTTCTTCACATTCTTCCCTGGGCTGAGCAAGAGACCGAAACACCTGGAAAGGACACACACACACACACACACACACACACACACACACACACATGAAATTAATAGGATTGCGTATGAAAAGAAAAACGGAGCAAGAGCAGGAACTAGAACTATAAATCTCCCAATAGAGTGAAGACGGGTGTTAAGCATCACAAGTTACCGCGAGCGGCTTCCTGGACTGATGGGCTAACACAGAACAGAACATGGAGAATATTAAACACGGCCCTTCAGTCCTCAAACCCTCGGTGTTCATCAAACAATAACAAACCACCGTGAAAATGGAAAACTTGCAAAGAAGGTGATGGAATGTTTACATTTCCACAGATTTATCCATCTGTGGAAAATGAGGAGCGTCTGAGACAGACTGGCATCAATCACCATGTTAAAGCTGTGCCGGAACACTTGAACCTTGACGCGGATGTAAAGCTGTTCCCCGGTGTGTGTTTATCAATCAGAGAGGAGTGATTCCTTTCTTATAAGTGCCCGGTCGTGTTTTAAGCAGACACATGACTCAACTGAAGCAAAGGATGGACATTCTGACAGATACGGGACAGATTCTCTTTATTCTTTTAGGGACAATTTCAGGCTGACAAAGATGCATGTCGTCCATTGTTTACATCACTGCGGAATCTTTCTGCACGTTTTGTCATGTTTACGGATACATGTGTTGTTTTTGTTGCTGCATTTACAAATAAATCTTCTTAAAGTAGAGCCGTCTACATACCACACGGTTCTCTTAATTAATGAGAAGAAACATAAATGTTTTGTGTTGGTGCTGTATCTTACCTCTCAATAGCCAGTTCCTTATTAGAGGTCTGCTGGATATAAATAACAATTTTCTTGTCCATTCCTGCACGCAGCTTGAAGCTCTGCTTGTCCTTGTCTTTTACTACAGCACTGAATATGTAAACACAAGAAATAATATCTCAACAGATCATCGATACAAAAAACTGAGATTATTGTGCAAGGGACGCAGTGAGGCAAATACACAATTAGACCTTATTTTTAAATATAATCCTATGAAATTAACAATATGACCACAGGCCTACAGGTTGGTTGGTTCTCGACTGAGTAGGAAAACAGCAATTGTAAAGTTCATCATGTTTTAATAAACTAAAACAAGCAACTAGACCAATGAACCTCTAGTATCTCTAGTCCATCAATCAGCCAGTCTGAACAAAAGAAGAGTAAGACCACAGCTTATATTCAGAATAGACCCATTTTTCATAATAAAAGTGTGCACGAGAGCCATTCTCTGGTTCTTTTCCTGCTCTGCTTTCAGGGCTGGAAAAGAACCAGATTTGAGACAGGAAGAGTAATCAACCATCTCAAAATAATAAATTCCTGAGGAAAGACCGAAGAAACCCCTAAGTACAAAGTTTCTGAATATGAATCAATATGATGTATTACAACATGACTGCCATGATTTCATGCAGTGCTCTCAAACCAGAAACACTACCCCCTTTTGATGTACCAGATTTTAAATAGAACTATAATATAAGAAAGTCATGGTTTTACACTGTAACCAGATCCTCCGATTGCCAGATAAACAGACTTTCAGCCTATTAAAAGAAACAATGAATTGAATATATTGTTTTTGCAGTTTCTATGGAGACATTCATTTCATTTCTAGGAAACTGCTTTCACACATAAGCATGCTTGCATGTGAGAGCTGTTTTCTTGGAAGTCAGAACCCTAAGAAATAATCAACAAAGGGCTAATGAGGAGAATATGTCGTGGCTGAAAATAACCTCGGGCGTGATTTTTGTTTGGTATTTTTTCTAAATAAGCTGAGTGCCTTGGGTTGATTGTGAACACAAGGAAGGGTCTCAGTAGTAAAGGAAAGCTAAATAAAAATAGAAAAGGTCACGGAAGGTCCCATGTATGGAGCAAACACAGGAACTCTCTGTTGGATTCTTGTGTCGAAAAAGACGGACTTTAATGTATACATGGGATCAAGATATTGGACTGCAAGACGGGGGGGGGGGGGGGGGGGGGGGGCAGCGGGCGGCTCATTCAAACGAGTGAATGAAAGTGTCACCTGAAGGTGCCTTTGCCATCATCCTCCTTAATTTCCTGACTGACAGTGAAGGTGAACAGGTCGCTGTCAGGGGTCAGCGGCGCAGGCTGCTGTGATGACAGAAGTATCTTCTTCGCTGACCGCCGGAACGCCGTGGCGAAGCTGTACAGTATCCTGCTCACCTGGAGGAGGGACGGAAAAAGACACGCGAGACATTCAAATAACGGGCAAAGAATTTAGAGAAGCCTAAAAGTACAGTAGGAAATCCTAAGCTTCGTTATTCAAACAAGAGAAGAGACAACCTAAGACAAGTTAGTGTCTCATGGGTGTAGTTCAATTTTGACACAAAGTTTAGCGGCTTCTGTAGAGGAAACGTATTTCAGACCATAAAATTGTTTTTTTTGAGCCAAAAATATAAACAGTACGCAGAAAAAAACGACAGTAATTAGTTTTGATTAAAAACTAAACCACACCTCTGCAGATGTTTTATGTAATTCAGCAGAACAGGGAGCTAAAAAGCCTTTCTAATGACCCACTACTCTATAAAACATCTGGAGTTTTAATCAACACACTGATTCACAAGCGCCAGTGTGGAGTGTGTGGAGGTATTGTTCCTATTAACAATGAGAAGAGGCCTCTCAGTCCTCCCGGAGACTGAGGTCCTGCAAAATCTCCAATCCCAGAATGTGAGATCAGGGGACAAACTGTGGAAAACTGGCAATTTATGTTTATTAAAATTTACTTTCCAGTCACAACACTTTAAATGGTGAGCTTTGTGTTTTGTCAGGACAAAAGTATTGTATTTATCTTTTGATTATTACTGCACAAACATGTATGTATGGTAACAGAAATAGGGGACCACAGCACTGTGGTTTCGGATCATCTTATGCAGCATTCTGGTACTCAGCAGAGCTTTGGTGGTAGTGACGGAGAGTTGCAGTGGGGAAAGTGCAGTTATCAATAAATAACCACGCTCCTTTGCGTCAAGGTATAAAGCAGCTTCTGAACTGTGTTACAAAAGGCCTTTGTTTTGTTCTCGGTACAGTAGGAGGATGTTCAGGTGTTGCAAGGGGGATGATTGTTCAGGACCCAGAGGGATCTGGATGCAAGAGATGAGAGATACGAATAGTTGTGATGGGGGTCACCCCTTCCGTGGATGAATTTATGATAAATAACTAATAACCCATTCTTGGTTACTCATCAATGCTGGAGTCTCAACTGATCCGTTTCAGCTGCCTACAAACGGCCTTTTGATTATTTGTGTGCAGTCGGAAGGAGCTCTATTAGGGGCAGTCGTACCGAAGACATATCAATCCTTTTGGTTTCCATGTGAGCCTGTAGAGGAAACCTGTTTTTACCCTCAAATTTATTATGAAAGGTAAATTATATACTGCGTTTTGGAATTAGCTTTTAAGACCTGGAAGTAATTACAGGTACATAGCGTTTCTTATTTATTCCTACTTGGCAGCATTACCTTCCTTTGCACAATGACATGAAGCTTTAAAACATTTTCCACTGATGTCATGCGAACGAGCTGCATCTATTTGTCAATTTGCGTTCATCTCTCTTTCTGATTCCAAACATGGGATTTCAATTTGTTTTAGGAGCCCAAATCATTTAAGTAACAAATGAACACGGGATATTCATCCCTGGACGGGAGCAGCAGCTTCATGGGCACTGAAGGGAAGCGTTAGATAGGACAGTACGCAGGCTCTACATCACCACCATCAATACAAAAAAGGCAGAGCAGGGCTGAGGAGGAGGTTCGCTTTATGTAGGAATAGGTGGAGCTCTAAAATCCACAAATCAGAAAAAGAAAATGCTTGCTCTGATAAGATGAGATTTGCTGCTGTGATTTGGCTTAAATATCGCAAAATCTTTGAGTGAAGAATGGTAAAGATCCTCTTAACAGTGATTATTTAACAATGGGGCTAATTGCTAAAAGCAAAACGAGACAGCCGAGGCAAATAAGAGTGTTGCTGAAGCGGAGCTTGGCTTCCACAAGCTTGCCTCAGTACAGAGGTACTGATGAAATTAATAAAGAAGCCTTGGGAGCTCTTTAAAGTGGATTTGAGGTTTACGACTGGACCTGCCTTTTGTTCGCAGGGAGGAAGACAAAGACTACAGCGCCAAAGACAGAGCTGTCCTGTTGCTAAGTAAAGAAGTGAATTACCTCTGGGGATTCTCTTTGTGTGGCTTTGCGTGTGCGCATATGCATTAGTGTTAGCCTGTGTGTTACGAGCGGCTGTCTGAGAAACTGGATCGTGGGATGATGTGGGCCGGATGAAGTAGCATCTGTCAGGGGGCTCTTAGTAACGAAGGAGAGTGCTTCCATGAGGGAGAATTCAGGTCACTGAATATATACTTTAACCCAGTTCCAGGAGTCAATTTCCGTTACTCTTCATTATATTTCAGAAGCTTCTGTATTCAAGCAATGACCCCCCCCTCCCCCCACCACACACACACACACACACACACACACACACCCCTATAAGTTAGCTTGGGGAGGGCGTTGTGTGTACTTTGTATACATGTGCATTGAATCGCTGCGTGCGGTGCATGACATAATCCCCCGTGGACCACTGAAAGAGTTCCCGCAATGCTGCTAACCCTGCAGGGGGGGCTACAGGGAGATCAACCGCAATGCTGCTGACAATACGAGTGTGTACACATCTATACGTGCCTTCGTGGGAGAGACAGAAAAGGTGTGGGTAAAAAAAAATTAAAAAAAGAGTAATGTGAAATGCATCCATTAAATTCAGCTAATGTAGTTAAACGTAATGAAATGGATTGAGCCCTCACCGCTTCTTGGATTTGGCAGCGGAACACGTGGATCCTAAAGATCTCTGCGTTGTAGTGGCTCTCGGTGAAGGCAAAGCAGTCGCTCTCCGGTGTGCCATCGTGGCCTCGCACGCAGAACAGAATCTTGTAGATCGGGTAGTTGGCGATCTCTGTACTGGTATTAGGGTCCAGCAACCTGTTCAGAATATAAATTAAAAACCAACCATGCAATATCCTCAAAATCGCTGTGGCACGATGAGACTTTATGTACACACAGTGGAGTGAAGTGGACCCAGTAACCCCCCCGACCCCTCACATTACCTGACGGTGCCTTCGGACACGCCTGGCACAGACAGTGTGACATCCAGGGGGAGTTGGCACTGCCCTCTGAGGATGCTCATCATACGGAGGGCCTCCACCTCACTGCGGGGGGCGTTGACTGAGGCACAGCCGAGGTACGTCAGCTGGCTGAACACAACGCTGTCCTCATCTGGGATGGGGCTGCCGGGACTTCCGTCTGACGAGGACTCATCCGCTGACACGGGTTAATGGATTGGGAGAGGGTAGTGAACGAAAGGAAAGGCGAAGGATTTGATCATTTTAGAGCTGCTGCCGTGACTTTATGGTTACATAGGACTGTCATGGCCCTTAATGGAGGGAAGCAGACTTTCCCTCTGCACAGTGGAAATGAGCTGAAGTAGACACGGAATAGGAGAGGTGCGTGTGAGAGAAGGTCACTCAATGAAATGAGACAAGCAAATGAATAGAAAATGGCACAGGGAGGAAGTGGAAAGACGCGAGCATGCCGTGTGATTTAGAAATCAGGGTGCTTCTATGATATTAAGCTGAACGTCTGAACACATCACAGAAGAGGATGAGAAAAGTCCCACCGCCGCTCACCTCGGTACGACCGCTCATTCAGCTCACTCTCCTGCGCCGTCTGAACAGGGAGCACCATCTCCAACTTGGGTGGTTGTGCACTCAGGGGGTCGGAGCCCGGAGGTACAGGTGACGCCGTGGCAGGAAGTGCGCCGAGGTTTTCCATTACCGTTTCTGATTTGAGGCCAGTGTCAGCTACCGACGGGTCCATGAGGACATCCTCTAACTCCCTCTGGAGCTGCTGCTCACTTCCATTCCCCACGATCTGACGCAGACACACAAACGCACACACAAACAGAGGGGCGTAAACAAACACAAACACACAGACAGACATGAATACAACACCGAGGAACAACGGCAAAGGCAAGCATAGAAAGCACAAGAAAATACAAGAACAGATCGTCACAAAACGGAATCAATTTAGTTATCACGATACACATTTAATTTAAGCTTATCGTTCTACATCAACTGTGTTACAATCCTATTTTACAGAAGATGTTCCGCAAGCTGTGCGGTTGAACATTGGTATTGAAATTAAAACGGTTTGTTTTAGATGCTTGGTTTTGTGATGACAATCAGCTCTACCTCCTTGTTACATCTAACCAATGATTAGTGATTAGTGGGCACGTGAGTTTGTGTCCTGAAACACCGGTAACGAGACACAAGATGAGCCGTGTCGACACTAGTGCGTGGGATATTTCCAAAAGCTAACAAACAGCAATCCGAGAGCAAGCTTGAGGCTGGACACACCGTGAGGGGCCACAAGAGGAGGCGTGCCTCATTTCCGCAGCCAGATGTTAGGGAAGCAACGTAGAGCACACTTAAGCCTCGGAAGGCACTGCTTTGCTGGGCCGACAGGAACAGACGATTCAAAAAGACCATCATATTTCATTACTACATCTTCTGTACGGACAGGCGTGAATAATATCTGTGCCTGTACACTGTAATGTGTTCAATGCGGTCAGACTGCAGCCAAATTCTAGAGCCTGATTACAGCTAAAGCGACTATGGTAATAGACTCTAGTGCAAGACATGGTAGGGGGGGGGCGGTACAATTCTAAATATAGGTGTACACATCTGACATAACTCACTATAAAACTGTGTTAGGCAGACGTTAAACGTCTGCCATGGCTATAATCAAAACCTGCGTCAAAAAAAAAAAAAGGCCCAGCTCAGGCCGTCCCTCAACAGGGAACAAGAATACAGAGAGCACAAATAATCACAGACAGAATCACCACGGAAAAATTACATCACAGAAAGAGAAGCAAAATAGATACAACACAAGCAAGGAGGAGGTACAGAAAGACAGAGCTAGCGAGAGAAGAGACTGACCTTAAAGCTGACCCCTTCCTCAGAAATCACCTGCATAACAAACAACAAGTTTAGACACACTGACTCCTGGCTGACTGGGAGGGAAATGTACACAAGTGTGTCGGTCGACAACCGATACATGACATCTGGGTGACCAGTTTTCAGCGGATGTCGTGATTTCACCACTACACGTGGAGACGGGTGGACGGGCTGCCGTTTCAGCCGCCCCTGGGCTGCACAAAGCTGATGCTACAACGCGGTTTCAAATGACTGCGATCCTTTCATACATTCTGCACAGGCATAAACATTGTGTCCGAGCGCTGCAAAAGACTTGACGTGACCCCCTTCTTTCAACCGCTGCGACATCCGCGCGCTGCTGGCGCCATCTTCTGGTATCCTTTGGCACAACAGTCTCCAATGTCAAAACGCATGCTACGGTATTGATGTAAGCTAATGGACATGCCAGCCAGCTACTTAAGTCAATTCAATATATTGTGAGAGGAGTAACCTGAACCCATTGGGGAGACACACAGGATGGTTGCCCATAGCCACATTTCTTTCTCAAAAAGTCCTCCCCATCTTTGCGGAAACACACCTTATTCACAAAACATCTTTATTTTCCCCTGGACATCAAAACTGCTTGCTGCTGCTGCACAACCGCACACTTTGGAAAGCAGCAACTGCTGAGCGAGCACTAACTGAATGGCAGAGGGCATCCTGTAGGTCACACGTGCCGTTTACGAACTAACACTTACTGCAGAAGGCAGTGTCCTCTGCACCAGATATGAAGATTTCTTTGCATACGGACAAATGAAAATGGACAATCACGTAGAAGACACACAAACCTCAGACGAACTACGAGAAGAAGGTAGAGTGAGAATGTGGGGGAAGCCAAAAACAAGACATGATTAGCCTTATGGTTAGAGTGTTAAAAGATGGACGAGAGCTGTGATGAACAGGAATGTGTATGGCTTGTGTCCCCTGACCTGTTCACGAGTTACACTAAATAACTACGGAAAGACTCAATTTATATCCAGATGTTTTGGTAAATCCTGCTGTTTTGGCACCAGATATAATCCTAAACTAGTTTTCAAAATTGTTGAGATTTTATTGAAAATGTTGTGGTCCAGGTTATAAATCCTCAACACCCCTCTGCCAACTAAAGATAAAAAATAATCATAATAATAATAATAATGATAATAATAACAACACAATAGTAAATATTCCTTGGTTGGCTTTGTAATTACACAAACTATGTTTTGCGAACAACAATATATCCAACAATTATTATAATTAATAATAATTATTATAATTATTAAGAGTCAATGAAAGAAGAATTATACAAAATCCTCTGCATGGCACAAAGCGTGACTTTCTGTTTTAAAATTAAATTCTTCGATAAAGAGGGCTGTTGTGATGCCATTTAGCCTGCAGCACAGTCTGAACTGTTATTCTAGCAAATTGTTTTCCAGCAGTGCTCATTCGTCGTGTTTCAGATTGTGACTTTTATCAGCATCGAGTAGCTCATTTATGATTTCGTCTTCACAGTGAACGTGGACAGACGCTTATTCTCAACGCGGCGTCTCCGCTCGCTCTCCTCCATACCTACGCCCGACCATCCTTACCTTTAGTCCTGTCTTTTCGTCATCACTACCATTATTAGTGGAGGAGGGGGTCTCGTCCCCCAGCCGGGACACGAGGACAAAATCCTCACTGTTGAGAGTGGACACTGAGTCCGAAGACACGCTAATCTTCCCCACCGAGCCCTTGTCATCCATGGCTTCCGCTGTTTAACTCAGCCACGCTGCTCATGAATGGGAGACGGGAGGAGAGAGTGGTGGGAGATGATGAGCAAAATCACCTAGAAAAAGAACAAAAAATAAGATGAAGAAAAGAAGCAGAAAACAGTCATGATGTGATGAAATCCATGAAAGGCATCATATAAGGCTGGAAACTGGAAACTCTTTAGAAGGTGACCCTCGCATATAAACAAAGGGCAAACCATTTAGGATTGTGTTTCATTTTCCTTTTAAGCACCTTTAGGGAACTTTATAAACCCTGAGGAGAGAAAAACATAGTAAACGAAAATTCTCGATCAAGCGATGGTGAACATGAAGGAGGAGAGCCGGGGTCCTGTGAGGCCGATCCGTGTGTCCCAGCAGAATAAACGAGCTTAATGCAATGCGACGACATGGGGATGCAAGTGTCACATTTAAAAACAAAGAAACATGCACAGTGCACAGCACAAAAGGAAAGGGACGCGCCACACGCTCCGTGTCGGCATTGACCTATAGGAAGATCCCCGCCCCTCTCACCCACCCCACGTTAGATGGACAGAAACACACAACAAAAAAGAAAAATGATGCGCTGGATGTGCTGATTGGGTGGCGTAGAAAAGTTTGGAACAGGTGAGCAACAGGTGAGCAAGAAAAAAAGTATATTTGTCTTTGGACCGCAAGAGGAAAAGTTAAAAAACTGTATCAAAATAAGTATTTTTTGTCTACATTTGTGAGTGACGGTATAGCAAGGAAGAGGAAATTGAGTCAAGAATTCCCTTTGGAGTCCAAATGATGTGAAGCTCCATCGGTGGCTCTTGAGAACAGAGCGTGACAAGAGAAGAAAGGAGCAACAGAAGCTTCTGGCAGGACTTCAGCCAGAGACCATAACAAGCTATTTCTGTCCGTTCCCCCTCTCCAACTCCTTCCCTCTTTTTCTTCTTCATCCAACTCCCTGCAATCTTCTTGTTTTCGCTCGCCGCTTCCTGCACTTTGCTCTCCTGTCGGACACCCCCCCCCCTCCCCCTCCCCTTTCCTATTCAAAGCATGTCTGACAATGGGGAAGTAAGGAGTAGAACAAAGTCTGCAGCTCACAAGGTCAAAGCTGTTAATAATGTGGGATACTTCTGATAACATTGTTGCAGCGACGCAGAACAAACCACCATACGAGTGTCTTGCTCCCTGTGACTGAGGGCTTCACAACGTCTTTAAGAACGGGATTACTACGCTGCCAAGCGCGGTGGGACGGAAACTGACAGGGCAGGCCGGGTCTTGTCACCTTTGCAGGGTAAACGGGGAAAACGAGCTGCTGGTTTTCATCCACCCCCCCAAAAAAAGTCCCGGGGTGCTGTTTTTTTTTCCACCCGCGTTGCAGAACTTGAACGATGAGGTCGCAGAGTCCAGCGAGGGTTACCACCAAACAAACGCACGATGGCCTTACGTCGAGCACTGAACCGCCACCCGTTGACCTCTAAAGCCTGTGTGTATCCTCCAGATCGCACCAATTAGGAGTCCTATCGCGTTCAGGTCCAAGCGCTCACGTGGCCAGCACGCAGGAAAAAAAGAAAAAAAAGATGTATTTTTGCTTTCAAGTTGTTGTGTTCACCGCCGACTTAGTAGAAAATGACCCTGACAGGTGTCTCCATCCAAGACCAGGACGTGACAACACTATGTGCTCCTTATGTGTTTAGCTACAGATTAATATACCGACTGAGGGAGACTAGTCTGAAGTCTAAATTATTAAAAAACGACCATTGTGAAAGAAAAACAGCATCTGCAAGAAAACCGTAGTGGAACGTTGCATCGCTCCTTCTCCTGATCTCCTCGGGCTTATCATCTTAAAGAAACATTCCAGATGTTTACTCTACTTTTGGCTGGATTCCATTCATTAGCACACTCCGCCTCTGCGTGATTGGTGCTTTCTCCACAGGTTTTGGTTGGTGAACTTTTAGTTTTTGTTTACATCTTTATTTTTATCAGTTCTGCCACATTAGCGGCTGTTGACAGTACTGACTGCCAGCGTCTTATTTACACCACAGTTTCTCAGTTGATGGATGTACTACATGAAAGCATGAGAGAGAGGTCCATGGAAACAAACCAAGTAACAACAATTAAATAGCAACTATGAAACAAACTGTCCACCTTTGCCGTTCTTCAGTCCTCTAATTGAAACCAAAGTCAATCGCTTCAGAGGGCCACGTAGAGGCCGAGACTTGGACCACCGGTGGCGTCATCTGAGAAACATGGCGATCAGCTTCAATGTTTCTTTTATGTGTCGAGCAGCAAACACCCCACGCCATCAACCACACACAAACGTGTTAGAAAAAAAGAAAATCAGGTTTAACGCAGAAACACACATACCCCTGCACAGGCAGCTGTAATAATATTATTATTATTATTGCTATACAAATGGCGTGAGCCCTGAACCGCCCGGACGAACACACACACACAGACAGACCTCCCGCTCTGCGTCGCTGACTGGCTGGCGCCTCAGACGAGCTCATAACGGCGGCCTTGTCACCCTCCCCGAGCCCCGGCGACATCCGTCTCCCCGCTCCTGCCGGGCTTCGCCGGCCCTTATCAATGTTTTCAGTGTCCTTGTACATTTCCGGCCACACACAACACACAATCCACGGCCCATTGTGCGACTAATTGTTAGAAGAATTAGCATTGACATTTCTAAAATGTTTTAAAATTGAAGACAGTTTTCTGAGAGAAATAACTTCTTTCTAATTTAATGAGTTTGAGGACGCAAGACGAGGGCAGCAGACTTTCTTTAATCCGTCTCACTATTGCCGCCTCCAGCCACACTTGATATGTTCTACCCGTTTGTTTCATTCTTGGTTTTAAATCATTAAATCTTAGTTGTAAAGCGTATCTTTTTCCATTCATTTGAATATTCTATGACTTAGGCGAGAGGAGAAACAGGGTTGTGTATCGGTATCCATCTGCAGGGCTTCATTTGGGGCCGATGTGGTAACACGTATGACAGAAACAGCTCTGCAAGCGAACTCCGGTTGTCAGGGGGATAATTTAGGGGCAATACTTCATAAAAAGCATCCCTTTACATAAAAGTGCACTTCTCTAAAGAGACCAGAGGGACATTCATCACACTGTCGATGCCAGACATTTGCAATGTAACGCTGCAACCGAGATTATTGTCAATGGGATTATTGTCAATGGGACATCGACAAACAAATACTGGCTTTCAAATAATAATTATATAATTTCAGCTTGTGTTTACCACAGAGACCTTTGTATTTAATTTACAAGGGGGTAAAATATTATTTAAATATAATTCTATGAATAATTTAGTTATATTTCCAACTCAAATTGTGTTGAAGCAATGGATCATTCAGAGTACTGAATAATTTCTGGACCAAACAACAGCGACTAGTATCTCCGTATCGAGCACGTCATTTCAATGTGTAGACCTTTCTTTTTTTTATTTTTGCTGAATGCCAGCTGGGCCGCGCGTACGTATCACCAGGGAGAGGAGGACACAGCCGGAGAGCATTCAGGCCAGAAACAACGTCCCTTTCAGCTCGCCGATGGAGGAGGAGTCAGAGAGGAAAGGTAGAGAGTGACACAGAAGGGTGAGGTGGAGCACACGACCAAAGGCAGAGTTCTGAAATGGCAAACCCCTAATTTTAGAAAGAGAAGCACTAACTGTTTCAACCTTTGCACGTCCAAAACCCAACGGCCAAACCGTTGATCTTGACAAAGGAAAAAAAATAATTCTGAAATGTTGAGTGTGTGTCAGTTAGACGTTGCACAGAGCGCGCCTAACCACATAAATGTGCCAAGCGGTGCTGCATCTCTGTGGATTTATAAAGGAACCAAACAATGGTTTGCGAGGGAGACTTCAGGCTGTGTGTGTTTAGTTGGGTCGGCTCCAACAAACACTGGTGAAGGGCATGAAGGCCTTGAGACATTTAACCCCTGAAAGCAGCATGTGTCAGTGATCGGAGATTCAAACATGCAGCCAGAACAAAAACTAAGAAAGAAACCAAACACGTGCACCCACTATACAGCAGCACCTACGTTTGCGTCTGTTAAATCAAACGATGACCCTGTAGCTCGATGGTCCGAAGGGCCGTTGTCAGGAGCTCACACACCACGAGATCTTTCGCCGAGAGGAATACGATTGATCTCCGAACAAGTGATGCAGTGAATGATCACGTTTCCTCGTTTCGCCCCCCGCGAGTCTTTGACGCACACCCCATTTTCCAAAAAAATGTGCCCTCGATTGGCTGAATGTGTAATATGAACTGCGGATAAGAGGAAGGATGTGTGGGATTTCAAGGAAGCGCATTAGGTATTACATTTGACACTTTGGTGGGCGGATTGTATTCAACGTGTCGAGCTGCGGTTAGTAAATTCATACGCTCTGCATTTTGTTTATGGCTGACTTTAGAGGAGAAGATGAGCTGCAGACGCTGAAATAAAATGCCTACATTCTTCGGGGGCCTTTCTATTGATGGATAGCATTGCTTGTTATTATCTTTAGCAGTGTTCATTTTGTTCAAACAAATAACTGGTTTTAGAATCATTGTATAGTCCCTTGTTCATTCCCCCAAATATAAATGATATCACATCATGTTGGTAGAGATAGATAAAAGCTAAAAGCATAGCTGACGCAGTACCGACATATTCCCTCCTCTGGCAAACACATCGATTGTTGTTAACACAGAAAATATTTGCATACACAAATTGTTAGGGCACGCGTAGGCTGCACTATTGTAAAACTTTTCAGGAAAGAGAAGAGGAAGAATCAGACAGTTGTTCACATGCACCACATCCACTGCGGAGAAATATTAGAATTAACATGAGACTAAAGCTACTGGAATAAATATTGCTATTCTTGGTAAACCATAGTAGCTCGTTGTATTATGCTAAATGACTGCTAGTTTGCTAACGGCAGCGAGTCTTCTCCATGCAAACAAGTTTACAGCCACGCATTGAAAGAACTGTGCTAAAATACAGATTTCAGTACACTTTTTAGGAGGGATGCCGTTTGTCACACCTTTCTAAAATGTTGAGATCACGGTCAAAAAAGATGGATTCAAAAAGCATATATATAAATATATTTTAACTATTCTAAAGTTTGCATCAACCATATGTTTTTATAGCTACTTATTCTTTACGGTTAGATTGTACATCGTATTTCCTTCATTGTAATATGTGTTTCTGGCCCTGAATAAGTGGGACTGGTAGAACACGTTCATGTAATTCAACACACACACAAAGAAGACATGCACGCCAGTGCAGGCTCCTCAAAACAATCCCTGATGCTCACATCACATAATGGGAGAACTCCAACAAAGGTTTAGGTTGTAGGTTTTAGGTTAAAAAAAAAAATCGCATTACAGTAAACATAAACCATGTTACTGAAAATACACATGATGCATGTTGAAAGCAAATTATGCACAAATAAATGAGTGATTCCCATATAGAGAAAGTATTCACATCTACTCCGGCGTGGTTGTTCTCAGTTTAATAGTTATACTGTGACGTCACTGCTTTAATTGGCTCTCTGGTGTCACCGTTGCACCAATTAACAGTTCACCTGAACCCAAAGAAACCTGCTCCATGACCAGTACACCTGTTCAGCCTCGATACAGCTCGTTAATACATCACTTCATCAACAGTTGACATTATATAGATAGATAGATAGATAGATAGATAGATGTATAAATATATATTTGGTAATCAACGTCACTCGAGCCTTATGTCGCGAGCCCCTGTACGTTAGCCTTCACAAACGTGCCTGACGTTAGCAAAGATAGCTACTCAGCAGTCATCGATTCAAGGTCCACTCCAGAAATAGCCGACCGCATAGTGAACCAAAGAGCGAAACACTTCCCCGCGACAAAAGGCCGACTGCTACGGAAAGGTGTTCGCAGTAACTGACGCGCTGACGGGTCCTCCCTGAAGCCTGTAAACAGGCCATTGCTGTGTGTAAGGTAAGCAGGGCTAGCTAACGCCTGCTAGCCATGCTACACTAGCACTTAAGAGCCAACACTCGGAATACTACATGGTTTCGAGCAACTGGAGAAACGGCTGCATTTCGGGTTCATGGTTGAAGTTCGTGTGCAAAAGAGTTTACCTTAATTCCCACGGTTGGATATATTCCAATGCGGTCGGTACAACATTGCACTTCCCAATAACATCAGCATCCAGCAGAGCTGTAAACACAGGCACAACCAACCCGCTGACACCCGCACTGCGCATGCGCACATCGGTGTCCGTCTGTCCTGTGCTGAGGGAGGATAGAGGAAGCGTTTTCACCACCTAATGACATAATGCTGCAAGTCTCCAATCGGCCGAGACGGGCCTGAGTCTTAATGTCTCATGTCTCAGTGAAGCGGCTTGACTTTTGATTTCGATAAAGCTCAGTCTTTAAGATAAGGGCGATTCTGTTCTTTTTTTTTGGTGCAGGATTTTATCAGTTTTTCTCTTGGATGAGTGTCTCTAGGGAGACAAGTCTGTGAAATATCACAGCAGTAAAGTTTAACTAAGTCGTAGTTCTGTTGCAGATATCTATCTCAAGTGTTCTGTCTCCAAAAGAAACGACGACTTGAGAAACTTGGATCAGACAGTTTTAAGTGTTCCTCTTTCATTAGGGACCTTTTTCTCTGGTAGAATTCCCACTGATATTTTTACAGGGAGTTGTTTCCGGATTAAATTCAAATACTAGAATACAACAACACTACACAGCATGCGAAAACCTGAGTAAAGTATATGTGAGCGAAGCATATTGGCAGTTAAACACAGTGCTGACTTTCAAGTCTTTCAGCATTTCAATAGCCCAAGAAGAAACTCTCTGGGGGATATAAAAGATGAAAGGTCAGTCTAAGAATGGGAGAAATATGCACCCCTGCTTCTGTAGTTATGTGTTGTACTGTATATTGTGGAAAAAAAACTTTCCCCTTTAACAGCGAGTTCAAAGAGAAAACGAAATAAATGAATACTTATTCTTAAACGAGAAATATTAAAAACTCTCCTATGAATTAATTCCGTTATCTAACGTCTCTTATCTTAAATCATGACAGTAATCACAAAGTAACATAATTTGCTGTTGGTTTATTGTGGCATGCAATTTTATGTGCCTTTTAATAATTCCATCTGCTGCTCGGCCAAGCTGTCTGCAAATCAGTGCAATACAGATAAACAAACCAGAATATTCACAGAATCAGTCAGTCAGTCAAAGGATTCTCAAAAGGTTTTGTCAACAGCACATAAATCATTATCATCATAGATTTGACCGATTCCGGTCCTGCATTTACGACAGTAAAAGGGAAACCTTTCACAATGTGATATTTCCAAGGAAATAAATGGAATACGTAACAGTATTATTTATCATGGGAACATTTTAGATATGCTGTCTGAGGAATTTGTTTTCCTCATTCTGAAACATTACAAAACTGCCCAGAGACTTAAACATTGAAATATATCTGGCAATTACAGGTTGTATAAATGAGCGTCAATACTTTAAGTCCATCCAATGATGGTGCCGGACTGTACACAATGACAGATGTGTACCATCTCTTAATAATTCATTTACGTTTCAATCGAACAATAGATTTTGCAAATAAAATGTCTAATACAGACATGAATAGTCAGAAAACATCAGTTTATCATATGATTCACAATCAACAAATAGGCTTTTTCCCATATAATATAGAATAATGAGACACTTTCTGGTCTAATAAAAAACAGTTTCAGCAAATTATCAAATTCAAAACAAATAAGCTGTCTTAGAATATACCAAAGAGGAAAATTACCACGACAACAACCCAATGTGGTGGTAACAATAATAATCGTAAGAACAATAGAATCCCTATCAAACAAGAATGAATTTTCATGAACAAACGAGTAAAATGTTGCAAGCAAACTTCAGCACTTGACGTGGCCACACAGTGGGCATGTGCAGAACTCTTACAGCGCTGGGTGTGTTGTATCACAACTACAGAATCATCAATACTCCTTTGCCATCACAAGAGAGACTATATCACATGCATGACACGGGATGTCCAGGATGATGGAGGGTGGGGGCTCGAGGGTGGGGGGCGGGCAGAGTGCACCCGCTGGCAGTGACGGGGTGGGAATCAGTGCCGTTGGCCACAAAAAAGGTGCCTTGTAGACACTCGGTGTTAGTTCAATACTCACAATACTGCTTTTACGTACAGCAGTGCCCAGCCCTTTCCCATTAAACAGGAATAGCAAAGCCAATATTGATACTGAGAGAGAAAACACTGGCAAAGTAAACATTGGCAAACAATATAATCTCTAACCTGTTACGCTTTGGGTGAAAGGGTTGTTTCTTAAGTATGTACCTGAAATTCAGGTACATACTTCCACAGAATATTTAAGTGACGGATGTGGAAAAAGTAGCTGAGCAACTTAAGTCTTCCCTGAGCGATTCAGACGGGTGAGCATCTAGCCTCCTCTAGTGGGACGAAGCAGAACTGCTTAACAAGTATCTCACTTCTCACCTCGACTACGCCTTCTCCCTCCTCACGCGGTTCACAGTTGAATAATATGAAAAGCCGGGCGACAATCGCATGTACGGAATATACTGTACACTAAATGGCACTTAACGTCACGTGACTTCAAGGTTGAAGCTGTAAACAGATGCAGAGTGAGGGTAAGGTAGCTGAGCTGATGGCATGATTTGGAGCAGCTTAATCACTGTTCTAGCGCTTCCTCAGAAATCACCTCCACAAAACACAAGTTTTTAAAAAGAGAAAAACCCTAAACAGGTTACCAGCCCAATGTTTAAATAATCATTCAGATTAAATAAAGTTCTAAATTGAAACTCAATAAGCAGCCTTCACATGTACAGCTATTTTGCCATCCTCTAAAATAGGATTTAATGTAAAATCTGTCTGAGAAGATCATTTTTGGAAAAAGGTGCAGTTGTTTAAATGAGAAGAAATGACGGCAGAAGCTGTAAACATTTAAATATACGTCAGCCATCCTCTTCTCATTCTACACAAATCTCATAAGATTCAGAGTAGGATATAAACATGATTTTAAATCCTGTATATTCAGAATGAGTTTCCGCTTTTCATGTTATTTATTTGAGTCATTAAAACAAAGCCACACATGTGTGTAAAAGGAAGTGAAGCAAAGCTGCAGAAAATGAACCAGACAGCATAGTGACATAACACAAGACAATCAATTTTGTCTCTAAAATGTAGCAAAGAATACAAAGAGTAACACAAATCGTAATACAAAATACCCCGACATACAACTTCACAGAAGTTAGCGATGCATCAAATAAAAGAAAGCAGTCATTTTCAAAAAGTTAAACAAAGACAAAACACAAGAAGTGGTGTCGCTCACTCGTGTAGGCTTTAACCTGAAATATCATGCGTGACTTCTAGATATTACACTGTGGACGTGGACGTGAACACGCTGGAAAGCACAGAAAATGCTGTGAGCTTACGAAAAAGTGATTCCCAGTTTGTGAGATCAGGTTTACATGAAAAAGGACCAGTGGGCTTGGACACATGTCACTGATCAGAGATCAATGTTTAGGTCTGTGTGAGACGAAGAGGAAGAGGAAGGCCACTGTCTTGCATGTTTGTATCTTCTGTGGGTGAGAGTGTGTGTGTGTGTGTGTGTGTGTGTGTGTGTGTGTGTGTGTGTGTGTGTCCGAGAGAGACCAGCGAGAGTGTCTGGAGGAGGATCAACTAGAAGAACCACTGCAGGCACACAGAGATGAAAGAAACGCTTTTAAGATTGATTGAGTGAGTTCAAGTGGCTGGTATAGAAATCTACTGAATTCGCTCCAGCTGAAAATACAATTCATGTTGTAAATTAGCAATTGGTATTTTTTAGGTCTGCGTACACCCAAGAATACAGCAAAGGTAGTATGGACAAAAAAATACACACATCTTAGTTTTGACCAGTGATCAATTATCTCAGACAAATGGTTTTGATTACTGAGCCGTTGGGTTCTGTCTCTCATCTCATGCGAGTCAGGAGAATTCAGAGGTTAACATATGAAGACCTCTGTTTTCTGTAGTTTTTATATTTCTAGGATGTCAGGAGTGCTTTGATAAGTGTCTCTAAACCTTCGCCTGTCTTGGTCTAAACAGACGCGAGCTACAGAGCAATTACATTCAGTAAATGTGTCGTATTCATATTTACCACATTATGAAAAATGTTCCTGTACTTGTACTTAATATCCAGCGTACTCAACTGCAACCGTGTCGGGGCCGAGACGAAATTTGGTCTGTTGGCATCTTAGTTTGGGCTGTCAACCTACAAAAAGACTGACTAAAGGGAACGATATATATAAAAAAGTAAAATAGCAAATTATACTTAAAAAGTGGCATGAAACGCTTATTCTCCCAAATAAACTTTTGCTCTGAGCTTGGTTGAATGACAATAAACTAAACAACGTGTAAACCAGACGGCTACGATGTTCAGCATCTTCTGTCAGGGGGAACTGGTCGTGTGTTTTTTGGGGGGTTTAAACAACTGAATTACTACATTCTGTGTGCAGCGGTAGATTGGCGATTGGGAGGCAGGCGACTCGGCTCTCAGTTATCGCGGGTCGGATTCTCACTTTGTGTTTCCCCCCTTAGCTTCCGCTGAGCAACATTTCGGTCCCGGGCGCTTCCGGACAAGCCCGCGTGGAAGTGTCCCCCCCCCCGGTCGCGGAGGTCCGGTACGCAGCACAAGCCTGCCGACACCCTGACCTCCTGCGGGAGACACAGACCTCCTTGAACACAGAGAGAGAGAGAGAGGGAGGGGGGAGAAGGAAGGTAGAAAAGGAATGAAAGAGGGGCGTGGACGCCAAGTCGAAGCTCCCTCGGTGGGCGGGCCCCCCTGTGGAACCCTGGTTAACGTGGTAATTCACCTGAAGGCCATCTTCTTCAGCAGGTGAGCGTCCATCTTGTCTGTCAGAGGACCCTCTGTGTGTGGATACTCCTCCACTGGAGGGGAGGGGAGGGGGGAGCAGGTGGGAAGCGTCCTGAGACTGTGGTGCGGCCAGGTCTAAAGACTCCTGGGAGGCCAAGACGGCACTTCGGTCCAATCAGAACGTCCCGACGTTCTGATTGGCAACTCTTCAAAACATCCTTCACCTGCTTCGCCGTCTGTGTGTTTTTTTTTTTTTTTACTGCGCGGGATCCAACGCCCAACTGGGATTTACTCCATTATACCAACCTGAGACTTGATCTCGTGGTGGTCTGAATCCTCCAAGTCAAATGCGCACAGTTCGAGCTCAATGTCCCGCTCTGGGTCCGGTTCGCTTCCGGCCCGGTCCCGACTGTCCCGGCTGTAGGCGACAGACGCGGGAGCTTGCCGATCAGACGCCGTTTTCTCCGCGCTGCTCAACGAAGTCCGGCGGCAGTGAAGCTGCTCACTAAAAAAACACATACAAATACACACAATTTTATACTGTATTTGTTATCTTTTAAGGGCATCCTTGGCATCAAGAGTATATAATGAATAATGAAATAGTAAAATAAAATAATTACAAAGCACTGTGCACTCATGCCCTGGTAATCGGACAGCTTCGAGTAGAAAACAAAAGTGATGTGTGTGTGTGAGAGTGAAGTACCTCTCGAGGAAGCTGGAGTGGCTGGAGGAGTCTGACCCTCTGGGGCTCCACCTGTAGTCGCTGTGATCCAAGTGGTGGCTGTAATCTTTGACAGAAAAGCAAAGAAAGAAAGAAATAACATTGACCTAATGTCGATAATGATAATAAAATGAATGTAATAGACGACAGTAAGGTGCAATAAGAGGTTAGAGACTTCAAAAAAAGATATATATATATATATATCTGCAGCAAAAACAAAGTGGAAACATTTAAAAGATAAAGGACTTCTGTAAGCCTCCTAACCTTTGAAGCTGATGGGGGTGGTGCCGGCGCTGCCCTGGCAGGCCCTGGCTTGGATGGGCTCTGTGGTGTGGTAGCCCGTGCGAGATGCCCTGGATATGGCCCCCCACTTGGAGATGATGGGCCCCTCGCTGAAGGGAATGATGGGATCCTCGTCCTTCAAGCGCCGGTAATGATCCAGCGAATGCAGCCACCGCTTCCCGACACTACTGACGCCACTTCCCCCGCCCCCGTCGCCATCCAACTCCTGCATGAGAAGAACGCGGACGCTGAGATCTCAACATTTACAAAAAAAAAAAAAAGGGTTTGCCTTTAGATGTGTGCATGCGCCTACTTGCGGATGCGGGAAGAGTCTCACCGAGTGCTCTGAGCAGGACTGAGCTGAGGCGTGTGCGAGCGTTTCGGGCTCGAAGGGGCTGAGACACGTGCCGATGGACCCGCAGGACCACGGAGAGTAGTGCGCTAAGCTTTCCTCACCTCTGAACCTGCACCCCACACACTGGCCTCCGGTGCTCTCCACATGCTGAAAGAAGGAGTGGGACACTTAGAAGGATGCTGCCGACGCCATTACACCCTTTGTTATGATTGCTATCCTAGCACTGCAGCTTTTATACGTAGTAGTACGTGTAAATCATTGTTTGGCTTACTGCTACTAATATAGGACTCATTTCTGTCTCATGCATTGAATAACGTTTTTTTTAGTGGGGTGTGGGGTGGGGGGGGGGGGGGTCCTGCTGTTTCGGGTCAGAGGATGTCGCATTTGTACAGTTGTAAAGCCCTCTGAGGCCAATTTATCATTTGTGATTTTGGGCAATACAAACTAGATTGAATTGAATGGGATTACACAATGACTCAGCGGTAAACTCACTCACCACTTCCACCACCTCTCTAAATGGGTTCCTCCAATTGTCCTCACAGTCCGAAAATAAGCAGATAAGGTGAACAAGAGACTCTAACTTGGCCCGGGGGTGTGATGTCAAATGAATATTAAACATGAGGTCCGAGTTTTAAAGGGGCTCACATACCAGCCGAAGGGCACTAACTGACCTGGAGCTGGTTTGCTGATCCTCGTGTCAAGCACTTGGTATCCTTACGTAGAAATAATCTTTTAGCTGGTCTTGGTAGTTTATGCTCGTTACGTAGAGGCATGAAAATCAAATTGAGATTTTACTCCACAGTCACTTATGGCTTCTTTAATCGGCGCTCAATTGGAAAGCGGATATCTTCACAGATCTGACATGCTGTTGAACAAAGTTTTACTCCGCCGAAAGCCTGAGTCACTGCTTGTTAACGTCTCTCCTCTCGCGTTCACCATTTCTCTCCCTCATTCACACACTCACCCACACGCAACGCAACAATTGTGCATTGCTATGATATCTCTCTCCACAGTTGCTAAGCAACCATCCCCCCACCAAAATAGCATTGGGCACAGCTGTGCTTTTTGGGATAGGCATTTAATCCTACATATTTTAAAAACGCTTCATCACAAAAGTAATTTATTCCTCTCAGATTCAGGTGGCTGCGGTGAAACTATTAACCAGCCAGTCATGGCGACGTTCTGATCTCAATCGTCGTGCCCACCGACACCCTGAACAATGGCCAGTGCGTACGCGCGTGCACATGTGTCGCGTCTCATGTCTGGTCGCTACCTCGGTTGCAAAATCGATGGTGAAGACGGGGGAGGACTGGGAGGGCCTGTTGGCGTTATGATGGTGGTGGTGATGATGAGCCCACTGCTCCTGCTTCCTTCTGAACAGATCCTCGTAGCCGAGAGGAACGCGGCCATAATCCTGACGAGGGAGCGTTTGACAAGACGGGGGCGGGGGAGGTGGGGGGGGTATGGAAGAGAAAAGAGGAGATCACACATCTGACTGAGGCCATCATGGACAGCTGATGACTAATACATACAGTAACAGTAAAGGACTTTTTAGTTGAATCAATGAACCGTTTTTAGGTGTTCTGACTGCATGTTACGTCCAGTTATGGTCGAGACAGCTGGTCTTTGCAGAAGATGTTAGGGGTGGAAACAATATAAAAGAGCGGCCCAAGACAAGGCGATACAATAGCTCTTAAATAACAGCCAATCTTCTAATGTGCCCATTTTATTTAGATCCTATAGGACTGTTGGTTTTGTATTAGCCTGTTGTAAAAAAGAATCACTGCGCTCCACCAGCATACTGTACATCCAGGGGGCGGAGACAAAAGGTCTGCTCAAGGGCTACGGCACTGTATTGCATTGCATGGTTCAGGTATTTCAATAACAAAATGTTTGTTTCCTCCTGGAAAGCGTGAATATCTAACAATTCATTCTTTGTTTGGAATAAATGTACCTAATAAAAAAAGGATGTCTTGGAGACTGTTCCCCTTATTAATAATGAATATCACAGGTACGGTGGCCTGACAGAATACTTGGTTGTACTGAATGTACTGCAAAGCTGCGGTAGTCAAACTGGTAATGCAATATGATGATGTGAGAAGGGAGAGACGAGAGAGGGGGAGGCGGAAACGTATTTGGATGAGCAGTGGGAGGACTACAGAGGAGGTTGATGCTACAAACTGCAGCTCTGTGGCTGGCAGGGACCGTAGAGGTGAGATTATGTGTGGGTGTAAAAAGAGAAACGAAAGGAAAGGAAATGTTGCTGAAAAGAACTCCTGAAGCTGTACGCGAGACGGTTAACAACAGAAAGTCATTTTAATGCAACCTTCGGCGGAGAGCATTATTATCTAATTATTGCATGTCTTAATATGGATCAATAATCAATCAATAATTAAAATACACTGTAATTTAAGGTTATGATTGTCTGAAAATGGATCATATGCTTGTTCTGGGAACCTTGTAAATACCCTCACAAAAGTCGCCACGTAAGCGCCCGTTAGCACTGCTTTTTAACGGGTCACGTTGCGTCATTTAAAAAATAAATCCCTTCAGCCAATCAGAGGAGAGTATTTCCCGCGGCGTCACCATGCACCTTATTTCTGACCTACCCTGTTTAGGCCTGCGCGGTGTTCAGCTGCAGAGCAGTAGTTGCTGTCTAGAGAGTTGAATCTCTCCCTGAGTGGAGGCTGGTAGACGGAGGAATGCAGCACCTCCGGAGGCAGTGAGTTACTCCTGGCATCCTCTCTGTGGTACAGCTGTTTGTGACAGAAATCATCAATTTCAGCCACGAGTAGCAAATGAACAGCAGCTTGACTGTGGGCCGGCGGCTCACCTGAGGCCTCCATACTCTCCTGCTGTCGTAGAGCGGCGCGTAAACGCCGTGTGCAGAGGTCAGAGGGCCGTATTGAGGCTGCCCCGGGTGGTGGTGATGGAAGGCAGGAGCTCCCATCCGATCCCTGGGCGGGTACCCGGACGAAGAGGAGGAAGTGGGGTGGGGCGCCTGAGGGTCACCGGCGTAGGAAGACGACAGAGGGCCAACGGAGGGCGGCAGAGAGGATTCTGGGACGTTGGAGGATCGAAGGAAGCGAGCCATGCAGGGTTTGTGAGGAGGGTGAAGAGTGGATTGGTAGTAGGAACCTGCCGGAGAGACGGGTGGGGAAGAAGATGGATGGGCGACCACATTATTTCCCATTAAAACAATAACGTTTATGTCTTATTAATTGATCCTTTTATTTAACGATTGACTCACAGGCTGGCTGATAGTGGGGCGTGTCGTATGCATGGGAGTGGGACTCCTGATAGTACAGCTCTGACGCCTGAGAGGGATGTGGTGCACGCACTATGAACTGACCATGTTTGGGCGTAGGAGCGCCCCCATCACCCCGCCCGACTGTTGTCAAGGGAGATGACGCTGAAGAGTGGCTGACTGGTGTCCTGGGAGGGGAGACGGGCTTCCTGGTGGACAGAACGACAACGTAAATAAGAGAAATGAGGATTTGACTAGATTCAATCAACTTTATTTATGTTTATATATTACCTATTTTTATATTGCTTGATTACTTATTGTCTATATTCACTTGGGCATGTCTGACTCCACGTGAATAGCTAAACTGGATCTGCTGTCACGAGGTAAAAAGCATCAAATAGAAGGCATGGAAGCCTTGGTGAAACAGTGGATGATGATTCTTACTGTTCAGTTGACCCCGATGTGTTTCGGGTCGACATGCCGTTGAATCCGTTGGCCGCATTGGATACATTCGCCGCCGCTCTACTCGTGTCCTCCATCATGTCGGCCCCTCTGGAGATCAGTTGGGGGTGAGTCAGGTCGGACACTGCCTCTGTCGGGGAGTCTGTGTTCTCCCCGTTGCTTTTGAGCCCCGGCCCCATTTCTGTACACACGTCTGTGTGGACGCTGCCCTCCATAGTGAAGGTTTTACCCATAACCCCCGGCGCTAACGGGAACGGCCGGCCCACGCTGCTGCTCTTCTTGTTTCTCAGTCTAAACCTGTAAAGAGATGACGGGACAAAAGGGAAATTCAGTATTGTGGGGACAGATTACGTGTTGCACAAAGGAGGACCTCTTGTAAATCACCCAGTAAATAAATACACAAGTAATAAATAATACATTCTAATTTGATTACGGTTGGGAACGGCTGTGTAGGGACAGGACTCACTTCTCAAGCTCATCCTGTGTGTGTGCAAAGGTACAGTTGGTTCCTCTCGGACAGCCTCCTTGCTGACGAAGATCTCGACACATGCTGGTCTTGTACTTGCTGTTGGCCTGAGGCTGTAAAATGCACGGACACAACGCACATTTAGCGTAAAATTAAAGCAATCTATGTATGTTTTTAATCAAAGATATACATTTACACCTAGTATCAACATCCTCATGATGACAAGATGGAAGTTAATGCTTAACAGCGTATCCATGGCGATTCCATTTTTTGTCATCACACTGTTGCACAACTCATTTCTGTAATTGTTGAAGGCACGGGAAACACCAAAGCGGTGTCAAATAGACGACTCTTTACTGTCACGTCACATCTCAAGTCAACGCCAACAAACAGATGAATAGTAAATGCCTTGGAATTAGCTTGATCAGAGACTGAACAGATGTTCCATTTCAAACCTGTTTTCCTCCAAAAAAAACAAACAGAAAAACATGTTTTGGTTTATAGCTTATAAAAACACTACCATGGTCATTTTTGTGGATTTTAATTTTTGATTTGAGCCACAAAATGTGTCACTTGGCACCAGACAGAACTTGCCAGGGATGACGGCAGACAAAATATTATCCTCGTATTGGACATCATCTAATCATTTTTTTTCGTTTGTTGTGTTCTTCTAATTTAAATACCATAATCAATACAATCTGTTCCTACAGCACCGGCGTACCTGCGGAGCGTCGTGGCTCTTCTTGCTGAAGTTCTGTATAAATTCCACGAGTCCATGAACCACCAACTTCACAGCCAGCATCACGCTTTCCAGCTCCTCCCATGACGGCGCCGGGGCATCTGCGAACACGTCAACAACACGGTGTGTTTAGCAGAGAGTCGCATCGGAAAAAGGCAACAAAGAAAGAATCATCCGACACAGTTGAGTATCTTTTGGATGATGAGACACACATCCTTTTTATTTCCGTTATAGAGTGTGTGCTGAAGGTTGAAATAACAAAGTGTGCACAGCCTTCGTAAGGCTTTGCTTAATCACAGTGATAATAATATTATGCCACAACACTCACAGTGAAGCGCTGACATTTACTGTGTTCATAGTCCTAGTTTAGCATGTCACCATGCTAACTTTAGAGCTGGTCACAACCCAAAGTGCTCGACACATTACACATTTTAAAAATGAATTTATTTAATAAATATTTAATATTTAATTTTCAAATAAGAATGGGACCCGCTTTCATGGCAATCCATTAGTTATACCATTAAATCAATTTAAAGTCTTCACAATACAGTGCAATCATATTTCTAACACTGTGGTCAATAAATATTCAACACACAGGAGCAATCTGTAGCTTCAATCGTCTCTTTTGGGCTATTTAATTGTATTTTGATATGTGGGTGCTGCAGCTTCCCCACTTGCTTCACTTGGCATTAATACAAATAATCTTTGAGGAACAGGACAAGCCCTTTATTCTGAGGAGTGTCAATCATTCAGGTTCATTAGCATTCATTCACACAAACAAACTGACACACCTGCGTTGTGGTCTAAGTTGGCCAGCAGCTCAAGATGTGGCCTCAGGCTCGTGAGGTTGGCCGGGTCTCCCGTCCTCTGCAGGACAATCGTCAGCTCCTGGACGCTCTTTGCGAACGACTCTGGAGACTGCAACTGGAGCAGAAGATAGAAGAGGAGACTGAGGCTTTAAAAGAAAATGAAAGAGAGATGAATTCGTCCCGATGCTACTGTCCTCCAGAGGCTTGTCATACCCACGGCGGGGGGGCGGGGGCAAGCGTCAATGGCAAGCACAATGACAGCCTGGTGCTCATGACGGGCAAATGCGTCATGCTGGTACCTTGTCAATGATGGACTGCATATGTGACTTGTGGACCAGGTCTCCGTACAACAGAGAAGACCACTGCTCGGGGGAGATCCGCAGGCCCGCCTCCATGGCGATGTGGACGATCTGAGCATCATGTTCCCTCCGGAGAGCCTCATACGTTCGAAACTCTTCTTTCAGCTGCATCAGTGAGGAGTCTTCATCCCGCTTGGTGACCTGACAGACAATGGAGAGAGCGAGAGAGAGAGAGAGAGAGAGAGAGAGAGAGAGGGAGAGAATAGGAAAGAGGGGGATTGAGAGCAAAGACAAAGTTGGACAGTTATTTTGCCCTTGAATGAAAGTACTATTATTCATCTTAACCCTAACATTCAATTTCACTCCTTGTTAATACACAAGACACTCTGGAAAAGTCGGCATGAAATTGTATTTATTTATTCCAAAAGAGACGTTACAGAGAATTACTCTGCAGGTATGATGCGTCATCTGAGACAGTCTAGTTATAATATACCTTAGCATAACTAGCAAATCTGTATTTTTATATAGGCAAGTAGTTAGTCGGCATGTGGTGTCTTCAGACTCACAAACTCCAATTCAGATCAGACAAGGGAGGATTCCCCCCTTCTCAGAATCTGCCCTATGAGTAATCATCACGAGACACCAACACACACCCACACATCCTGCTACCACATAACAAATCTGACTAGTTTAGATTAGAGTAGTCAAGATTACAACCGAAAGAATTAGATTTCCTTATTATTGCTTGTTATTATGTGTGTGTGTGTGTGTGAGTTTTTGACACTGTCTGTCTCCCTCCTACAGGGCGGGGCATCAAGGGCAAATATAGAGTCAGGAGCAGATAGCTGGCATATCTGCCCTACCAGCAATGTCTGTCATCAGATAACAGGCACAGAAATACACGCAGAGACAGAAAGTTTATCCACAGACGCTCGTATCCTCATTAGAGATAGCACTTGTATGTAGCAATATGATGTTGGTAATATGAGCATCAATAAAGGTTGGAGCTCAAACTACAGTTGAAACGTTTAATGAAGTCTAATAAGTGGAACATGTTATACTTAAACTCACAGGAATACAAGTTTTTGTAAAACATAGCTTCACGTTGCCCGTACCTTGAAGCAGGAGGCCCTGTAGAGAAGCTGCACCACGTGCCCTATGCTGGTTTTGGAGGCCTGGGGGAACCGAGCCTCGAGCTTTTGGACCACGAACAAAACTAACACCTTCCTGGACAAAGCTGAGCCGTCCTCCAGAGCCAGTAAAACCAGCTTCAGAGCATCTTCTTGCATAGCTGAAGAGGGAGCGACGCGGAGGGATGCAGGTGTCCAGCGGACGACGGGAACAGGTGAGAATGTTGGGAGGATGAAAAAAAAATACAACGCATGTTTTAATTGACGAATCAAACAATCTGTTTCCAACAGGCAAAGGGGTCTTGCAAGCGGGTGTCCTCAGACTTTCAATGAACTCCTTCTGTTATCATGATGAGAAACGGTTTCCCAGTCAGAATCTGCCCTATGAGTAATCATCACAGGACACCGGGTACCAGCACCAGCAGCCACTTGGGTGAGGCTAACAAGACAGGCATACCACAAGGTTAGTAATAATGCATTTTGGCCCTTATTGATGACTTTATAAATAAATATTTTTTATGTTTTTACATTATTAATGCTTCCAATAAAATATATTAGTCATTGTAATGTTGTATTATTGTCATTAGCAGTTGATTCTACCTTCTAAGTAGAATCAACTGGAACAATGTGATTCAAAATAAACAAGTAACTCTCCGGTAGACTTAGGAAGATATTGTTGAATGAGGCACTTGTCTCCATCAGATTTGCAAAATAAAATAAAAGTTATGTGGAATCTGCCAAAAAATTCCAATCAAATGTCTTGTAAATCCAATGTCTTGGTAGCCTCACACATCTGTGCATCTTTTATCTCAGAGCGAGATGTCTGATGTCACCGATACGTGCGTGTTGCGTGTGTCATTCACACCCACCGGGTCCCAGGAACTGGCAGCCCCGCGCCCTCACCGCTGCCCATAGGTTGGCAGAGAGCTGCTGGGGGTTCTGGTGCTGCAGGATGAGCTCGGTTACGGTCCGTTCCCCCAGCGAGCGACCCGCCCGCACCGCCCGCACGCGGCCCTCTTCCTCCACCAGCTGGCAGTTCACCAAGGTCACCAGCTTCCTCTGCATTGGCCGACTGAGCACGCTGGGATTCAGAGCCGCCACGCCTGCGGAGAGGCGACAGTTCTGTAGCACCGTGGAACTTTCACGAGGGAAACATTTACCTTGGTGAGCAGTCTTCATTTCGTCTTGATTAAACATTGTTTAAGTCCGTTACAATGTACTATGTACGTGTATTTACAAGCCTCCTGCAAAGATGAGCAAATGGTTTGTGCTTCTTAAGGAACCCGAACAGGACAAAGTGGATCTTCCAAATGATGAATGAATAATGAATGTTGCCACAGCACCGTCACACTGAATGAACAAACAAAATGCTGGTCATTTCAGGGAGGTCAATCTTTTCTCGTCTGGTTATGCGGAGAGAAACAATCTTTCCTCAGAACCATAAAAGTCCAGCTTCCAGGCGCCGTGGGAAGTGTGAGGAGCGTGAAAAGCCAAGTCGCGCAGCCCACGCACGTTTAGCGAGAAGAGCTTCATTCTCTTTCACAGATGCCCAAAAGTTTCAAAACTCCAAAAGCAGAAACCCAAAAAACAGACGTGCCTATCTAGGGACAAACCTTTCGCTCCGCTGATGGGTTTCAGGTAGACAGCCAGCTCTTCCACGCACACCTTGCACGCCTCGTAGTTCTCGACTTCTGCTGCGCTGCTCAGGCTCACCTGTTGCACGTCCGGGACCTAAGAGACACACATCACGAGGGCCCAGGCGTGAAAAAACAGACACACAGAAAGGTTTTTAACTCCCAAAAATACCACCCCGGACTCACCTGAGCTCCGACCAGCTGCAGCAGGGCACAGTTGACCGGCAGCAGGTCGATGTCGGTGCTGATTGGCGTCTGATCGAAGGGGCAGGCCTTGCGGTGCAGTTTGTGTAGGCAGGTCTTACACACCGTGTGGGAGCAGCCCAGGCTGATGGGCTGGTGGCCGCTGCTGTCAAATTCATTGTAGCAGATGGGACAGGACAGGAACTCCGTCCACTGGGCCGCCTGCACGGGCATCCTGCCAGCGCACCACCGAGGGGGGCGTCGGCGAGCTCAGGGGCCACGCATGCCAACGAGCCCCGACAACAGCGCCCGCTTGCCAGTGCCAACGGCGACTGTGAGACACGGGACGTAAAGTTAAGACACGCGTCATAACGCACAAACACTGGAGCTGCAACTGAGAACGTGCACTGCTGGTTTGTCGGCAGAAAGTTTACTAGTTTATTTTAGGACTAATTCTATTACTCGCACTTGCACTCAACAAGACTATAGAGAATGTATTAAGTGGAGTGTGTAAGTATTGTGACACTTTAAGTACAGGTGCTATTATGAATGAACGTGATCTACATTAGCTAACAGAAAATTACCTATTTTATTTTTTGTATTTGTTTCCAACAAATAAAGGAGCAGAGTTAATGTAATTAAGTCTAACTTAAGTACACAGGCAATCGCCTGCCACTTTGGCTATAAAAGCCATATATTTATTTAATTTGGGCGCAAATAGCACTCTCACCCAAAATAAATTCTTGGAAAATGATTAAGACGTAGTAGTAACAGGCCTTGCTGTGATCCCAGTTTGGTAATAAGTCCCAACACCGACTGCACACTACTGAAACAACACCATCAAACGATAACAATCAAAGTAGGCAGTAACATGTATTGAATTCCATTCATTCATCAAATCAAATAAGTCCAAACCCAATATTTGAGAGGTAGACATCATTCAAAAACATGGATGAGGACAATAATTATTTTAGCCTCCACTTCCTGCTCTTCCAGACAATCCCGCTCTATGCCTAGACATAATAATAATAATACTGAATGATTAGTTTCCCGGACAACTGATACGCTCACACCGATAAACCCTGTTTCAGGGAAAGGTTGTGGGTGAATGTGTTTACTCGTGCCAAATGTTCCCAAACAATATTTTAGATCAAACCCTTCATTGAAAGCAATTAAATTCTCCCAGAGGAAAATTGTTGGCAATTAAATGATTTTTACTTTATTTATTTGATACAGACAGTGTATAGACAGTGCAGTATAATAACATATTTTCTACAACTTTGTGTGCTCCTTACCTTATTTGATGCATCGTCCCATTAACCAAAAAGAAAATGTTCAATAAATGCATGCAACATAATGGAAGACATCCTTATGCAAAGTGTTTCAGCATGCAGGCCGCATGCACCTGTCGCTGCATCTGTTCCAACTGCCCACCAACATGACAGCTGGTGCCCTCACAAAACAGGTGCCATGATAATCTGAACAAAAGCCTATTCAAATGGCTTCATGGATACAGTAAAACACCCCCTTTAAATGAATAAAGTAGCTCTACAGTGTGAACACGTTGGTCCTCCAGAAAGAAAAAGTGGAAATCTGCCCTTCACGCACCCATCGTCCGACACTTTTATTAAAATCATAACATTATATTGACACGCATATATATATATATATATACGCACCTCCCGCGCTGCCCACGTAGCGCGGCCCCCGAGGGACCCTGAGGGACCCCCTCCCTGATCGCATGGACAGCTCCACACTGTCCTCGCGCGTCATGTTTCCTTCTGCGACGAGCCCAAATATAACACCGGTTGCTGCCGTTTGCAGCCCACTTACTGAGTGAGTACCGTCCGAGGAAGAGCGAGGACAAAAGCGGCGTCTTGGCACGCGTGAGCGTGGATCCGACTCCCCTTCGTCGTGCGAACGGATTGGGGAGTGGTGCAAACTCTGGGGGGGGGGGTCAACTGTTTCGAACAGCGATTCGACGGCTGTAGTCACCACCTGTTCCTGCTCTGAGCAACTGCTACGTCCTATCAGGTTCCTTTTTTTTTTACTGACAGCTCCCAGCAGAATACGAGTCTGGCCTGTACCTTCTGTGCAGAAATGATTCCCGCACAGAGGGCTTGGTCCAGGTCCGTGCACTGTCACACCACGACTGCATTCATAAAATATGCATAAGTACAGTGCATTATATCATGCTGTGCACAAGACCTCCCTTCCATGTATGCGAACATGAGTGGATTCATCTGCTCTTGTGAAAAGGAGGGGAAGAAGTGGGCATGTTGTGGTGTCACAGGAAAGCTAGACTTCCTCATCAGGCTTCCCTTCCTCATTTAAAAATGAGGAAATCAACTTTCCAGCCATGTTTGCATTGTTTCACATATGTTCATGCCTGCAATTCACCTATACTGGTTTGTGGTGGGAACTTGCATATTAAATACAATAAATAAAATGCAGCACATTCAGTCTACACTTTAAAGTGAAAAGTATCCCTCGACATATTGAAAGGTCTGATGGACTTAAGCCGTACTTCCCTCCGGGTGGCCTGGTGAGTCTCTCTCTCTGTGCTGAGCGCAGATGAGAGGTGCATTGTGTCTTTACAGCCAACAGTTGGCGAGGTTTCATCTGGGACAGTGAGTTCTCACATGCCCCCCTCTGTGCGGAGGAGGACATGGAGTCTCCTTTGGCATGTCTCATAGAGAAGGAGAGACGGAATGAGAAAAAGCGTTTGTTTGTTTTTAAAACCCTGACGTTGGCCCATCTTCAGTTTTTCAAGGGTCTTAATTAGACTTTGACTTTGTTTCAGATCGGCGATGAGACTTCCCGTGGAGGTAAGGTCAGGTTACCTTAAGGGTAAAAGTGGATCTTCTCACATTTCCAGCAAAAGGTTAGATGGAAATAAACCAGGTGGTACGGGTCAAGATCCCTGCCAGGAGGAAAACATCTTTCACATGGGCATGACTAGTTTACCATTAGCATGCCTTTGGCCATAGAAAACCGGGACTTTGAAAACAACAACGCAACTGAAGTGAAGTGAAGTGTCATTAGCAGGAAATACAGAAGGATCTGTGTTGCATGTCATCGTTTTCTCCTTTCCCAGGGCGGTTGTGCAAGTCCCGCGTCATGTGAGGGACAAACAGGCACGTATATCCAAAAACTGCTCAGCTACATATGCAGACACGTACACACACATAAATAGGAACTAATAAACACATGGACACATACACACGCACACACATGAGTGGAATCTGGTGGGAATGAATCTGCAGTAATATGAGGACTCTTTCTCCCTGAATTAGAATATTCTTTGTAGCGTGTGTGTGTGTGTGTGTGTGTGTGTGTGTGTGTGTGTGTGTGTGTGTGTGTGTGTGTGTGTGTAGGCATGTGAGAGACTGTATAAGAACGTGCATGTAACTCTGATGTCAGTAGATCAGTAAACCCAGTGTGAGACACAGACTTATGAAATATAGACGTAGACTGGAGGCCTTCATGCGCAGATTGTACCTTAAGGTCCCAAAAGTCAACATTTACTGTTTCATTCAGTAATTGAATGTGCCGTGGAAACAAGCTAATTCACTACCAGGTGATAGCGATCACCCCCCCCCCCTTCGGGGAGTACCTCCATCAGTCTTCCATGTTTGTATTTACAGAGGGACTCCTGCCAGCGTAGGATTGTTACTAATGTTGCTTTAGACTGACGTAAAGGCCGCTAGAGTTTAGATACTTCTGTTTGGATGATCTGATTCCAGGTAACTTGTTGTGTTCAAAAGGATTTGAGTTGCATATGCACAAATAAATCAAATTTGGGCAAAAACAACAACAAGTGAAAGCGATGAAAAACAAACCCCCCGTAGGAGGCAGCGTGCGTGGGCTTCAGAGTGAAAGCACTAACACTAACCACAGCGAGCGGAGAAATGACGAAGGTTCAACTTACTCACTCACTCACAATGTTCTTTTATCTTCCAGAAGAAAAGCTACTCCGGCGGGCAGCACACTGGAAGTGACACAACACTAGTGCACACGCAGTGTGCAGCGATGAATCATATCATGTTTGGCGTTATCACACACGTAGAAATTTGAATCGCGTTTTTTGAGTGGAAGCTCAAGGTTACGATGGTGCAAGACCAGCTCTTTTTGTTGTTGTTGTTGTTGAATGTTTTGTTTCATTATTCATTACAGGGTTACTAAAGTTGTTTTTGAGTCCACTCGCCTGTTTTGAGCGTAGTGGGTCTGTGATTATTTATTCATTAGGACTGTCATCACAGTGTGTGGATGGTGGGGGCAGCTCACAGGCTCCTGTATTATACCAAATACATAACAGAGGCCCTACTTTTTTACCCCTCCGAGATGTGGCTGCCGCAATAGGAGCTTCGAGTCGAGAAGTTGTAGTTTGTAGCAGCCGTGGATGGTATTGTTAAGAGTATCAGGTTGCTTCCAATTGCAAATCAGCAGGTTCCAGTAGTAACTCCAGTAGTAACTCAGAAGGCAATATGCAACAACCTGAACTTGAAAACTAGCTGTGCTGTAACTCAGGAGTCACTCAGAGGGCAAACCTGATCCTTCATAAATATCACGTCTCCACCATTGCGCCATCTTCTACAATCCCATGTTGCTTTACAACACGCAGGGTCAACTTTTTACGGAAAACCCTTGTTTGCACAATCCAGCCATGACCTGCGGGCCCATCGTTTTAATACAAGCAGCCTTCTTATGGAATTGATGATGAACTGGTAGACAAACAGTTCCAGGTCTTACAACTGCATTTTGTGTATTTCTGCAAATCCTTTTTTCAAATGAGCTCATATTTTCAAAAAAATGTAAAAAAAAACGCAGCAAGTCTGACATTGAAATGTCAAAAGCTTTGCGCACAAGAAAACACACAAATCTCGATTGGAGGAGCAGGCGAAAGTAGCGCGCACCTCTGGATAAGTCACTTACCTCACGCACTACACCACGAGCACCAGGATAAACACATCCATCCAGCGAAGCGCATCAATATAAGAATTCAGAAAAAAAAAAAAATCTTCATCAGCTGCAAAACAACTGCAGCAGCCAGCCCGGGGAAATAAATGGCTTTGCATTTCAGCGCATTAAAGGCCGGTCTGTGGGTCCAGTTTGGATCCTCTGCCCCGCTTCTCGGTGGCGCGTGACGGTGGACGTTCACTCAGGTGCGGTGCGGCGCGCGCTCTCGCTTAGACGAACCGGGCTCTGGGAGGAGATGCTGATATCGCTCCGCCGGGTGACGGGCGCCCGAACTGCGCCTCATCCGACTCACGACGGGGGCCGCACGGGAGGAGAGCTGCCGCACCGCCTATATGCGCATCTCGCGCGCACTCCGAGCGACTGCGAGGGATCAATTAAAAAAAAAATTAAATAGAAGGGTAAAAAAAAAAAAAAAAGCTTGCGCGCGACGGTCGGCGTCGGGCACTATTTTGATGGCGTGAGCAGTGATAAATGAAAAAGACGTGAAGGGGCAAGCCGGAACAAGCCGCTTTTCGAGGCGTGGGCGGTGTGGTTTTAAAGCAACACACCGGCAGAGGATGCCCTTCGACAAGTGCGCCCGGCGAGAGGAAGTTCCGCACGCACGCACATCCCCCGCGTTTAGTCTGTCTTCCTCGTTATTTGCAGTTTATTCCTAACCCATATCCATTGCCTCCAACTAATTACAACACGCCGAAAAATGGCTTTAAATGTAATTATTAGCATGAGGTTGTTACTACATTTGATGGTAACTATAGTAATTTATCTATTAAAATCTATTTTTATGTCATGTAATTTCGCATTGAGAGTGGGTGATAAATCTCTGGGCCATGTTAGGATCGTGGCCTACTGAGATTAATCCTGTTAGTTGGATACCTAAGAATAGATTCAATCGTTCATCTCAGTAGCGTTAAAGAGATTTTGGCGACTTGTGTGTGTTGTTGTAGAAATAATTATATATATATATACTATATATTGGGCCATTGTCCGCTAGGGGAGCCACACAGTGAGAGGGAGATATGGTGTTCTTCTGCACAGATGGAGACTTTTAGTCCCTTTTGCCTCTGATCGGCTCATTTTCCAATTGATTTGGGACTACTCTTCATCTTCAGAGAGATATCAAATAAGCACATTTTTTTCACTGTAATACTGTACCTTACATACTGTTTTGCTGACATGACGTATGTTCAAGGAATCGCCTCACACGGTTACGCTCATGCTCCCTTAGACGCATTTGGGATGCAAACGGCCTTGCTCAAGGGCATTTACGCAGCGGTGATAGAGGAGGAGGGACAGTTGCACAATAAGCAATCAACTACTGTGAGAACCAATATTCAAATGACATCCATCCCTCTTTTCATCACTGTCTTTGTATCTAGCACTGCTCCCCCATCTTCCCCATTTCCCTCACCCCCCCTCAGACACTCATTCATAATGGAGGTGCCCAGAATGCCACAAATACTGTTTGTCTGTCTGTGAGGATGTGGACTGCAAGTCCACACAGACGTGCGCGTAGCTAACTATTCTGATGAAGGTCTGTGTGGGGGATGCTATGGTGTGTCTTTGACCATATTTACGTGCATTCTCTGTCTTCATTAGTCAACACAAACAACATGTCTGAAGGAGAAAAGAAAGAGTGGATGGAAACCCTCTCAGCTATGCGGGAGCACCTACTCACTTGCAGCTAACTGCTCAGCACGCTGCAGAAAATTTCAGTCGGGTCAAATTTTAAGTGATTGTTGTCTGTGGACCCCAGCAGGAGTCGGGACTCAGTCTGTGCAGAAGATCCAGCAAAGACATGTTCACGCCACAAAGGCATTTTATTTCTTTTTATCAAGTCAACCGTTTTCTCTGCATTGTTTTGCATTAATTAAAGCAGCGTTAACTTCACTGTATAACTTCCAGTCTTAAAACTCATTCTAATAGTTTATTCTGGAACATCTTCTTGGTAAAGCAGAAAAATCAGACGGCACAGAGACACACACTTAGTTGTCAGTACAACCTATAAATTATAATAACATTCTAAAATCAGTTTGAAACGATTACCAACTCAGCCAGTTCAAGCATAACAGAACTTATTCATTTCATGCTACAGCACTTAATTCAATGTTTTGTGCCGGCAGTTATCGGGAGAACACCGCAGATGGCACAGAAGGAAATTTACTTGTAAATCTACTTGTCCATTAGCCAAACGTTACAGGGGAAGTGCATTAACTCATAGATTTGAAAACACTTATGTAGCACTCTGTGATCACCTCTATTTTGCCATTTCTTTAAATCCTCTTATGAGTTATTTCGCTGAAAGTTCCGGACGATAGACTTTGTTTGACATGCTCCTAAAGTTATTTAGATCTCTGAACTACAAGTAACCCCATGATAATGACAATAGTGTCGCGACTGCGGCTCTATCGTCAGTGCACAGCCTCCTCAATCATTGTTCTGCGGGCCACTACCATGAATGTCCTTCAGGTGGCGCCTCAGGCCGACCTTGTGTTGGAAGAGCACGCCACAGTATCTGCACTTATGGGATTGATCCCCTGTGTGCAGATTGAAGTGGTCTTGCAGCGTAGCCTTTTGGGAAAATGTCTTGTGGCACAGCGGGCATCGGAAAGGCTTGACCCCGGTGTGCGCACGTATGTGGCGGACCAGGTTGATCCTTTGGGAAAAACCCTTCCCACAGACCAAACACAGGTACTGTCTGTGCGGCTTCAGGTGGCCCAGGTAGCTCTCCAGGTGCTGGAAGACTCTGTCACACCTCCTGCACAAGTACGGCCTCTGACTCGATGTGCGGTCCGAGCGTTCCTCCAGCTCATCTCCAGACAAACAAAAGCTCTTTGGCAGATTTTCTCCAGGGATGGAAAACAGATGGGTGTCCCTCGGCTCGCCACATTCTTGCGGTTGAGCTTCGAGCAAGAACAATTTTCCCTCTTCGCGTTGTCCTTCCTCGGCGTCCTTCTCTTGGTTCTGGATATTGGGCACCGTTTTTTTGCATCGAGCAGAGCTTAAATCAGTTGTTGGGGATATATGATCTTCAAAGGCTGTGGGAGAGTAGCATCTCAGAGCACCTGTAACCTGCTGAGCTTGATAGGGTGGCTGGTTTGTGTTCGCAGGCTTCATGTCTCCACCTTCTTCTGACATCAGGCTACCAATCATTGCTCCCTTACCAAACCTTGACTTGGACTTGACTTCTTCCTCCGTACTGGCTTCCCGGACGCTAATGCTGGCCAGCGCCGCATCCTTCTCCTCCTGATTTCCGGAGCTGGTACCTGGCTGGTCGCTGTCTTGCTGCTGGTTGTCCTTCTCCTCTGAGTGTCTCTCTGCAGGTTTCAAAGCCAGTGTGGGGCCGAGGTACTGCGAGATGGCCTGGGAACACCTCTCCACCACCTGACTCATCTGGAGCGCACTGGCGGCAGTCAGGTAGCTCACCAGGTCTCTCAGAGGGACCTACAATCAGCCATGTTTGATGAAATGCATGGGAAAAAAATAGAAAAAACACTTTAAATACCAAACGCCCGCTATAAATGCACATAAAATACACAAACACAGAAGTACAACCAATAACCACAGTCCTACCAATCATCTTTTATCACTCCATTTTCTTGTTGCAACAACAAATGTTCCCTATGTCTGTTCATGTACTACAACCCTTGATGTTACACTGCATTCACAGACGCTCTAATCATATCGCACCTCTAGGAGCCCCGTGTAGCATGACAGCAGAAGCCTCTTGCCAACCTCCGCACGGCAAACCACACCCACGCACAGCTTGGCCCGGCTTCCGTGGAGCAGAAATTGGTCCCGTAAGAAGTCCGAGGAGACGGCAAGCACGGCTCTGTGAGCGTGGAAGTGGAGCGGCTGACCGGTGGCGTCGCGTGGATCCCCAAGGAGGAGCGTGATATCACAGAAGCGCTGCTCCTCCCTTAGAGCGTTGATTTTGCTGAGGATGGAGTCCCCGTGGGCGGGGAAACGAAACCGCAGGGTGTCACGGGAGCTCGACATGATAGTCTGCGTGGACCTATGGAACATTATGGAGTTTTGAGAGGTCAAATACAGGAATCGTGTGAGCTGCATGAAATGCTTTTTCACTACGCTGCCTTTTCGAAAAGGTTCTGGACCTTTTTCTGCTGCTTTTGGTTGAACAGTGTGATTACATATCACATTGGAAATGTGATAAAGGTTTTGGAAACCCTGGTAGAACTATGTATTAGGCCCATTGATTCACAGCCAAATCACAATTTTCACATCCTATTAACATATGGACTGCACTCATGTGCCACAGTCAGTACAACACAGAGCGATCACAGATGGACGTGCAGAGCCACCCTCACCTTTTACTGTAGACGCGTCGCGTGATGACGGATCCGGCGGGTTGAAAAAATAAAAATGAACTTTCAAGAGAGCAGGAGTCTCTGTTGGCCAGATGTCCGACAGTCTGACCACAACCACTGACACATGCAGAGGGATGCGGTCATCCTCCGTCTTCCCCGGGTTTTCTACTGAGACAGCAGTGTGTGTGTGTGTGTATGTGGGGGGGGGGTTGCGCAGGAGCTTGTAAACTAATTAACCCCTTGAGCGGCTCAATTCCACCAGCAGAGGGCCCAGATATGGAACTGTGAACATTGGGCATGCAACACACTGAAGTAATGTAATTTAGTTGCCAAAATACACTTTATTTTCTACTGTGGATGGATGGTCCATTTGGTACGTAGGCCTAAATATGTTGGAAAACTTTTTATTGTTACGTATTATAGCTTAAGAGGAATTTTGTGCTACAGAGAACGAATGGACTGAACGAGACAGATGGATGGATTGTATAAAAGAGGGAGAGAGTGAGGAGTGATCAGGTGATTTATTAATTTCTCTCTTGAGTAAAATATTATATCTATTATGGCCTCCTTTTTTTCAAACCACACCATAGTTGGCTCTGTCAAACAGATCTTGACAGATTACGTACTGTAATCAAATGTTTGGTTGAGGCTGGTTGGAATGTGAGGTCTCCATAAATGTTCTAAAAAGCTAAACATGACGCGAGTTTGACACGTCTGTTTTCCCAGCTGAAGGGGAAGCTCTGCTCTCAACAGAGGCTTTTATTGGAGCAGAACAGAAAACCTTGTCCAAGAAATAAGACAAACTAATCCAGTAACGCTATCTTGTATCAAAACCTTTTGGAAGACAATACTGTACTTTTCATGTAATGTGCTCTGAGTGGATTATTCATGTGGATATTAAAAGATATGCACACAATAATAGAAGGAAAATGCAATTTGTGCTAAGTTGTAGTCAAACAAAAAGTCAAAATAACAGGCATTTCACAGATCTCTGGGTTATCCAGAGGCTTTTGCATAAAAAATGCACAAATATAGAATATTTACAGCATAAATAAGAAAGTGAGAGCTTCAAACTATTTTATGGTAAGAATCCAAAAATAGGTTTGATCTCCAGTCCACATTTTATATTGAAGCAATATGTTTGCATGTGTCATGACTTTAAGGGACTTCATTATCTGTCATATTGGTCTGTCTTGTTGCTTAGTGCTGTGTACAATTAAAGGGTCATGTTTGCAAGTGTTATTGTTGAAATTCTCATTTCTGCAGAATAGTTCCCGAAAGTCATTTTATTACTGTTTCATTAGATATTATATGTGCTAGTATTTGTCTTCACATGCCTTATTGCTTATTGCACGTTGTGCTTTTTACCTTTAAAAGTCAATATAACTGTCATACAAAAGCGGATTGAAGACTATAGCACACTTCCACATTAAATATTGCGTGACCATAAAGTAAAAGTACAGATAAGAAGAAGAAAAGAAGCCAGCACCTCTCCGGCGGCCCCCGGGGCCCCTCTTCACGGCTCCAACACTAATGACGCTTCCGCATGAAACACGGAAGAGACCGAGTCGCTCGGGCAGAAGAGACCCGTTAAGAGGCGCCCCGCCCCGCCCGCCCGCGCGCTCATCTCTCGGTGCCGCGTACACGTTTCCACTTGGACGAGACCGTCGAGCGTTTGGGGAGAGGAGGAGGAGGAGGAGGAGAAGGAGGAGAAGGAGGAGTCCGGCGCCATGTGAGCTGGCAGAGGGGTTCGGTCAACGAATACGATCGTTCGCGGGAACGGAAGGTCAGGGGTTCGGTCGCCACCTACCGAAGCGACGGTGACGTGAAGTCCGGGGACGCGCGTCCAACCCGCGGGGAGGTGGGGCGGAGGGAGGGGGGAGGGGGGGGGTTTCCATCCGCGCTGCTGTCGGAGGCACGGAGGACTTCTTGGACAAGTCCGCGCAGCAACAGCACAACGGAAGACGATCACACGGGGTAAGTTGTGTGTGTGCGTGCGTGTGCGTGTAGATGTTGAAAGCGATCGCTGTGTCTTGAGGTCCCTGAAGAACAATAACGGTCCAGTTCAGCAGAGAATCAGCTGGTCTCTGTGGCGCGCTTGTGTTTCATTCGGGCAGAGGAGCCGATCTGAGGTATGAAGTTCAGGTTTGGATGTACAGCTGCTTTATAAAGGAAGGCCTACAGCGACCTGAAGCCATGTGATGTTTTTCCCTGCAATAAAGGTTCTGGTTGAGGAGAGTTCTCCATAGTGGACATCTGAGGGCAATGGATATTTAGGAGTTTGAAATGACAATATGTTACTCATGTTTTTAAGTGTAACGCGTAACATAAGAGAATCGCCAATTTACTCGAGCTAGAATTAAGATGAGGTCACACAAGAGAATCCTGTTCAGACACCTGATGCAGTGGGACACACACTTAAATTCACACCTGTCAGTTGGGAGAAATGGAAAATTGTGGGTTTATTTGCACACTCTCCAATGAAGCTGCATTCGTCCAATTAAGTGTACATAGTAATAAACTGGTAACTGCTGCCTCATCGTTTATACAGATATTTCAAAATAATCCATTTGAAAAGCCAAGCAAAGTATTTCTCTGCACAGCCGTCATGTCATTTTCCCGTTAAAGCTCAGTAACGCGGCCAGTGTTCTCTGGTTAAGAGAAGGGAGGCAGTGTTGTTCGAAACGTTTGAGTCACGCCACAACCGGCAGTACTAATATTGGTTTTTTAATCAGGCGCGTTTATCACAACAAGGTGAGACTCACGGGCGTCTCTATTTCGGGAAAGTCGAGCTGCGCATCTGTTTTTCTAACACTTTTTTTTTACACACACAAATACATGTGTGATTAATTAGGGTGCTTGCCGAAGCACAGCAACGTGGAAAGCACATCATTCTGGTGCTGATATTCAGGTCACATACAAAGAACTGCACAGTCAGCTGCTGAAATGGAGAGGAAAGCAGACGGAGTTGGCCCATTTAAAAAGGGAACACGCAGCAACAATAGAAAAGTTACAGCTTCACATCATCACACGTTGGCTAAATAACGCGCGGCGCTCGTCTTTGAAGTACCGGATCTTAGAGTGACTCCCGGGCCAGATCTCAACCCAAATAATAAAAAAAAACATGCCACGCTGTGACGATGTGAGCCTCGTGCTTCTCTTTCCATCTAGTCGTTAAAGTGAACTTCACCATGAGAGCCGTGTCGGAGCGATTCACAGTTTACCACCGTCCAGAGCCGCCTCGGATGAATCGCTTGAGAAGAAGCATTAGTAGTGTTGCCTTTCCAGATAGAAAGCGCACTTTACCTACTCGCGTGTTTTTGGCAGAGCGTTTTGGGGAAGTGTTACCCCACTCAAACCACTCCAACTGCTGCATCAGTGTATGGGAAGTGGGTGAGCAGAAACACAATGGATTTTACACACAACCGTACTGTTATTCAGAGAAACAAACCTCCCACGGACAAACAGTTTCGGCAGTCCTTCCCTGCCTGCGGTCTTCTAAATCAATTATTTTTAATAGCGTCGGACAAAGAAATCATCAAAGATCAAGAATGGCAAAGAGGGAGAACTGGTGACTTCAACTGGAACAACCAGCAGGCAAGAGATGCTCCTCTTCACCATGTTTCTTTACACAAGAAACATGGTGAGTTATGCGGGTTCCTCAGAACCTGTAGTCATCGGCGGAGTTTGTCACCCTCAGCTTTGCGCAGCTGGGCACCATGCGAGGAATCTCAACACAGCGTGGTGATGCTAGAAACAGGTTTCATGCTTAGGGGTCGATGCGTCTGTAACATCTGTCGTCTCCCGTCACGCTTTAATTAAGCGTTTATTCCTGTGTGGAATGGCTCCACTGTTGACTGTTCGGACTGCGCTCTTGTCCAACTAAGACATTAGGCGTATTTCTTTCACTTAGTACATCCGTCCGGTGTCTGGAGGGATGTATCACTCTGTGGTTTAGCTGACGCTTTTATCCAAAGCAACACATACGTTACATTTCGAAGCCGTGCCACACAGCGGGAGTAGTGTGCAGCCGCGAGGTCGCCCGGGGAGCAGTTAGGGTTCCCAGGGCGCGTTCTCTGTACTCCGTGGCTTAGTGAGCCGCTCCTATTTTTGGGAACTTGAAGGGAGGCCAGAGAGCTGTTCGGCAAACAAACTGCTTGAAGGCATCGGCAGCCAGCGTTGGAGCTCAGCCGCCACCGAGGCCGGAATGTGTCCCAGTTGATAACTGTGATCACAACCGGCAGCAAGTGCCTGATAAGGAGCTGGTCGAAGTCTCTGCTACATGATAATAGTGATGGGCGTGTAAACACGCTGACAGAAAGCACGCGGGCAACGTTCCCGCCGTCCCGCTTGTTTATATGAAAGAACTAACTGCCTTCAAGAATGTTCTGCCAGCCTGCGCAGGCCTCTCCTGTCCATCCTGGGTTGCCTGTCTTGCCAAATACATCCACATGTCGTGAGATTTCCTGAGTGAATATACAGATGGTGTTTGTTTTTTTTGGTTGTGTTGACGTTGGACCAGCGGCCGTCACGCTGATCCTTGAGGAAATCTGTGGATACTGAATGTGCTGCAGGTCCAGAAATGACCAAATAAGAATAAAACATTCAGGGGAACCCAGTTTAAGTTCAGTTGTTGCAGAAATGGCCCTGACGCATGAAAGTTGCAGTTACCCAATAGTAGTGGTGACGGTGGAGTATGTTGTTGGTGGCGCTTCCATACTTTTGACTCTTATCAGCTGATAGAAATAACAAAACAAAAAAAAGGAAACAAAAACAATAAATTATACTGAGACCAGAAAGGAGAAAATAAGAAATAAATGAATACACACTTCACAAAATATTGTCATTGTTATATTGTATAATATATATTGTAATGTATAATATAACACACAAACATGTTTTCAGTCAGGTCAATCTCATATTTTATGTTGTATGTAGACTTTGATCAAGGGTTATATGCATAAGTAAGGTGTGTTTTACAGAAAGTGAACAACTCTGTAGACAAAAATACAAAAATGATATGAGATGTATGAGACCGTTCAACCATAACACACAGTCTGTTTCAGAAGGGAACAAGGACACGTCTGACTGGTTGCGTTAAACACAAAGCACATGACATATTGAAAATGATGCTGCAGAAAATCTGCCTCCCAAACTGTTGTGACTCTCCGGTCAGCCTGTCATCAATAACTGACCAGCGGCCCAGAACCACACGCCAGAGGAGTCGATGTCAGTATTTGTGTGGATGGTGGATTTAGTGCACTGCAGTCTTGTGATGTGTATGATGTGTTCTCATGAGTAACGGTGAATTGACAAAGCATCTCAGCCACTGTTCAAAGCGGATGTGTCCTGGAAGTTAAGAGTGTGCTGTGATTGCCGAGCTTCACACTGGATCTCATTCACACGAGCTGCTTTGTTCTACACGTCAACTGGTTTTCATTGAAGCTTCCAAGAACCACGGCACAGCGCTGATTGCATGCCAGATAAACGGAAATAAACTCTCACACATTTCAGAGAATGCACAAGCTTTGTTTTTGTTCAAACACTAAAACACGAGTGGAGACAAACCGTTCCTGTGATCACTGATGGAAACCTCTGATTGTGCATTAAAGTAAATGTGGTGATTTTGACATGTGTGCAGATTTCAAGCATGAAGTCGTTTTCTCATCCTCTGAATCCCCAACTATATCTTGTTCGACTCTTATCTGTCACACAGGTGGAAATACGTCGTAGATGAGAAAACAACAAATACAATTCTTAGTTTTTGTGGTTGATAGTGGCTGAACTTGCTGATGGATTGATTATTATCTTATCATATTCACTCACATTCACAAAGCAAGCTGCTGTTTCCTGTAGCTGCCCTTGGTCCTTTATCTTCATAGGTTTTGTGCATGAGGCTCACAAGCAACTATTGAATAAAAAGCCTTAACATTTGGTTCAGACCATCAAGCGCTCCTCGCAATTTGCTAAACATCAGCATGTTTATTTTATCATCATCGGCAATCGTCACGTACGAGGTCCGGCTGCCGGTACGCGCTGTACAACATCCTCTCACCAATCCCTTCCCCTGATGGTACTTTCTATCTCCTGTCTATCTGTACAGGCGGATGTTTGTTTCACGCAGCACATGGCCTGTATCCTGCTGACCAACATGGACCCACCCGTCCACGGCCCCGCGGCGCATCTCCACCCGGCCACTGGAGTGGACTCCAAGCAGGACGCGGACGCCACCTGCCTCACTGTCCACCTTTACTACGTGGGGAAGGATGGAGGAGGGGGCAACGGTTCAGAGAGCGTGCTCACGTTCCCGCCCGGGGAGTACGTAGCAGAGGAACTGTGCATAAGTGCAGCGAAAGCATGTGGTAAGTCAAAAGAGGATTTCAGTCTTCCTGTATGCAAATTATAGTTTGGTCAACTCATATGAACTGTAGAGCAGTTTTTATTCTGAACATCAGTCTAATAAGGGCTTTACATGATGCGAAAAAAACTGAGGGGAGAAAAGAAACAGCATTAAAAATACAGTGTGATATTGTATCATATGGTTAACATGGTCTTGCAACACCAAGTATGATTTGAACAATTCTTAAATTCTTTGTTGCATGTTGAACCCCTTCAGTGGGGCACTGGATGACAAGGATGAACTTGTTTTTATTGCCACATATGTGGTTGCTTGAGCAACCGTGTGAAGTTCTGGTCCGCATTGTGACCATCTCTAAATGGGTCCGGCTAAATAAACATTGTTTGTTAGAAACATTTGGATGTGAAATCCACATGTGTTGAACATGTCTTTACATGCGTGAAGTGAAATAGAGAACGGGAATGAATACTGTCATGTGTATGTGAAAAAATAAATAAAAATAGAATACTTTTAAGTACCAGAATTCCAAAATGGTCAATTAAAGGCAGCAGCAAACAGAAAAAAAGAGTTTTTTCTGTGCTGATGTGAGGGTTTCGAGACCGAGGACGTCACACGTGTAAAGACTGTAAAGTCCTCTGAGGCAAATTTTGGGCTATGGAAAATAAAATTAATTTAAAATAAACAAACAGAACTTTATCAAGAGCACGACATGCAGCGGCTTTCCCGATATTCTCTGCAGAGCAACACCGTGTGAGAGACAGTCTGAGAGACAGTGTGAGAGACAGTGTGAGACAGTATGAGAGAGTGTTTGAGACAGTGTGTGAGACAGTGTGAGACAGTATGAGACAGTGTGTGAGACAGTGTGAGAGACAATGTGAGAGAGTGTGTAAGACAGTGTGTGAGACAGTATGAGACAGTGTGAGAGACAGTATGAGACAGTGTGTGAGACAGTATGAGAGAGTGTTTGAGACATTGTGTGAGACAGTATGAGACAGTGTATGAGACAGTATGAGACTGTGTGTGAGACAGTATGTGAGACAGTATGAGAGAGTGTTTGAGACATTGTGTGAGACAGTGTGTGAGACAGTATGAGACAGTGTGTGAGACAGTATGTGAGACAGTATGAGAGAGTGTTTGAGACATTGTGTGAGACAGTGTGAGACAGTATGAGACAGTGTGTAGGACAGTATGAGACAGTGTGTGAGACAGTATGTGAGACAGTATGAGAGAGTGTTTGAGACATTGTGTGAGACAGTATGAGACAGTGTGTGAGACAGTATGTGAGACAGTATGAGAGAGTGTTTGAGACAGTGTGTGAGACAGTGTGAGACATTGTGTGAGACATTGTGTGAGACAGTATGAGACAGTGTGTGAGACAGTATGAGACAGTGAATGATCGGCTGCGGCGTGTGGTGTCCACCGGCTCGAGAAGGTCTCCCTGTAAATAAATGATTCTTGTCTTCAGCATCGATGGCGCTCGTAGGACGTCATCGTGACGTCATAACGGATCTTTGTGATCTCGGAGAACTCTCCCTTCATAAATCTGATCTCGCTCCTTCATCGACGAGGAAGACAGGTGCCTTTGTTCCGTTGGAGTTGATCCAGCCGGGTTCAATGAGCCTCAGCAGGTCACGTTCCTGCGTGTGTTGCTACGGTGTTTCTTATGGACGCACTGTTACACCGTGTAAACACGTCCGCAAATCACTTTCCCACACTCAGGAAACACATGGGAGGGCGTCTTCAACCGACATGTGCGTGTACTTCCTTCTCACGCTTTTTGTTTACTCTAAGACAAGTTTTTGAACCAAACATCCATCAGCCATCAAGTGGCTGTGAGCTTTAATTTGCTTAGTTTAAGATAGTACATTATCAAGTGGAATTTGCTGTTTATTTCCAAGGCATCGTCCAAGTTAATCCAAGTTAATCCACCTTCATTCCTCACCAAGAATTTCCTGTTGAAGGAATTGCAATGGGCGACTTCGCTATCACAGCCGACGCAGTGTTTATTTTGTGGAAACAGAACTACTGGCTTTTCTCTTTCTGGCAAACACAAATCAGGAAGTTGTTCGACTGTTGTGTCTATTTTCCTCTGAACCCAAACTCTATCTCTCTATGACACACTCTGTTCCCCAAGTGCCCCCGTGAGCCGATAAGGAACAACCTCTCTTCTCAATTCTTCTGCGTATGGCCCCCCAAATCCCCCCCGTGTTTCTTTGTCTGTCTTTACACTGGCTTTCTTTATGTGGCTTGGTACTAAGATCATAACAGCCAGTCAGACGTTGCTGTGTCGATCTGTCGGGATGAAGTCAAACGTTTCCTGTCTTCCGTCACAGACGATCGGCCTTCGAATGGCAGGAGAAGTTCTACGCGTATTCAATCATAACTTGTACCGTATTCAATCAAGAGAAAGTTTGAAGTTCACATCATTGTTTGAAGAATTGCCCCAGGGAACGCGCTTGTAGATCCACCCTGTTGTGGTTGGGCGTGTTTCCTCTGACGCGCCCTCGTAGCGTTGCCTCGCCCCGAGTGCTTCCTGCTGCACGGTGTCTGCCAATGACTGATGAAACACCTCGTTCCAAGAACACGTGACTTAGCAGGAGGTCTCCGGTCTTTAAATATGGTTGGAAACGTGGTGAAGCTTAATCCCATATATGATGAAACAACACGTTGTCAAGCAAACAAAAAAATGTTAATGTGAACCGAATGAACAACAACAAACAGAATGTCGCCGAGGAAAAGTCGGATTACTTCCACCAAAAGACCATAACTCAACTTTTATACAGCCAGTACAGAAGTTTGTATGAGACCGTTAGAAGAGCTGGACGGGACATCGTCCTCCCATTCCTCCGGCCATTTGGAAAGGAAGTCTCTCAAAGACTCATTCCTTCTCACGTTCAAATTGATAACAACTGTTGGAACAAAAACACATACAGATGTTCGGAAAAAACAGAAATTAATAAAGTTATTTTTATAACTTGTAAAAGTAATTCACTATAAACAGTCATATAACTGTTCATGGGAACTTCCCTTTTTCCTCTGCAGTGTGACTTATTATATTATTATAGTTTGTTGTAATCCTGAATCATTGTCAAAGCGCAACTGCTTCCAGTCTACGCGGCTACAACTATACGAGTTGTGTGTGTTTGGCTATTCAGAAAATGTATGCAAAACTTTTTTTTATTGTCAAATATTGACCAGCCGCCGTTGTTTAGTGGCAGCTAATCAGTAACGTGATGCAAAACTCAGTAATGCATTACAGTACTGATCTGATTCTTCTTTCGTAGGGATCGCTCCAGTGTACTGCAGCATGTTAGGCCTGATGAGGGAGAGTGACAGGATATGGTTTCCTCCCAATCACATCTTTAAAATGCAGCAGCCAGCCCGTGAGGTCCTGCACCTCAGAGTCAGGTAGAACTTTGTGTTTTATTCTCTTCTGCTTGACCGGTTTCCCACTTTCTGCGTGCCGTTTACGGCCGTGTTCACTCTCTTACTGTAACCGAGTCTCCGATTCTCTTATTCTACCCAGATACTATTTTACCGGCTGGTACAACAACGGCAATGCGTTGAACGCCCACCGCTACGGCGTGTCCAAGGGGGCCGAGAGCCCCGTGATGGATGACTGCATCATGGCGTACCAGTTCCTCCAGGTTAGTCTTTACCGCTTGTATGACTTCCTATGACATGATCACTCTCCCTCTTACCTGCTCTGCTCTTTTAAAACACAACTACTCACATTAATGTTGGACTTCCCTCTGTGTGTGTGTGTGTGTGTGTGTGTCCATCTGTGTCAGCAAACAGGAAGTGGGGTAGTATGAGTGTAAGAAATACAAATGGGGTTCGATTTTTTCTTGCCTGTGCGTGTGTGCGTGTGTAGGTTTGCATGTGCGTGTTAAATAGTTTTTCAACGCACGCCGCTCTGTCCTGCTCTGTTCAGCTTTGTTTTTATCTCCACTGTCACATTTAAATGATGTGGCGTGTGTCAACAGATTGACCTACGGGCTGTTTCTAACAGACGCCTGTAGTCGTAAAGCTCGACTTGTGAACAACGTCTTGCAGCACTGAGTAAAATCAAATGAAGTTCCGCCTTTAAAAAGCCTTTTTTTGTAATTCCGGCGCACATTTCCATGTCACATAAAGAGACTTAATCCTGACCGATCGCCTGCTCCTTCCCCGTCTCTCACCTTATTCTTCTGCTCCTCAAAGATCTGATTCATTTCGTTTGCCTCGTGTGTTTCTCTTTCCTCCTCCAGAGTCGTAGTGACTTCTTGAATGGACGGGTCGATATCCCGGTGAGCCACGAGGCCCAGGAGGAGTGCCTGGGCATGGCGGTGCTGGACATGATGAGGCTCGCCAAGGAGAACGCTCAGTCACCGCTGGACATCTACAACAGCACCAGGTAGGAGGAGGCGACCCGGTCCAATCGTCACTTAGACAAAAATGATGGACGGTTTGAGTGTCATATCTGCTGCACACTCTCTTAGCCAAACAAAATGTTGGGCTGCTGTGCATGTTGTGCAGCACATGAATAACAGTTCAGCTCAGAACACAGAGAGCATCTACATAGTTTCATTATGCGTGTTTGTGAATTAGTTATCTCTTTGTAAGAGATTATGTTTCAGTTGATTAGGTGTGTTGCACTTATTGCAAATAATAATTCTCCTGAATTGTATGCGCTGTTTCGTCTTTCAGCTACAAATCCTTCCTGCCAAGATGCATGCAAAGCCGCATCCAGGAGTACAACATCTTGACTCGGAAGAGGATCCGCTACCGTTTCAGGAAGTTCATCCAGCAGTTCAGCGAGTGCAAGGCCACGGTGTGCAACCTCAAGCTGAAGTACCTGATGAGCCTGGAGATGCTGCTGCCCTCCCTCTACGCCGAGCGCTTCCAAGTCGCCGACCTCTCGGCGCGCCAAGTCACCATCGTCGTCACGGGCGACACGGGCATCCAGTGGTCAAAAGGGAAAGAGGAGGCGGGAGCGGAGGAGGTGAGGGCTAAGAGACGGGGGGGGTTCGTGTTGCCGTGGTGACGCCACGGCATCCACAGTCTGCCACAGTGTGAAGCAGCCACGGCTGGGGGTTTTTACCAATAGATGGAGCTCTAGGAGTTGGTTAAAATTGCCAATAACGACAAGAGCGCATGAGTGTGCACGCTTTCTTCGTGGAATATAAATGTAAATCACTATTTTGTCCTGTTGTTGTGCCTCCAGGAGCTACAAACATACTGCGACTTCGCCGAGGTGATCGACGTCAGCATCAAACAGGCCAACAAGGAGGGCTCAGCGGAGAGCCGCATAGTCACCCTCACCAGACAGGACAACCAGATCCTGGTAGAGAACTCGCTCAAGTCCTCTTCACGCTCTGCCCTGCATTACTATCGTCACTTTAATAGTGATCATTTATTCCCTCTGCTTCATTCCAATTTAGTACAGTCTGTAAGTCAGATTTTGGCAACATTAAACCCTGCGATGTGTTTAAATGAAAACACTTGTGGCCGAGGGCAAATTAGTTACAGAAAAAAGGTTATAAATGTTGTCAAATTATTATTTTAATCGATATAGTTCATAGTATTAAATTAAATGGATTCGCCCAATGTCCGTGTTGCCTATTTGATCCTTTCATGAAGCGTGGCTGAAGTTGTACTGTTTACTTTGTGTCTAAAGTGAAGAGAGAGGCACTGAATGATGTATTTCTCTCTTGCCGCAAAAGGAACTGGAGTTCCAGTCGCTCGCCGAGGCTCTCTCCTTCGTCTCATTGGTCGACGGCTATTACAGGCTGGTCGCGGACGCCCACCACTATCTGTGCAAAGAGGTGGCTCCACCGAGACTTCTCGAGTGCATCCAGAGCCACTGCCACGGCCCCGTGTCGTGAGTATTGCACGGAGATAACGCACGTCATCCGTGCGCCCGCAACCGCAGAACCATTCACACACATCTCTGCCTCCTTGTTCACAGGATGGAGTTTACCATCGCTAAGCTGCGTCGCTCTGGTAACCACCAAGGTCTGTACATCCTTCGCTGCAGCCCCAAGGACTACGACAAATACTTCATTTCCTTTGTGGTCGGGGTAGGTTGTTGTTGTTGGGTCACAATCAACGCGAGGTGCTGCGTTTCGCACACGTCAGGCTCCTTCGACGCAGCCTATTTTCTAACCCATCGCAGTCACGTTCAGCCCGCGACCAAATGCATCACTGCAGACCGCCAAAGCATCTCTTCAGCTGGTGCAATGCGTCGCCACATCCAAGGCCGTTACACTACAAGTTAGAGATAAATAATTGCGTGAAATTGATGGTGGACTAAATAGACGAACGTCTGCATCCATATTAATACGTTTTTCTGGAAAATAGTGAGACGCTTCAACAGTTACAGTGTATTTCCCACCAAATTCCCTTTCTGTGTTCGCTCCACTGCAGAGCAGTGAACACCTTTCCCCGAGAAAACAAGTGTAACTCTTTACTCTGACTAATAATTAACACCTCTGGAATGAAGTTATGCGGACGTCCTCTAACCAAGTCATGAATGGGTATTTTTATGGCCAGTATTGAGGACTGAGAGGGAAACTCATTGTTCAATGTGTAAACAATATAAAATAATGTCTAGAGAACCTACTTCTTAGTGCTTTTAATGATGCTGATACGTTTTTCAGCATGAAACCATGGTGGACTATAAGCACTGCCAGATAGTGAAGACGGAGTCCGGAGAGCACATCCTGAGTGGTGCCAAGAGGAGCTTCGACTCGCTAAGGGAACTTCTGCACTGCTACCAAAAGGAGGCGCTCCGCACCGACGGATACACATTCCAGCTGTCCAGGTGCTGCTCACCCGGCCTCAAGGGTAAAAGAATACATATACACTGTATGTAAACATGCACACATGGTATCACACTCAAAAGAACATATATAAGTAAAAATGCTGACGTTCAATGGACCCAAAATGTATTGTGGATCTTTCGCAATTTCTTTCTTTGTACATAAGGTTGGAAGAATGGGCAACAGCATCCTTAATTATATATGGATTAACTGTTTATTGAACTGGATAAATGACAAGAGTTTTCTCAATTTCTAACTCTTCAGATAAATCCAACCTTGTGGTGTGTAGAAATAATCAAGGAGCCGATGTCCCACTGACTCCATCGCTGCACAAACACAACATCAGCCAGATGGTCTTCCACAAGATCCGAAAAGAGGACCTCGTCATCGTGAGAAAACCCTCCTCGCTTTCTTCTCATCTGAAGAAGGCGTACAAACAATCATAATCAGTTCACTTCCAGTTCTTTCAGCGGTATTAGTGTACATGAAGCGCTGTGGAAGCTTCTTATTAAACAGTATCCAAAGGCTTTGCATTACGAGTTACTTAGCAAATGAGATTATAGACCCGTAAAGAGGATCTGAGTTGGTGACAGATGTTCAGGCCCTTTTGTAGAAAGGGTAACAAACATGACATCACAATGAGACTTCCTCTATTGATCCCCCCCCCCAGCATCCTTAGCAGTCCCGGCGGACATGTGAGAGTACCTAATTGTGTCTGCCATGCTCTCCCCTCGTCGCTGCATTGCTGTCTCACCATCTTTTAGTTGAGCAACCAGGAAAAAAAAAACACCTCGCTGTTTCACTCATCAGAGAGTTCAGAGGTTTTTTTATGCAGTATTGTCTCCTCACTCATCCCGTAATAAATCAGTTGTTTTGGTTTGTGGGATAAAATTGTGGAAGCTTGTTTTGTTCACCAAGTCTTTGATATGTCATGTTAAGCATCGTACGCAATAGAGGCCTTTCCAATTATAGAAATATGCTGCTTCAGGTTAGAGAATATTGCCAATAGTCAATGTACTGCATCTTTAACTCAGAGAAAGCAGCATAATTCAACACAAAACACCACTCTTGTGTTTTTAGAAAGAGAGCCTGGGACAAGGAACTTTCACCAAGATCTTCTGCGGCGTGAGGAAGGAGCTGGGAGACTACGGAGAAATACACACGATAGATGTCGTCATCAAGATCCTGGACAAGGCTCACCGCGACTATTCGGAGGTCGGCTTGCTGAGCGGCTGGATGGATACGGATACGCTCTGGGGTCGAAAGGGGGAAATGATAATCGGACCTCTTCCCTTATTCTTTTCCTCACAGTCCTTCTTTGAAGCAGCCAGTATGATGAGCCAGCTCTCCCACAAGCACCTGCTCCTCAACTTTGGCGTGTGTGTTTGTGGCAATGAAAGTAAGTCTGCAAAACGCACACACACACACACGCACACACACACTCTCTCTACCAGACACTGGAGGGAAGGCAAAAGAGCGAGCTTTCACGGGACAAACAGCGTGAGGTCAAAGGTTGTCCCCGTTGGGAACTGAAGCGATTGAATAGAGGCGCATTAAGGCTTCTGGGCGGCGGCCTTCTGTCCCACGTCAACTGAGCCCTCGGGAGCCGCTAATGCTCTTTACCGATCCTTACGTATTGTCATTCGGTGCCATTTTTTGGGCCATTGAGACGTCACACATGACAGCAATGGCCCCGTGAAATCAAATTTGAAAAAACATGTGAATTAAAATAGCTTCGTCTGTGGGAACTTGACTTCTGGTGCGAACCAACGAGTCGCCAGTTTAGCCCCCTGGCAGCCGGGTAAGTGGACTGGGTTTTATGACTACAAGATTTTTAATGTGGGCCAATAAAAAAACGCACGGCAAAATGACGAGGAAGACTTTAATGGAGGCCAAAGGTTTTCTGCCCAGAAACTACAGGAACCACAAGAAAGAGTTTTGATTTTCTGTATGGATAGTAGTGTATAAAATGTCACATCTCCCTGTCAGACATGATGGTGCAGGAATATGGTAAATTTGGTTCACTGGACACCTACCTGAAAAAGAATAAAAGCCGTGTTAACATCACCTGGAAGCTAGAAGTGGCCAAGCAGCTGTCCTGGGCGATGCACTACCTGGTAAGACTATCGACACAAGGCATTACCAACTAACACACATATACAGGAGATAAAGAGAAATATCCCATGTGCAAATGAAACTAGTAGGAAAAAAAAAGTAATTTCACTTTGTCGTGTCTGCACGCAGGAGGATAAGAACCTCGTTCATGGAAATGTTTGTGCCAAGAATGTCCTTCTGATCAGAGAGGAGGATCGGATGACGGGCAGCCTGCCCTTCATCAAACTCAGTGACCCGGGCATCAGCATCACCGTGCTGCCCAGAGAAGGTGAGAGAAACGCAGGGCACTGACCCCCGATGGGAGACGACTTCCACCTCACGCCCGCGTGGGTCACCACGTCGCGTCCACACAGTTCTGCGTTGGTGTGAATCCCTTCTTGTTTTTCCCACCTCAACTCAACGTATTAATCCGTTCACACGTTTCCTTCTCCCCGCGCTTCTGTGCCGCTGTCCACGTCCGCTCATCAGTTCTGGTGGAGCGCATCCCGTGGGTTCCCCCCGAGTGCATCGGAAAACCCCAGAACCTGAGTTTAGCCACGGACAAGTGGGGCTTTGGGACCACGCTGTGGGAGATCTGCAGCGGCGGAGACAAACCGCTCAGCACGCTGGACTGCTCAAAGGTCAGAGACAAAGATCCATTGAAAACTCTGTCTTTTTGGGAAATGTTGAAATCATTTGGTCGCGCTGAAGTCACCTGGAAGTCGCCTCGCCCCAGCGAGAAATAGTTCCGGCGTCATTTTTACACCGTGGTGTTCAGGCCAGCTGTTTTAACCTGTTTCCAGTCATTATGCTAAGCTAAGCTAACCAGCGGCAGCTTAATATATGGTGTACAGACGTGAGAGTAGTATCAATCATCTCATCTAACTCTTGTCAATTGTCATTGATTACTTTAAGAACGTCTGCCAACGTCGTCGTTATGGTTTCTGTGCGTATCTGACTCCGTTTGAAAGCAGGCAGGTTCTGACTCTGGTTCTCGTGTTCTGCAGAAGAACCTGTTCTATGAGGACAGGCACCAGCTGCCGGCTCCCAAGTGGACCGAGCTGGCCAATCTGATTAACAGCTGCATGGACTACGAGCCCTCCCACCGGCCCTCCTTCAGGGCGATTATCAGAGACCTCAACAGCCTCTTCACGCCAGGTAGGAGGAGAAAGGCAGCGCGCAGGCCACGAGGAGACGCGACGCACCTGCACGCTGCATCGCAGTGTTTGATCACGCTGTTTTTCTACCACCGTCGCAGACTACGAGCTGCTGGTGGAGAGCGACATGGTGCCCAACAGGACAAGAGGCGTCGGGTTCCCGTGGGCCACGGAGAGCCAGGAGCCCGCCCAGTTTGAGGAGAGGCACCTCATCTTTCTCAAGCTGCTGGGCAAAGTGAGACACGCGGACATGAGGATTTGGTTTAAGCAAAGACTGTTTGCTTTCACCTCCTTCACAGTATTCAGACATTGTCTTTAAGTGTGCATGTTTTTAATAACTAATTTGCTTGATATTTCTTCATTATATCGCCTTTAAGACATTTAAATACTAATATCTGTTTAGCATCTGACCAGAAGTGTAACCAAAATATTATACCAAAGTATAAAATTTCATTAAAAATAAAAAAAATAAAATGCAAAGCATATATAATATACAGTGGATACGTATAAATACATATATACATTCTGTATAAACAGTAAATATATAAACATTAAAGGTTAATGGAGCAATGCAGATATAATGAGAATTAGGAAAAGCTCATTTGATGTCTCTAATGGGCTCCCCTCTGACCCCACATTGCAGGGGAACTTTGGCAGCGTGGAGATGTGCAGGTACGACCCCCTGCAGGACAGCACGGGGGAGGTGGTGGCCGTGAAGAAACTGCAGCAAAGCACCGCCGAGCACCTCCGGGAATTTGAGCGCGAGATCGAGATCCTCAAATCCCTCCAGCACGAAAACATTGTTAAATACAAAGGGGTTTGCTACAGTGCAGGTACAGACGACACGTGATTAAGTGTGCTTTTGCTCAGATGATAAACGGAAAAAGAAGAAAACATCACATTTTCGAAGAGAGAGAAGCAAATTGTGATAAAATATTTAAAATATGCCTTGTTTTGGCATAAAGCATAATTTTCTTTGCCTGATTAATCTCAATTCTTATGTTAGACCCAGGAATCGTTGACCAATGACCAGTGTTTTTCTTGCACTCTCCTGCAGATTTACCTGTGCTATTATCCTCTGGGCACATTGTATAAATACACAATGATGTCGTTATGGTTCCAACATTCGCCGCCTGGTGCGCCTGTGACCATAACCGTTAAACAAACGGATCTGGATTTTCTCCAGAGGCCTCATATTTCCTCTCTTAAGTATCACACTTAACTCTGTTTATGCAGGTCGAAAGAACATGCGGCTGATCATGGAGTATCTCCCCTTCGGCAGCTTGAGAGATTATCTCGTCAAACACAAGGAGCGCTTTGATCTGAACAAACTGCTGCACTATGCGTCACAGATCTGCAAGGTAATGCAATGCAGTAGGTGCCGCTGACTCTAAGGACATTGTTTAACCCCCAGCTTTTCATACATACATAAAAATGCTACTTTTGTTCATATTTCTGGGTATTTCCTGTCTTGTAAACCATAGAAATGTTTTGTTTTTAAAAGTGGACGGACTGCATAAGGACGGATTTTATAGGCAGACAAATGACTGTGAGCCGTCGGCAATCACAGGAGGTCTTTTTTTTACAGCACTCGGCAAGTCGGCTGCACGTGAATAGTTAATGTACGGAATAAGAGATCGACCCCCGAAAAATATCATTTTAAACCAGGCCTATAGAAATGGAGACAACCTGTTTGATAGTGTATAAAAACATGCTCGCCAAAGAGCAATATGATTATTAGGAGGTTGTCGGGCTGAATACGGTGGCTGGAGGTTATGATTAGAGGCGCATTTATCATGGCGGGGTATGTATTGTGGACCCGGCCTCTCATTAGGACATATTATACTTGCGGGCTCATATTGCAGAGCTCACACTGTGTAAGTGTGGCTGCGCAGCGGATGCCCGAGACGGGTGGGTACACATTCAAAAACACAAATTGAATCAACTTTACTTTAGAAAACAACAAAAGGTAAATTAAGCCAAGAAATCGAATGAAATGACTTTTTATTTGAAGAATTTATTTACCCCTTTGACTTTTCTTTTACCCTTTTAAAGAAGACATAATCAATGAAACAGTGACGTCACATTTCAGGGTATGGACTACCTCGCCACCAAGCGATACATCCACAGAGACCTGGCCACCAGGAACATTCTGGTGGAGAGCGAGACCAGGGTGAAGATCGGGGACTTTGGCCTGACCAAGGTGCTGCCGCAGGACAAGGAGTACTACACCGTCAGAGAGCCCGGGGAGAGCCCCATCTTTTGGTGAGGAAGACACGCGTGGCCGCGCGCTGCAGGATCAGTGTTAACTCTTTAAAGGCGCACGCATGCTTGTGTGTACGCTGACGCACTGTTTGTATCTGCCGTGGTGTTTTTCCAGGTATGCTCCGGAGTCGCTGACGGAGAGCAAGTTCTCTGTGGCGTCGGACGTTTGGAGCTTCGGCGTCGTCCTCTACGAACTCTTCACTTACACCGACAAGAACTGCAGCCCTCCTGCGGTGCTGCGCGCTATTTATTATTTTAGTTTGACAGTTTTTTTCTTATTCTACCCTTAATTGCTCTGTTGGCCTAATTAGGCTACAACAATTGGCCAATATAATGACTTGGTAGTGTTTATTTAAATAAGTCCGTTGACGTATAGTGGAGCAAAGGACACAAAAACACTTGTTGTAATTGCTTTTGGGGTCATTTTTTACCAATTTGTTTTTGTGTTCCAGGTGTTTATGGACAAGATAGGGAATGAGAAGCAAGGCCAGATGATCGTCTACCATCTGATAGACCTGTTGAAACAGGGATATAGGCTGCCAGCTCCTGATGATTGTCCAAAGGAGGTCAGTAACTTTTTACAAGCCATTTAAAATAAAAACTGCAAAACAAGTTTTCATTATTTAAATAGAAAGAAAACAACAATTGTAATTGAAATGAACTTCATTTGTTAGTTAATGCTCACGTGTCCTTCAGGTTCTCAGGATCATGGCAGAGTGTTGGAGCAGTGAACCGGGACTACGTCCTTCTTTCAAGACATTATTCCACAGCGTGGACACCGTACGAGACAGCAAGGACAGATGAGCCACGTCGACCCTTTGACCTTTGACCTTTGGCTGTTGACTGCTGGGAGTCTGTCCTCAAAGATCCGCTATGTCCGGGTCTCCAGCAGCGATGCACTCACCAGTCAAGACATATTGTTGTTGTCTTCGGCTCCGTGTGCCTGTCAGACTTTCATTTGTATTCAAATAAGGATGATTAAGAGTGACATCCACCTGGCAGGGGAATACACATTATTTGATTATTTGTACACTACCTCTTGACTCAAGGGACCAAAGGGCCAGATGTCTCTGAGAACATTGTCGTCAACATTATTGTGAGATTTCTTCCCCATTTTTTTCTCTTGTGTATTTTGTACAAACCGAATGTGACGAGTGAAAGAAATGTGATTCTGTGATTCCAAAGAGCAGCATTTCATCAGTTAATGCTCGGCTCTTTGATTTTGTACTTTTGTATATTAAACAAAAGGAGCCGGCGGATTCTTTGCGGCCATCGGGCCGCACACCCGCACCTCACTGCTCGTGCTGCGGCACTTTTAGGGACTTGTTGAGCCGAGCCGGGTTCCTCCAGCCGACACCCGGGCGGGACTTCTGCTCAATAGTTCCACAGACAGCCGTGGCACATCGAGGAGGAATGTGTGGAGGACACATCGGGGACCGGACTTGAAACAAGTATACGGTTATTTGTCTATATTAATTATGGAGATGGAGGAGCAATAACTGCTCCGGAATCTTTTTTAAAAAGCCAAATCTTGTTTGTCATTTCATTGATTCATTCAGTGTAATTCTTGTTTTTGATAAAATTGATGTTTGTCTCGGTGGAGAAAATAATAATGAAGGGAGATTTTCTGCGGTAGCTTGTTGTGGCAACTTTAGTTCATATCTTTGCTTCTCGACCGGCTTGTGTAAATGTTGGTGTGCGTGTGTTCTATGATGTGCATTAAATGGATGGATACTAAGTAAGTGTCCTTGTAAAAAGAAAATCTGTGACCAAAATGCTCTTCAAGCTCCAAAACATGTTATGTTAAACCAATAATGTGATATATTTATGTATATTGCTGTGTACGACCAAATATGATTATTTTGTAAAACATGAATCATTTTTTATCCAAAGATTTTCAGAAAAAACGATTAAGCCCGTGATTTGTTCTATTTATTTTAAGTCAGTATGTATGCCCAGTTCTGTCATCTCATGCAAAATGCAGCTACCTTTAATACACATGTGTGTACAGATGTGAAAATAAAGTATAAGCATAAAATGGATATTTAGTTTGAGTGTGTATACGTTTATTAAACCAAACAAATTGCAACATTATGGATTTGAAGGTTGTACTCAACATCTAAATGTGTATTAAGAAATATTATATTGTATCTCTAATCAAACAGCTTACAGGTATTTCAAAGGTTGTGGGCCTATTATACAGGAAGGATGATTTAAAGATGAAAGATGAGGACGGGTTTAGATCAAGGGGATACATTTATTTATTTGTTTGTTTTATGTGCATTATTAGGAGCTAATAATCCTGCTCTTGCAGTAGTGCCCTCGGGTGTTAACAGAAAATGATCAGGCAGCCGTAATGTCTCTGCCACAAGTCCACAGCAGCCTAAATGACATTACGTGTAATCTTGGCTGGAGTTTAATGCGGCATAAAAACAAGCGTGGAAGACAACATTTCATATCAACAGTATTTCAAATTTATTTGCAATGATGCTGAGGGAGTGAAACACACGGGACATGAAATAATTTTTGAAAACAAAATAATCAAAGTAAAGGGAACATTTTAAATTGTAAACTCTCCTTCTACGTCCCTCCACACATGTCCATCACACCGTCTTCATGCCCCCCCCATCCCCGCCCCCCCTTAGCACAAGCGTCCGATATCGTTCTTGGTGCAGCCTTGGTTGCAGCACTTTCCCGCCACACCCAGAGAAAAGTTCCTCTTCTGCTTGCTGGTGATGCCGCCGCCGTCGGCTGCCGCCGCCGCCCAGTTCCCGTCCCTCTGGCCTAAAACCGCGGTCTGCTGAAGGGCCAAGTCAGTGAGCGACGGCGTGTCCCCCGGGGCCCCGTAAAGAGCCAGGAGGTCTGCCAGGGAGAGGGAGCGGCCCTTTTGGGGAGGGGAAAGGTCGTTGGCCGCAAACTCGGCGCCCGATTGCCAGGTGTGCTGGTTGTCCTCCACTGTGACGTCACTGAGGGAACTCCACTGGAAGGGATCTGGAGAAACAGGAGGGACGCGACAGGATTTAACGGGGGGCGACGATAAAGATTACAACAAAGTATTTGTCGCATAATATTCAATGACATTCTTACTCGCTAAAAGAGTTTGTGGGAATATCAATGAGCGGCAGCTGACTGCGATCGTGTGGCTGCAATAAAGGCAAAAACCTACAGTCCGTCCCCTGGGGACCCTTTTGTCTTCCCTTCAATCATCCTCGGCCTCAATGAGAAAAAGATTTCTCAACCTATAATCAGAGTCCAGAGTTTAAAGACCTTCTTTCAACGTGTAGGAAGAAGTCTTTTTTTTTTTTTTTACAAGAAGTCTTTTTTAAATAAACTAATTTTGCACAAATGAAGCGATTAGCGAAAATAAAAAGCCAGTGTTCCTGAACTCACCTCTGCCCCCCCCCGTGGATCGTCTCCACCGGGAGCCGCCGCAGGTGAAAATGACCGCTCTGATGAACTCTCTGCCGCACAGCTTCACCCCGTAGTCCCTCGGCATCATCAGCCGGCTCATCAGGTCCGTCTTCATGCAGCTGCATATGCCGCCGACGCTCACCACGGCCACGGCCAGAGTCAACCGCCACAGCATCTTTCACTTGGGGACGAGCAGAGCCGAGTCGGGTCGGGTCGAGGTCCACCTCGGATCTGAGACGGGCGTTTCAAGTCCGGTCCACTTCTTCCTCGTAGTTGTTGTTTGTCCTTCTGTTGGAGCCCGGAGTTGCCAAAGGTGCTTCCTGTGTGTCGGTCTCGTGCTGCAGAGGCTCGGCTTTCCTCTTTTTGTTCCCTGTATGAAACCTCGTCACTGGTTCACTTCTCAACCTGTGCATTCGACCCTAAGCCCTCTCCCTCTCTATCCCCTCCCTCCTTCCCCCTACCTCCCCCTCCCTCGCCCTCCCTCTCACGCACGTCACTTAGATTGATGACAATGACGTACGTGCAGTTATTTCTTTATTGTAATACTACCTTTATTTCAATGCTGATTTGAGGACAAACGATATGAAGGCATGTGTGACGTCTTGCACACGTCCCCTGTGACGTCTTGCACACGTCACTGGGGGGAAAAAAGTACTCCAGGTTTTAATGCAATATCTTTGTCAAAAAAATAAAAGTTAGTGGTTTTCTAAATGTTCATTGGATGTCAAAAAAAGATGGTTGTCGACGAGTGTTGGCAATATTTATTTTGTCCAAATATCATTTCCATGATGTTGAACACGAGTCAAAATGATAAACAATGCATAAATATAATATTTTACATAATGAGTAAGAAGGTGCACCAATGCTTAAGCCATGAAGCTCCTGAGCGAGAATCAACGCTTTACGAAACGATGACCGAAAGCTTCAGCGACAGTTTTGGAGCAACAACAATCTTCCGCTCTCATGACAAATGTCTGCAGTGTTTAATACTTTTCATATTAACAATTTCATCGCTCTGTAGCCACTTTTGAGTACAAGTTACCAGGTGGCAAGAATATATACACAACAACACTTCAAGTGGTTCTGTTTCTCCCTGATGTGAAAGCAGGCAAATCGATCGAGCCTCGATCAGACTCTGGAGAGGTTGTGCTACTTGGACAGCGTTTTAAACCCTTTGTGCCCTCTGCTGGGCAGAATCTCAATGCGTCTTTCATTTTTCCCCGATCTGTTAACTGTTATCACACTGTGGAGGTTTACTGGCCTGTAGAGGTCAAACCAGCAGCGTGAGTACAGAACACGGCTCGTTGGCAAATGAGAGGTACTCAAAGGACACCGCCGGGGCAGCTGGGTAAAATGCACCGTGGGAGGCGGCAGGTACAGCTCAAATTTTGGAAAACTGACAAGTATCAAATCCTTTAACACTGAGAAGCGGTTACACACCAGGGGTCTACTTTTGCTGCCGATTCATTCACATGTCGGTATATTTTATGCGATGAGTACTTTCATACTGAAGGCAGACAGGATGAAAAAGAATTATTGTTATTATTAATTGTTGCGTCAATCTCCGGTCACAAGCCGCACAGAAAACTCAAGGCCCATATCCACCCCGGACAGTCGGAGCGCACCCAGACTGCAGGGGGCGACGATGCGGCTAATGGAGATTCCACTCACAGGAAGTGCCTGCGTACGAACAGGAAGCGCATGGCATAAAATGTTTGTGGAGAGCTCGGATGGCCCTCTCACTCGGCCCTGAGGAAAAAGACACTGTGGCCACGGCTCCTAATCTCCCAGAGACGCAACTGGTAGGACAGTATGATTTATTGTTTGTTCATGCTTTGCTGTACTTAGTGAAATGTGTCATTTAAATTAAGTAATGGGGACTTATCCTAGGTTTATCTGAATAATTTGGGTTTGGTTTGGGAATTCAGTCGCATTTATTTATTATTACTTTAAGAAAGTGATTATCGAAATGTACTCGACTAATTCATGGGTTTTGCTTTGTTTGAAAGGTTATCAACCTGCTCTGTTCTTTGTCTGATCCACCAAACCACCCTTAAGAGGAATAAAGGATCATAAAATAAACAGTTCTCGAGTTGTCCTTTGTGTCCACCGGAGAGAAAGCTCTTTTCAAGTTTGGGCAGAGCCGTGATTAATCAGAAAAAACACACGAAACTTGACAGTTGATAACCACCGTGGCAGCAAGAACAAGGATCAAAGGCCTGAAGTCAAGCTGTCGACGCAAAGGAAGAATTGACTGGAAACGTTTTCACCATGGCAAAGGAAACTCTTGGGGAAACGGTCAAGCAACTGAAGCAAGAGCGAACCTTGGCTAAATCTGCTTTCACTAAGCAAGCAAACTACCTGAACAAAGCTTCAGATGGGATGATTAAACATGAACTTCTAGAAGAGTTCAGCAAGCTCAGTTCCTTGGCAAGGCATGTCAGCGATGCTAATGAAGACTACAGGGCTAGACTACTGGCTGAAGTAGGAACTGAAGAGGACGAGGAAGTAAAGCTCAACGAGCACCAGCAGGCTGAGCTTGAAAGGACAATGGAAGAGTGCGACATGAGACTGGGGAACATCCGTGAAGCAGTCCAATCCAACCTCTGGCTAAGATATGGTAAAGAGGAGGTAGACTTTGCAATCCAAGAAGCGGAAAAAGCCTGTGACAGAGCCCAAGCAAGCCCCATCACTGCTATCAATCGGGACGGCTATGAACTACAGCTGGAGAGAGCGAGGAGGCTGATCCATAATACAACTATAAGCCTGAAAGACTGGGAAAAATGGATCCCACATGTTCAGGCAGCAGACCTGAAGGGCAGATTGAAAGACCTGAGAATATTTGGGAGCAACCTTGAGGCCAGGAGAGCAGAATTCCTCACCGCACAAAGAATTGCAGAAGACGAAAGAAGAGGTCCGGACCAACCGCTTCAACCAACAGCAGTCCCACAGCCTGTGGTGAGAATAAAGCCAACATGTCTACCCAAATTCACTGGGATTAGGAGAAATTTCCATAGATGGCAGAGAGACTGGGAAAGTCTGCAAAAGCAGGGAGAGCCGACTGGATCGGTGGAAGTGAAGAAGTTCCAACTCCTTGACAGTGTGGAGGAGAGGATATGTAAAGACCTGGGTTTGTCAACATACAACAGTGCTGAAGACATTTTTAGAGTACTTCAAAACAGGTATGGAAATAAGCAAACGATTGCTTTGGAGGTAATTGAGGACCTAGAGAGGATCCCTCCCTTAAAGTCACACCAGCCAAGGAAGGTAATTGACCTAATTCAGGCTGTGGAAAAGGCCCTGAATGACCTCACGGAGCTCCAAAGCACAGGAGCCATAAAGAATCCCCTTGTGATCAGATCCATAGAGAGCAAGCTCCCGGATAATATAAAGAGGGACTGGCTGGCGTTCATGGTCAATCCAAGAAATGGAGTCACCCATGATAATCACTTCGACAGCCTTCTAACATTCTTAAAGACACAAGAGGAGATTCTAGAGAGGCTAGACCAATTGGGCGTAGGTGAAAAACCTGAAAAGAAAGTTACGTACCTGGAGAAGAGGTATGCCTTCACAAAGTCAACAAGGAAAGGAGGATGTGTTGTCTGTGGAGAGGAGAAGCATCGTGACAAGATCTTCTTTTGTAAGCAGTTTAAAGAACTGGAACCTAATGAAAAGCTGAATGTTATTGAAAGGCTGGGAGCATGCAGAAGATGCCTCCGATGTCACGCAGATGATGGTGAATGCACCGACACTTACCTGTGCAGGAACAGAGACTGCATAAGAGGAGGCTCTTCAGATCACCATTTCTTTCTCTGCCTGAAAGGAGGATTCAAGGGGAAAAATCCTGCGAAAGTGGGAAAACCCAGCACCAGGAGGCAAAGATTCACGGAGGAACAAGAGAAATTGATATCCGAGCTGACCCCAGACATGGCAGGAAAAGTCAGGAGAGCCTTCTCCAACATGGCTGCAAAATCACAATGCACTGGAAGAAGCCTCCCTGTAGTGATGGACTCAAGGACATGTGAGTTACCAGTTATTCTTATGCTTCTCGAAGTAACTACCAACGCAGGACAGAAAATTGGAACTCTCATTGACTTGGCATCAGATACCAACTACACCACTCATGTTGCCGCCAAGAGACTGAAGCTTCAAAGTGAAAATATCACGCTTGTCGTCCATGGAGTTGGAGGCATGGCCATGAAGGTGGAGACCAAAAGATACTTACTCAAGGTAAGAGTCAAGACACCCAGAGGCACGGATAGAGCTCATGAGTTAATCTGTTATGGGTTGGATGAAATTGCAAATGTTCACAGAGTAATCAAAGCACAGCAACTCAAGAAGTTCTTCCCTGAGACCAACCTGGAAGATCTTCACAGACCGGAACATGTTGAGCTTCTCATAAGCCACCGTGAAGGAAGACTTGCTCCACAGAGAATAAAAGTAGTAGGAGATCTCGTCCTGTGGGAAGGCCCCTTAGGAAAAACTGTTGGCGGAGCACATCCAGACCTCTGTGAAGTAGTGGGTATGGCCCTGCACAATTCTGAGACTCACTTTGCACGGTCAATGAGGGTCACAGCAGTGAAGTACCAGGAAATTGCCAAGATGCAAGAATCCAGAGCTCAAACCAAAGCCACTGTTATTGGCAGGGAATTCTTGGACTGGTGGAAGTGGGACAGCATTGGTGCGGCTTGCGAACCCATGTGTGGAGGATGCCGGTGTGGTAACTGTCAGCCAGGAGGCAAAGACATGACTCTGAGTGAAGGAAGAGAGCTTGAGATGATCAGGCAGGGCCTCAGCTATGTGAAGTCAGATGCGCATAGTCGAGAGCCTCACTGGGATGCAAAATACCCGTGGATTGAAGATCCAAGTTCCCTGCCCAACAACAGAAGCGCAGTGGAAGCCACGTTTCTGAGGACTGAGAAACGGCTCAAGAAAGAACCAGAGTGGCGTACAGCATACTCAACTCAAGTCCATGAGATGGTCGAAAGGAGGGCAGCGAAGAAACTCACTAGAGAGACCATTGCTGACTGGAAAGGACCAGTATGGTACGTCAGTCACTTGGTGGCGCCAAACCCGAACTCTGTAACGACACCTGTCCGACTGGTATGGAACAGCAGCCAAAAGTTTAGAGGAATCAGCATGAATGACCTTCTCCTGAAAGGGCCTGATGTGCTTAATCCCATTCGAGCAGTGCTACTAAGGTTCAGGAGAGGAGTCCATGCTGCCCTCGGCGACATCAAAAAGATGTACAATTCTGTGTGGCTCGAAAACCTGGAGATGCACCTCCATAGATTTCTCTGGAGAAACAGCGAAGATGAAGAAATTGAGGAATTTGCCATCACCAGGGTCAACATGGGCGATCGACCGGCAGGGTGCATCGCACAACTGGCCATGAGAGAGACAGCAAGGCTGCCCATGTTCACTCACCTGGAAGAGGAACGGAGAGTCCTTGAGGAGGATTCCTATGTAGATGACATTCTGACATCCCACAATGACCTGGAAAAGCTAGACAGAATCACCAAAAAGGTCGAAGAAATTCTGAAGGCAGGTGGATTCTTCCTAAAGCCATGGGTCCGATCAGGCCAAAGTGGGAGGCAGACGTCCACATCAGAACGTCCAGCATCGTTCGAGGAAGTCTTCATTCTCCCCAACCAAATGAGGGAAGGGAACAAAGCCCTGGGAGTTGGTTACCTGGTCGAACCAGACAAACTATACCTCACGACCTCGATAAACTTCTCAAAGAGAAAAAAGAAGATGAGAATCGGTCAAAATCTCGTCGAGGAAGAGGTGAGGAGAAAAACTCCAAACCCATTGACTAGAAGACAACTGCTTAGCCAAGTAGCTAGTTTATATGATCCAATAGGCCTTGCAACACCTGCCAAACAGAAAGGAGCCATTCTGGTCAGGAAAGAATTTCAAGAAACGGGAGGCAAGAATCTTCTACGAGACACATGGGACACACCGCTGTCTGAAAGACTCAGGGAAGATGCCATCCACCTGTTTGAGGAATACACACGCCTCAACCAAATTACCTTCCATAGAAGCCTCACACCAGTCAGAAGGATTGGAGAACCCTGGGGAATAACATTCTCAGATGGTAGCGACCAGAGCTATGGAGCTGTTGCATACTTCAGGTGGGAGACCAAGCAAGACATTCTGGTCCGGCTCATTGAGTCCAAAGCCAAGCTCACACCACTTGACCAAAAGGGAGAAGCAGTGAAGGCTGAGGTCTGTGGTGCTGTATTTGCGGCAAGACTGAGAAAATACATTGAAAAGCACAGTCGGATACAAGTCAAACGGTGGCTCCATCTGCTGGACAGTCAAACTGTGCTGGGTGCCATCCAAAGGGACAGTTATGGGTACCAAACCTTTTTTGCGAACAGAGTGGGAGAGATCCAGAAGTCCACATCAGTTGGAGATTGGAGATGGATTCCAGGTGAACAAAACATTGCTGACCTTGTTACAAGAGGAGCAACGCCAGAAGACCTCAAAGAAAACTCTGTGTGGCAGAATGGCCCAGAGTTTCTGAAACAACCTGTGGAAGAGTGGCCGACAAAGTCAGCCAAAGACGTCGCTGCGGATGCTAAAGAAGGTATAAACCGGCTCCAAAGGAAATGTTTTACAGCAGCACTGACCCGAGCGCAGTTGGAAAAAAAAGCGATATGCTCCACCTGCCACTGCAATGCCCCCACCGTCAAACCAAAACAAGGACGACTTGCAAATCCAAATCCAAGTCCGGAGGCCACCTTCTGGTTCTTCAGTGAGGAAATTACTTAACATCAGTAAGTTCAGCTGTTTAACCAGGTTGATAAGAGTCATTGCCTGGGTGTGGAGAGCTGCCACAAAGTGGAAAGAAATGCTGGCCAAGACCCCAACCAGAAGCAAGCCAAAGAGGAAGGAGATTCTTTCAACTCTTGAGATCAAGTCCAGAGTCAAGGAAGCTACACTTACCGTCATGGAGTGTGAGGATGCGCTCAGGGATCTCTTCCTTGCAGCTCAAATGGAGGTAGTCTTGCCAGACACCACACTCAGCAGGCTTGCCGTGGTCAGGGAGGAAAACACTGGACTATTGCTCTGTGGAGGAAGATTCCAAATCTTTAATAAAGAAAAAACTGCAGTACCAGTCTTGCCCTGCACATCATGGGTATCCACTCTTCTGGCTCAAGAAGCCCACAAGGCAAACCATGAAGAAATTGCAGGCACACTCCTCCGGATGAGAAGGAAAGCATGGGTGGTGAGAGGCCGGAAACTAGCTCAGAAGATCGTTGATAACTGTGTGATATGCAGGAGACTTAAGGCCCGAAGGTGCCAACAGATCATGAGTGACCTTCCATCGGAGCGAATAACACCAGCCAATCCATTTGAGTACACAACGGTGGACATATGAAGTGAAGGATGAGGTAAGAAAGAAAGTGAAACTCAAGGTGTGGGGAATCGTCTTCTGTTGCATGGCGTCCAGAGCTATGCACACAGACCTAGTCAGTGACCAGTCGGCTGAAGGCTTCCTGCTAGCCTATCAAAGATTTACGGCACTGAGAGGACACCCAAGGAAATTGTGGTCGGATCCTGGGAAGAACTTTATCGGAGCCAAACCTGCCCTCAAAGAGCTCCACACGTTTCTGGACCGAGTGGAAAAATCAGAGCTTGGAAATGACTGTTCCAAGCATGGCACAGAGTGGAGCTGGAAGATCCATCCAGCAGACTCACCTCACAGAAACGGAGCTGCTGAGGCTGCTGTCCGGACTGTGAAGCGGGCTTTGCACAATCTGGGAGGTGGAGTCTTCACATGGGGTGAGTTTCAAACTTTCCTCTACATGGCTTCCAACCTTGCCAATGAACGACCTATCGATGCCAGGACTCAGAGCCGAGAGGACTGTATTGAATACATTAGCTCAAATGCACTTCTGCTTGGAAGAACTGGATCCAGAGGGGATCCAGGGACCTTTGACTTTGAAGGCTACTCTTGCAACAGATTAAGAACCATCCAAACAGAAGTTGACAGGTTCTGGAGGAAATGGAGCCAGTTAGCCGGACCAAACTTGTTTGTCCGGACTAAGTGGCACACAGCTCACAGGAATGTGGCAATTGGAGATGTCGTCTGGCTGGCCGACCAGAATGCCTTGAGGGGTCAGTTCAGGCTTGCCAGGGTCATTGACGTCAGCACTGACAGGAAGGGAATTGTGAGGGATGTATATCTCCGATCCTTTCCCAGCTACCCAGTCGCAACTGTGAAACTCACTAAAAAGGAAAAAAAAACGCTCAAGCAAGATACCTGCAACAATTCTTCACAGGGATGTCCGGCGGATAGTTGTCCTACTCCCAGTTGAAGAGCAGCAGTAGCAACAGGATCAAAAGTGGAGTAATTAAATCTGACACTACATAGGTACTGGTGTGACCTCCTTGGGTTGAGGAACCAGGAGGTCAAGTGGGAGGTGTTGCGTCAATCTCCGGTCACAAGCCGCACAGAAAACTCAAGGCCCATATCCACCCCGGACAGTCGGAGCGCACCCAGACTGCAGGGGGCGACGATGCGGCTAATGGAGATTCCACTCACAGGAAGTGCCTGCGTACGAACAGGAAGCGCATGGCATAAAATGTTTGTGGAGAGCTCGGATGGCCCTCTCACTCGGCCCTGAGGAAAAAGACACTGTGGCCACGGCTCCTAATCTCCCAGAGACGCAACTGGTAGGACAGTATGATTTATTGTTTGTTCATGCTTTGCTGTACTTAGTGAAATGTGTCATTTAAATTAAGTAATGGGGACTTATCCTAGGTTTATCTGAATAATTTGGGTTTGGTTTGGGAATTCAGTCGCATTTATTTATTATTACTTTAAGAAAGTGATTATCGAAATGTACTCGACTAATTCATGGGTTTTGCTTTGTTTGAAAGGTTATCGACCTGCTCTGTTCTTTGTCTGATCCACCAAACCACCCTTAAGAGGAATAAAGGATCATAAAATAAACAGTTCTCGAGTTGTCCTTTGTGTCCACCGGAGAGAAAGCTCTTTTCAAGTTTGGGCAGAGCCGTGATTAATCAGAAAAAACACACGAAACTTGACATTAATAAAATATGGTATATTTCTGAATACTAACCGGTAAAATTATACCTTGTAGATAACTTGTAGATTAGATATGGTACGTAGTATATAATAAGTTTATGGTCTGGATTCGGGGCGCAGCTTTCATGATTTGTCACTATGCAATAATCTTTTTATAAAGGTTCAACTGATTTACTCAATGACTGAATACAGTGATGACAGCGTACTACTTACCAACTTAGATATTTAGTTTGACCTACATTTACCAACCAAATATATTCAATAATAATATCGCCCGAAGTTGGCTGGGATGGACTCCAGCCCCCCCGGGACCCTGTGTGCAGGATAAGCGGTTTGACAATGGATGGATGGATTGAGACTTATTGAGAATATTTGACACATCCCGTGAAAATAAATTTGGGAAAAAAGACGGTTGGCTTCCGCGAGTTTTTTGAAAGCAAAAGCCGAGCGTGTGAACGCATCGACTGGACTTTTGCGACAACCAACACGTCAGTTCTCCAAGAAGGAGGCGAGGCTGCTTCTAGCGCGGCGGGCTTTCTCTATGCTTTCGAAAGTTGGAGTCCCGTGAGGAAGGTCCAGGCGGTCATGTTCAGACGTCATAACGCTCTCAGCCTCCCCTGAGTAGAACGGGGAAAGAAATAATAACAATAATACAATGTCTGATAGTGTGTGAAACCAACTATTTTCATTCTGTTTGTGTCATGCACTTATATTAAATAATTCTGGTAATTTATTACGTTTTCGCTAATTGACAGTTCTTATATATATATATATATACCCTATATATACCCTAACCGATATAATAAAGTCCGTTTTCTTTGCTTTGTGATGACGTTAATGATGAGACGGGTTCAGTCGTACCTCTCATGCGATGAATAAGTGTCCCGTAGGCGCTGTCCACCTGGAAAGCCAATATAAAGCTGAGAGGGATGATGGGAGCCAATAGGGACGGGTTCCTTCTTTTAAGGGCACTGAAAAAAAAAAAGAGATCAACTTTGTATTCCACACTGTAATTATGTGATAAAAGGAGAACATTTTAGCTACATAATTATATTAAATTACAGAAAATTGAAGCCCAGATTGGTATTGCAATACACTCAGTAATACAGAGGGCCATTATGTTGACGTTTTAAAATGTTTGCAATACTTAAATCATGGGAATATTTAATGATAAATTATGAAAATTGTCATATGTATCAAACCTACAACATTTGATTTACAGATATTTAAATGTCATGTTGCCGTGGCGACCACCTATAGGTATTTGTCAAAACTGTCACTGCCGCACAGTTAAACTTTGACTACGTTGGTGAACCCTTACAAAACGTCATACATGAGTAAAGGCTTGTGCACACCGTGAAGACGTACAGCTGTGATAGATCTTGTTGTTAACGGGTCTTTGGTTCTACGTGTTAGAAACAAGTCATCGTCTGTGGGGGACGCTCAACACCTTTGAGCTGACCTTTATGAGCCGTTGTGCACCAAACTCACCCTAATGTGAGTCCGACTGTAGTGACGGCGTAGAAAGACCCAAAGTATTTGAGAAATTCTCTGGACCAGGCGACCTGCATCGCCATCTGTCTCTCCCTCATCTGGTTCTGCATCAGGAGCTGGCGTTCCATCTGCACACACACACACACACACACACACACAAAACACGTTATTCGTCATAATGCACCTTTAAAGTCAAATATGGCAGCTGCCTAGTGGCTTTCAAGGTTTCAGGTTGTAACATGAACTATGTTATAAGGAATACAGATACACAGTAGATATAATAGAAATAATACTTACAATATAGAGCCTGATATATTAACTCTGGGCAGATCTATATATGAGCATTTAAGTTGGTCAGTTAAAAAATAAAATGCTGAATTCTGCAAATGCCAAACACGTTTGATACAATTTAGAAAATGTAGCTCAATTACATACTTGGCTCAGCAAAGCATTGACAACTTAATTTTTATTTCCACTTAGCAGACTATTACTGATGACTCAAAGGTCAAAAGGAAGACATTCCGTGGGTGGACGACCATATGTCTCTGTCCGTCCGCCACCTCTCCCTGTGTTATATGAGCTGATATGAGTTCAACATCTGTGAACAGCAAAGGCATTTTTAACCAAACAGTACAAACAGTTAGTGGTTGTCATTATGGGCCAAAACATTTTCAATGAATCTCCCCCCAGAAAATAAAATAATTGTCAGTATAATTGACTGAAAATGAGAATTAGTTTGAGCCCTACATGTTGGATATAGTTAAACAGCCATCATAAGCTGAAAACCCCAAACAGAACTTGTGTGCACATCCGAGAAGTTGTCGTGTACATTTGACTGACTTTGTAGTGAAACTTGGCAAAAACTTTGGAGTACGTTACTGTAATGTACAAGCTCACGACCACAGCTTCTCCAGGAAGAAGGAGGCTACAGAGCGGCTGTAACACTCATCTGTGTAGAGTGATGGGAAATTACAATGACGTGTGACGAGTTCCTGGCGGCACAGTTCGAAAAACTCGTGTAAAGTCATGGCTTTTCTCATACGAGTCACAAAAACAGGAAGGAAACAAGTCGTACTGGATGTCTCGAGTACCTGGAAAGTACCTCACTCCCGACGATTACATGTCATTCAGCCGGCGCTTTTATCCAAAGCGAATCTCATTTAACCAGAACCCACACAGTGGGAGCAGTTAGTCTCCTGCTTCTAAGTTCATTTTATTTTAATGGAGACTAAAGTCGCTCATGAAACGACCTCCCTCAGAAATTGGCCTGTGAATACAATGGTGTTATTAGTGATGCCCCCCCCACCTCCCCCCCCACACCTAACACTGCTCTAGTATCAGAGCACCAAGCAGCCGGTGCTCCTTCATGGCTGCATCCCTCCATTGCAGACGTGTACACACAGGCCGCTCACATCCAAGTGACCCGATATCTGGCATTATGCATAGATCTTGGATCATTTTAAGGGCAATAATATAATATATATATATGACCTACAATTGAACTTAAATCCAGAACTATTACGTAAAAGAAAAAGTAATGGGATACAAAATCCGACTGTGGACGTTCACGACGGCCTTTGTTGCTTGTTGAGACACATTTTGATTGAAACCAAATAAGTGTTGGCAGTCCCGGAGCAACACAGGGTTCATGTTTATGCTTTAGAAATAGGATGAGCAATACCGTGGATTTGACGGCTAGCTTGGGAAAGCAGGGGGGGAGACAGCGACCGGAAAGAGCAGAGAAGAAAAGAAGTGAAAGAAAGAAACGAGCCGAAATGAGTTCACTCGGAGGGTGACGAGGTAAGAGCTGAAACCCAAGAGGGAAATGCACTGACATTTAGTCAATTCTGCAGCACGAGCATTCAAGGAGCGGAACGAATACCTGGAAAAGTGATACACAGGATGAGCACAGTCTGTGTACCGAAAGAAGTGGAAGTCAAGAAGAAGAACAGTGAGGGAAGAAACAAATTGCTCGGCTCTCGGCCGCCATGGTGATGCAAACCGGGTGAAGTGAAAGATGCTCCAGTTTGACGGCGCCTACGCTTGGCAGTGTACTTGTAATATAATATTTGCGACTGAGAAGCCGTGTACTTTATCAATGCATGTGTGAATATGTAAACAGAAGTAAAACCTGATTCAAAATGAAGGATCAGCAAAAAGCTCCATAAGCTTCACTCAAGATGTTAAATATATCTTAAATAAAAGCACTGGGCCTTTATCCTTACAAAGAATTGTATCATAGCACTTCTAATATAGTATTTGCTTTAATACATTGCAATTAACCTGCGTTTTACTGTACAACTTTCCTTATTTATTTTCCTTTTCATGCATCTACGAAAAAGAAATCTGAAGAGAAAAACAGCTTTTTGTTCAGTATTGTTGTTGCAGGATCTAGAAAGTGAGGATTGCAGCGGTCAAACACAAAATAAAAACCAATCAAAGGCCTGGTAAGAAGCCCTTACCTCACCCCTGCTTCACGCTGAAACCTCCTCAAGTCCAGTGACTCTATGAGGAGCTGAACCCTATCATTAGCAGCCAAGACCCCAATTAAATAGAAAATGAACGAAAGCATCGCCAAGCAGCCATTTAAAACCCGTATCCACAAAATGTTCAAGTGGTGTTAAAGAGACACTGTGATTCGAACACAAAGCCCAATGACTTTGACTTGAGAATCCGCGAGAAAAAGAGCGTAGAAAGGAACAATTAGCTCTGACCGATGAGACTGGGAAAAAAAACTGGAAAGCAATCATCTTTGACATGTTAATGCGCGGGGAGGCGACGGCGTTGCTGCACAGATGTTCTGACATTGCCGGGCTCAATCTCATCCTCATTCATTTGGATGATGGAAAGACGCAAATGCCTTATCAAAGACAGTGAGATTCGACCATTAGCGATGCTGAGGAATTTTGTTTTGACTGTGTGTTTTGTTCAGTCAAATTCTGGGAAGGTTCTATGACACAAAATTGCCGAAAAACTGGAACTGTCTTGTTTATAGGTATTCAAAAGTAAAGAATGAATGCATTGTTAACACAACACTGCATGTGGTAAAGATGCATAAACATTGTGTATCTAATATTTACCTGTGAGTCATGGTCACAACCCAAATTAGGGCTCTCTGAAACTCAATTTCTAAACCGTTAAATAATAATAATAATAATAATAACAATAGTCATCCACTACACAACCAACATTTTGGGGGCAAGTTGGATAATGTCATTGGTGTTATGACAGTCACACATCCCACCTGCTGCTCGGCAGCTTGCAGGCATGAATAAATCACACAGATTGGACCCCCCAAAAAAACAACACTTTGCTTTGTTTAAATGAAATAATATGCAATAAAATATGTGGTCTCTAAATGAAAATGCTGAGATTCTAGCTGAGGTGTTTATCGCTGGTTTATCGCTGGCTTTCTTACTCTTTCTTTCTCTTTCTTATTGTGATTCAAATAAAAAATACAGAGCACCAGGCTGACGACATATGGGACGGATCCACGTGAAGGTCAGATTGATGGCTGCTTTCTTTAAAAAGAACTAAAACTGTTAAATACCTAGTTCATGTCTGCACAGGTGACAGATTACGCTGAAATATCGCACAGCCCCGTATTTTCTGTACAGTAATGTAATTACATTAGAATGATTATTTTCATTTGCATGTTTGCCGAGTATTCCTGGAATATGCACAATATATGCACAGCATCAATGGGGTTTGTGTCTTAGTGCCAGATTCTTACTTTTATTTCTTTATTTTTTAACTAACCCATAGCCTCATATGTTATTTGATGGTATTCCTATTGCATGTTGTCTTTTTGTCCATTGTCGTACAGTCTGCTGTTACGCACCAACCGCCAAGTCAAATTCCTTGTATGTCTGACATATTTTAGTAATAAAGGTTTCCTGATTCCTGAAACACAGTCAAGGCGGGCTGCACGGTATTTCGTGGTACTACACTACGGTAGTGGCGAATAAGAACTGACTGATGTACATCAGCCAACTTCCTTTAAAATCTCATTCACAAGCAACTCAACCTCTGTTGAATTTCAGATGGCATTTAAAAAGAAATGGTGCATAGTTACATAATAATTCCACTTCAGGTAGATAGTAGATGACCTTGAAGTGTCACTCAGGGATAATTACGACATTCTGACGTAGCATAGCAAGTTAAAGCCTGTCAAAATGTAATACATGAGCCAACTTGCTTTAAAATCTCATTCACAAGCCAACTGTGATTCCGATGTAGTGAGTTAAAGCCTGTCAAAATGTCATCCCTGAGTCATACTTTTATGTGGTATACTATCAACCTGAAGTGGAATTACTATGTAAGTATCAATTATTTCCTTTTAAATGGCGTCAGAAATTCAACAGAAGTTGGCTCATGATGAGATTTTGAAGGAAGTTGGCTCTTGTTTTAGATTTTGAAGGGCTTCAATTTTGAAATGCTACATCAAAATGTAGGGGTGTAATGATTAATTTTAACAATTACGATTCGAACCGCGATTCATAGTTGCCGATTCGAGTCATGGACAATCTGGGTTAATTTAGAACGATTCGATTTGATTCAGTGACTTGAAATCGATTCAGTAACTTTACTGGATAGTGCAGGCAAAGTTCCTGAGATCCCTGTTGTTTCTTGTAAGGAAATCAGGTTTAAATTAATTATGGATATCATAAACAAGCAAACAACAATTAATGGCAAATGTATTGACCTTTTATTTGAATCAAGTGCCATTTTCAATGTAAACATTACACACGATAAGTTGGTTTGTAAATGTCTCGCTCGCAGTCGTCTCCTCCACGCTGTGTTTTGTTGTTGTTCAGAGTTTCGCGCGGCTGCCCCTGCGTACTGATGACGTCACAGACAGGCAGACTGAATCGAGTAACGTTTAACGTGCAGTTTCCGAGTATCGATACAATCGATTATGTATTTCAATCGATTTGTAATCGATACATGTCGTCCGGAATGTCGATTTGCGGAGCACAGATCGATTCAGTTGGATCGCAGAAATATAAATCGATTAATCGATTGAGTGAATGAATCGTTACACCCCTATCAAAATGTCATTATTATCACTGAGTGACGCTTTGAAGTTGTGTACTAACAACCTGAAGTGGGGTTATTATGTAACTATGCACCACTTCCTTACAAATCAAATCTGAAATTCAACAGAAGTTGGCTATATATTAGAATAAGTAATTACAGTAATACATGAGTAATTACAGTAGTAATTGAAATTACATTTTTCCTTCAATACTTTGCATGCAGTAATTATTATATTGGGTTTAAAGTTCATCATTTATAGACTGTAGATCCAATACATCGTTTTTTTCCCACTGTTTTTTAATGTATTATGACATTTCTATACGATTTACAGACTTGAAGCGGATGCTGTCGATATTATGCATCTTTTGTGTGTCGCAAATTCACACCAGCAGCTTGCAGACACTTTGGCCCGCGCATAATACACGAGATACAATCCAAGCTGCAGAACACGTTTCTCCATCTTCCATCTGGGTGCAGCTTCACTCACCTGCAGCCGTGAAGTGTGGAGCATGAATTCTTGTTGCTTTTTAAAGTTCGCGTCCATGGATTTAGACAGTAGAAACCCCATGGCGCTGTTGTCGTAGACCTAACGACACGGGGAAAGAAGCTATTAACGTTCAGTCGAAATTAACTACACTACATTACACCTCTACTATTTGGAAGTGACGTTACAACGTCCCCACTTGAGTGACACTTCGACGTGGAACGTTAAAGGCGGTGTCGGTGTTTATAATGCTGGAGAGCAGCGTCAGTAATGGCACCGTGTAGCGCCCCGGGGTGCTGCCAACACGCAGGGTCAACTAACGTTACACGTTAACTTTCTGTCGGTTCAATTAATTAGCTGACGGTGTGTGTGCTAACGTGACGTGGAACATACGAGTAGCTGCTTATTCTCCGCCCTCGGTTATCAACTCCAAGGGGTCGCAGGTCGGAAGTGAAAAGCTTTAACGTCGCATACCTGATGTGTTTTGAAAGCGGTGGGCTAAGCGGAGTAGTGACAACCGTCATCAAAGTAGCTCTGACGGTTTTTTTTTCAAGGGCATGCGTAGTGCGTCACAACCAACTTCCGGTTTACTGTGCGGCCAGTCCTGTAAAACGGAAATGATGTAGTTCCGATTAAACTTTCAAAATAAAATAATACCACATTCACACCCGAGTGATGTTTTCTGGACGTCAAAACGAATATTACAGTACACTACAATGACGCTGTACTCTATAAAGTCTGTAAGATCACTTAGAAAATTAATATTTTCTGTTAAAACCAATCTTAGATTCAAAGAAAGTATTTCCAACCAATGTCTTAACACCATTTGTTGTGAAAAAGTGAAACAGTTTGTTTGAGAAATGAATATTTCAGTCAACCCAATGCCGGTGATCGACAGTGTCCATTTGCAGGTGACACTGCGTGGTTCCAGTTCCATGAGAAATGGCTCCCCCTGTTGGTGTTTGTGGGTTAAAGGCCTTCATTCATTATTTCACTATGAGGCTTGTAATTCATTTAAAATAATATGTCCAGAAAATGAAGGATTTTAACAAATATGCTGAATTTAGGGTCTGGATTACAACCAGCCCTGGGCTGGATACCACATGGTCATTGAATATCATACATTTTCTCTTACCTCAACTTAAATGATACTATTTAGTGCATATACAGATATAGTACATTGATAGATGGGTGGATAAAATGTTAGACCTTGAGTCTAACATTAACGCTTAAAAAGCGGAAGGATACTACTGTAATGTTATGGGAGAGTTAACATCCCACGCTGCTGTTGTTTTGTTCGGACATGAAATCTGCCTCGGTGAACCAGATCAAGCCACGCTATCTTTTCATCAACGCATGAAAACAGTGTTGGACTCTTGGCTAACTTTCCTTTACATGGAAAAATAATACCTGATATTCCACCTCTTTAGGTTAACAACCAACCACAAAATAAAATAGTTGTCGGTTATGTCTTTTTCAATTTTGAACACAATCATTCTCAAATGAAGGTAAGATTTCAAGAGCAATGCTCAAAGCGTGTAAACTCAACATTTAAATTGAACTAACAAAAGTAAACAAATAACAAGCATTGAACAACACCAACCTGACTTAGGCCCATCATACTCAGGGCGCTCAGGGAAAATAAGGTGTTTAAGCAAGATCTGTATCAATGACAATCTGTTTCAACGTAGGTTGTAAAATCCATAGCAAGGTATGATTTCCCAGAACTTTCCGAAAGGAAGAAACGGTGGCAAAAAAGAAACCCTTGTGAAAAAAACATGATGATAAGATCGGCTAATTATTTTAATTTCTGTCCAACAAAACATAAAGTGCGTGCCAACACATACACGTGGAAGCTGGTCAGTAAATTGATGGAAAGCCCATGAAATATTTCTACCCGCTTGTAACCTGAACCAACATGGTATAGGTGAAGCGGTTGGTTTCATCCTCATCTGGGAATTCCACCTAACGTAAGGATGTATGAGTGCTAAACGGCAACCCGATACCTACTTTTCAAACAATCTGTAAAACAACAGAAAATCCCAGTTTACCTGCCGGTAGCCAAGAAGTGGTGGTGGTGTGATATGATCACGGATGTAAAGAAACTCCTGAGCCCTATGTTGTGGAACGTTATGTTATTGTATATTAATATTAATCTGATAGGTTGTGTTATGCTGCATAATGACTATGTTATCTTTTTATACCCTAAATTCATTTGAATGATTTTACGTTGGACTTTAAGTAACATTTTACATTTTTTACTTGTAACATTTCATGCAATACATGGAAATAAAACAGATCTAAATACCACCACACATTTTGCCAAAGTTGATGCAGTTGCATTGAATTCTCAGCCTCACACCGTCCCGACGTCAACTAATCAGAATCAGGACCAGAAGTCTTTTATTGCCACGTATGTCACACATACAGGAATGTGACAAATTCCTGTATGTGTGTGTGTACATTTTTTAAATCTTATTTTCATTGTGATGAAAATACGATTAAAAAATGTACAGATAAGTACGTTAAAACACGCGTTTCCACCGTGAAAACACATATGAACACTGAACCGTTTTGTGTGTGTTGATGTTTTGTGTAGGTGGAAATGATTAAACCTCGTATTGCTTATTGATTTGGTTTGTGTACCGCGTGCAGTGCACGAGACCATGAGAGGAAACTGATCAATGAGAACAGAGACAGAAACAGAGACGGGGGGGAAACAACAAATGATTCACCCTGTCCGATTTACCGATTGTCGCTTGCTTTGATTAAGAAAAGTCCTAACCATAAAGTAACATATCACCGATGCGCAACAACTGCAACATATCTGCCAACAACTGAGAGTTTACCGTCAGTTAGAGCAGTTTTATGACTTATTAGGTTCAGCCATATACGTTTTCCCCTTACAGTAAATTCACTGGTCCACTTCCTCGTCTGTTTCCTTGAGCTGGTATTCGGTTAAACTCACGCGAGGATACTTGTTAATTAGTCGAAGTCATTGAACATGTTTTTTTTTAAACCACATTCGAAGTCATTTCCTCCTTCCAGTAATGGAACTCGAGGAGCACGTGGTGACCCGGCGGTGTTTGCCAGGACTTCTGTGTCAGTGAAAGCGTCGTCTCGTGGGGGCGGTGATCATAACGTGGAGAAGTGCCGAAGCTCAAAACACGGCCGACCTCAGATCAGCCCGAGAGAGCAGGAGAGACGCGCCGCGGGGAACAAGCCGCTTGAAAACCAACAGGTAGGAGGACACGGTTTATCGGTAGGCTACTTTTAAACTTGATATTTATAATACGGATAACACTACAACAACTTAAGCTAATCAGAATCATTATTTGTTTAAATTAAATTCTCATTATTATTATTACTATTATGGTTGGAGTTATTATTAATTGGATGATTGTGGATATTTTTTGATCATTAACACAGTATTATCATTCGCTGTGATGACTTATCTTTTTTTATTTTTGATTAGCATTCATCTTTTTTTTTCATAAATATTAAGTTGTCATGTACCACTTCTGTGTGAATCCAGCTTTGTGGCCTCTCAAGTCATCTCAATCATCTCAATCATAGTAAATATTTCACAACAAGCTTGTCGAAATAAGAGCACGTGTAGGTTATTAGGTTAAGTATACTTAAACATAACTTAATCATGTTCATGTAACACACCTCTGTAGTTAATATTTTACACTAAAACAGGTGTTATCAAAATTGCCAGATATCATTTGTTTACAAAGAGAAATACAGCTTTGTGCGTGTTTGTTTGTTTGTTTGTTTGTGTGAGTGCTGACAAAGCTCCCAAAGGGGTTTCTTCACTAAGAACAAACGAAACAAACAGAGCTGAATCAAGCTGATATAGGAAATAAGATATATTTCTCAACGACATGTGAAATGTTTTTAGTATGAAGTAAATTAGATTAAACTAGAACTAAACTAGTTGGGCATTTGGAATTTACATTGGGCTTTTTTCAGGAAAATGACTCAGACATTGTGAAAAAGAGTTAAAATCTTAACCTCTCCCTTTCCATTTCTGTCTTATAGATCTCGATGGACTGGTCCCTAATTGTATTTTTACAAGTGATGTTTCAGCCATCTCTCTCAGGTGTGTAATAAAAATCTCTTATTTAGTGTAAAGTGTCCAGTAGTGTAAGAATTCCTGAATAAACAAGGGAACAAATTGCATCTGCATTAAACATTTCTATTTTCATACGACACTCATGTGTGTGCAATAACTACAATCATCTAGTGAGAGTCATACGATGTTGATTAATGGTTCACCCTAACATTAATTTGTCTGGTTTTCCCGCAGTGTTGTTCACTGTTTGGGCCGGGAAAAGCACATACGAGGCGCAGTTTGGAGGAGATGTTGTGATGAGCTGCAGGTTTAAGCCTAAACCGTCGAATCCTCAGGCTGACCTGAAGGTGACCTGGAACTGGATCAGCTCCACCTCGGTTCGAGAAGTGTACCGTATGGACAACGGGGAGGAGGTCAGTGCGTCCCGAGATCCGGACTATCGGGGCAGAGTGAAGCTTTTCACTGAGGAGCTGAAGGAAGGCGTGGCCAAGTTGCAGGTCAGTGATGAAGACGATGGTTTGTCTCTTTAATCTAACAGATTTTGGTTTATTTGAACCTCTGAGCTGTTTGGGGCATATTGTGGAATGTGGCTAAAAGCACATCTAAGGACTCTTCTTCTGTCCCCTTATAGGTCTCAAGGCTCCGGATCAATGACTCTGGGACCTACCAGTGTTCGGTGCAGACAGAACAAGGAGCTGATTACAAAGCGATAACTTTGTCCGTTGTAGGTGAGTACAGATTCTGCTAGCGCGCAATTGAGTAATCTCCTTTTTTAGACTAATGCTTTGGAGATTTCCGGGCAGATACAAAACGCGTAAAAATGAAAACGAAACCAAGACCAGTATTACTCAATTTGGTAATAAATGATCTTGGCTCATTTAAACTTTCCCACAGATCTTCCCCCTATCATACAAAATCACTTGAACGTAACATGTTGTATGACGGTATTGATGTATGTTTCCTGTATGTTGTTTTTCTCAGCACCTTACAAAGCTGTGGCTAAACGCATTCAAAAGGCTGCAGATGAGGGATGGTTGCTGCTAACCTGCCAGTCTCAGGGATACCCCGAGTCCTCTGTCACGTGGCACAACGGACACCTGCAAAGACCCCCGGGACCCGACACCACCGCTGTATCAACCGAAGATCTGCTTTACACAGTCACCAGTCAGATACGCGTCCGATCAACAGACAAAAACAACTACACTTGTTCCTTCGCACAGGATGGGAATTCTGCAACGTTTCACATCCCAGGTACATTTTGATCCCCTTTAAGGCTTTTGTTTGTGGCGTGACAGATTTCCACCGGAGAGAATATGCAAACACACTGGGTTTTATGTGTTGACCATTGCAACATCTGCAAGTTAAGCACGGCCATTGAACTTTAGTCCATCACTCCCTTCTCATGTCTACTCAGCTCTCGACTAGAGACAAAGTGATACGAGAAGCAAGCAAACAGATTAATATATTAAAGTACGTTACTTAAAAGTCTAGCATTTAATGCTTTTTTTCATACTATTACTCGACCAAATGACAGAGAAATATTATACTTTGCGTTCTATTTGAAAACTTTTGTACTTACTTTGGGGATTTAGAAATAAAGTTCTATATTATTATAGATATACCGTAAATACTCAGTAATCAGTTGACAAAACCATTTGCCCTCTTATCACTGCAACGGTTTCCTGTGTTCACATATTCTTTCTGATGGAAATACATCTGCTACCAAACTGAAGTTTATCGGCGGTCTACGACCACGAGACATTCTGTCTTGGGTGGGAATGTGTTGCTTCTTTGTGGGTGTTTGTGTAGGCTGCTTGTTTTTCTGCTAACAGTGTGTGTTTCCAAAAGAGCATTCGCTATTTCAAATGAAGTATGTTTGAACTTGACACGCTAAAAAATGATCAGGTTATTTCAATGGTAATTAAAGGAAAAAGGGCAAAAAATAAGTAAGCAGCACAGCTCATCAAAAAAAACATTACACAAGCATGAGTCGGTTGAGCCACATGTTTTTAGTCCTTCACCACTAAAGGGAAGTTTGAAATAGTTTGGTACCTGGTATGTGTGGTTATTTCCATTGCGGTCCAACATTTGAAAAGCATAACTCACTTAATGCCAACACGTGCCTGTGTTGTGTCTACATGTTGTGCTGCAAATCTTAATAGCAATCCTTTTTCACCCTCTCCACAGATGAGATTCCTGTTCTTCATGTCCAAAAGGATGCTCTCATCGTTGTGTTGAGCATCGGACTGATAATGGTTGTCATCATCATCGCAGTGCTCGTGTACAGACGACGAAAAGGTAACCTGCCATTCAATTCCTTATGTGCACGACATATTACAGATCCCCAGCTGATTCGGGGTGTTACAACATGTAGGTGTAGATTGGAGACACATTTTTTATTATTTATCATTCCCTTATTGCAGGTAGACCTTATTTAAGGTACACCCTTTTTAAAAAATATTTTTTTAACTTTATAGTCCTGAATCTCAAACAACTTAGAGTCCTGAAGAATCCATTATTCAGCCCACAATGTGCATCCTTCCTGCGTCCTTCCTGCGTCCTTCTGGTGTCAGCACTGTTGTAGTCTGACTGTGTTAATTTTTTGTTTTTGTCAAATGAGCAGGGAAACAGCTGTGTCATTTTAGTTGGAAGTCTCTCAGGCTGCAGAAGGTGATACGTGGTCGAGTTATTTTTGCCACTGAAATGAGGAAGTATTTGAGAAACAGTATGTCTTTTAGATTTGAGATAGGTCACCTCAATGTGTGTCATTTGACGGGGACAGCATGTGACTCCATGCTTTTAACATGTAAGCATGACACAGCTTTTTGTGTCATCACAAGTTTGGAAACACCCATGCGGGGATTGTAAGTGTGACAGGGGAATTTGAGATTGGTTTGTGCGTCTAGTTTTTTTCGGCACAGCGCGTGTGTTGTTTGTACAATCCACAAAACAAACACGTACATTATTTCAATGAATGTATGAAAATGAAAAGAAGTGTTGATTCAACTACAAGTCTAGAAGTTATCTTTAAGATGGCAGGTCATAACTTAAAAAATGGGTCATGGTCACCAAAAATAAAACGCATTAGAACCAACAGTATGAACCCATACCGACTAATATATTTCGCCGATCAAACATGTAGACATTTTTGAAACAAATACTGTCCTAATTCATTTTAACATAATTAAAAAAATAAAGAGTGTTAAAACAAACATCCAACTGATCACCCTAAAATTCTCGTGCAGCATCAACATAGTCACAGTCTATATTATTTTACTAGGTTTTCGGCTTGGTACCAGGAACCTTCTGGTCTGTTGTCGGGGGAAGTCTATTCCTGCTGTTGACTGTAAGTCTAAACCGTGCTGAACAAGTAACTTCACTCACACAAACCCTTAACCAGTAAGAAATATAACACTCATTACATGATTTATTACAGCCGTTTAATCAGAACAAGTTACAGCCACGTTAACCGACAACAGTCACAGCAACACAAGGAATAAGTAGCCGAGCTCAGGTAGCTCGACACTGGTCGTTGTGTTGTGCATTGGGATGTATTTGAGTGGATTTGTTCAGTGTGGCCACATTAGAAATAATGACTGATTATCAAAGTTATTCTCCTCTGTGTCGTTCTGACAAACCTTGTTCTTCTCCACCAGGCCTCAAAAGAGAAAAGGACAACGAGGAAGAGATAGGAGTTTTTAATGAAGGTACGTGACTCTAAGGACTAAAGTTTACATTATTGCCATTTTTTCAGACGGTGCATAAAATTATTGTTAATAAAATATTATCATCTACAAAATTCAGTATATTAACACATAAAAACATCAAACCTTAAATTAGCTAGTAATTCAATTTCATGTCAATCAACTACTCAAGGAATCAACAGCGTTAGAATCAGTAATTTGGATGTGCATTGAATGACAACCTGCTGGTTTAAGAAGACAATTTCAGTGATACGACTTGTTCCCGTTGTATTTTCTTACTGAACTACATTCATGTGAAAAAGTACTGTAAAAATCATCTTTTTTTAGCACTGAAAGAAGCATCATTCTTACTTAATGTGTCAGACAAAACGACATTTTACATCACGCCTTTGCTTCCATTTCATGAAATAATGTGTCTTTATAATCTGGTATCTTTTCTGTTGTTTGCAGTTTCCGAGGAGGAAAATTTGGGGGTGTTTCTGAAAGCAAGCTATGGTGACTTCAGCCCAGAGGTGAGACACCACTGGAATTCCTTTGTTGTGGAGGAGCTGCCTCACAAGCTGAGTAACAAGTGAGTCACATTTACCATAAAAAGGAACAATAGGATTTATTTTGGTTAACCATTAAGTTGAATTCCCCCCCCCTGCCATTTGTGTTGCTTTTTGTCACACTAATAACTAATAGCCTTTGTTAAATGTCTTCGCTGTACAAGAGCTGAAACTTTGAACTAATCTAGTTGACAATATTTATTTGGGTTTGTGTATCTTACAATCTCAATTGTGCTTGTGGTTATCAGTGAGGGCCAACCTGTCAATCTTCAAGCTTTACTGCCGGAAGCAGGAGAGACACTTTTCCTTGAAGGACCCCCAGGAAGCGGCAAGACGACCGTGGCCCACATCCTGGTCTCTTCTTGGTCTGAGGGGTCCGCACATCCACTCTCCAAATTCCTCGATCTCAGCACTCTTCCACTTCTCTTTTACGTCGACTGCGGAAAAGCGAAGGGTGACCTGTTTCAGGAAATCACGATTCAGCGCTCTCTCACGGAAAGGATGTCCACGGAGGACGAGCTGAGGACGGTGTTGACCAGCTCCCGCGAGGCTCTGCTGCTGTTGGATGGCTACAGAGAGGGGAACCCACTTTTCGACGCGTCCTTGAGGAAGTTCCTAGTGGAAAAAGGAGGGTGCAGGGTGTTGGTCGTGGCCTGCCAAGGACACTGGCCCACAATCAAGGACACAGTTGAGCCAAAGAGGGTGCTGCAGCTGCAAGCAGTATGACGCACAGAGGACTCGCGTGTACGTGAATAACAAAGACGTTGAGCAGGTGTTACATGTAAAACAAACACAAGTTTTTGTATGAACCCAAATATGCTGCGAAATGTGTTGATTTATATGTGCTGTATATACTAATTGTGCATTCTTTACATGGCAGCCCTGATATTTATTAAAACTTTTTACAATAATATGTACCGATTCTTCTTCTCAAGACATTTTAAGAAAGAACATCATTTTGCGCTACAGTAAGAATGGAGAAACTCCACGATATCATCGGTAATCCACTCTAGCTTTGTTTGTGCTTTTCACGAATCCCCGAAAGTGGTTTCAGATGCACCATCAAACTATCTGTTTCCACCATATCCGATATTGCTTAATTAATAATTGCAGTATTTTCAGTTTCTGTTCAGTGTCAGTTCATTGCAAAGCCGGAACGGCTCTATGGGCCATTGGTGAAAAGGGAAGTGACTGTAAGAGTATTCCTGGCAAGAGAGCTTGCTGCTTCCAGTAATGTTTGATTTCAAAAGTGTTTCTTTCGTTTCTGTAAGTACATTGTTCAGTATTTGGAGCATCTAAGTATCTAAGAAGAAATGAGTAATTCTTGAGTCAGCATGTATGAACTCTGGTATGACTAACTCCCCGCTTGGTCTTTGGCATTGTGCAACCAAACAACTGCAGCATCAGCCGTCAGTTTGAGAGGAGAACCTTCACTGAATGCCTGACTGTGTTTTTCTACTGTAGTCAGCAATAATCAGCCTGTTCTTTCCATTGTCACACTTAAATACACAAAACATGTTGATATGTTAGATTTACCTTATAAATCGAGAGGGATGAGCAATTAAAGACTCTCCTTAAAGCAGAAAGGACAGTTATTGTGGTCTTCAAACATTTTACAATAGCACAGGGTCTAATCATGAAAGATTTTTCTCAGAATGATGAATCCAATTCTGAGGCCCTGCATGTCTCATAAAAGTTTCTCTCTTCGCTTAACTCAAATTATCACCCTAAAAACACAAAGGAGTTGTCATTATACTGTGCCGGCCATAATCACAGCTATTCAGACACAATCACAAATGCTATACAGAGTTTAGTTAGGCCAAATCTCTTGTTACTATATTTTGCATAATTTGAGGATCACAGTAAAAAATCTGAATTATGGGAAATACAAATGTGTTGCGATATGCTGGAAGTGAAGACAGTTTGCAATATTCTGATGGAGGGAAGGGAAGTGGTTTGTGATGCAAGATTGTGTAAACTTCAGGAGATGCTTCCAAAAACAATCTGTGGAATCAATTGACACTAACAAACTATTGCTATTATTATTGCTATTGCTATTATGACAGCTGCTAGTTCTTCAAGGAGAAAACAGCCACTTCATAGGCATATTGTAGGGGTGTATTTGCTATTAAAATACTCATTTTGGGTAAAGTATTGGCGTTTTGTTACTTCCCCTTTCAATTGGCAAACAAAAATGTGTTCATTTTGGTTGTTATCCATACATAATATCTTATAGCGCTGAACTTCTCCCGTTACAACACCAACAGAGAAGGGTGTAGTTTCAGTCCCTGCCTACATCCTAGTTTCACTAGATGGTGCCATCCTCCTTTTCCATGTAGTCCCACTGTGAGAGCTGACTCCGTGTCTGATCTCAGCAGACTGTGAATCCATGAAATTACGATTTCTTACTTTGAATTTAAAAGCCACGGGGAAAATGATTTTGAAGCCAAACAAACCAAGAGCTAGTATTTGATAAAAGGGAAGAAGGGAACTTCTGATATTTCACGGCCTATGATTTTAGTCAATCCTACCTTATGACCAACATTGTGAGCTCTCAGTCAGGCTAAGTTGTAATGTGTGTGGTTGTAATTATCACATCCAGGAGTGTCCTTGCCAACGTACCAGGGGACCAGCACATGAACAAGAACATCCTTTTTGTCTCTCAGATTGAGGGAAATGGATAAAAAAAAAAATAGTCCAGCTGTCCAGGATATTCTCATCATCTATTCAATCTGAGGAAAATGCTTCCCCCTGAAACTCAACTCCCCAAAAGCTACTTCTACACCCCCTCACCCACTACCTCCCAACGGCAACACACACACAAACACAGCACACACACTCAAAATGAGGGTTAACCCCATCAAAAAGGACGGTCTCCGACATGCACGGCCCCCATTTCCTCCTTCAACGTCAACCTCCCCAGACCAAAGGGGCGGCTTCGTCCTTTGGTAATTAATATTCTAGGGAAGAGGAGAGCATCGGGAACCAATTATTCAATAATGTATGGATGTAAATGCACGTTGTGTCCACACAAAAAGACAAGCACTCACAGATGCATATACCTCACCGTGATCTACCCTTCCAGATCCGGTTACTCACCAACATGCAACACAACTGGAGTGAATGTGTTGAATGTGCTAGATGGAGGGTGAAATCTTGCACGTTAGAAATACACGTGAAGCACTTCAAAACGCCTTTTAGATGAAAGGTGCACATGTATAAACTTCCCTTACCTAAATTAAACATGCAGCACATCTGTACTGTACAGAGCAAAAAGTATAAATGCATATGTGTATTATCACTATGCACTGAGTCTAATAATTCATCTTAATTACAGAGCAGGGTGGCGAGGTGTTGATCGCTGAAAGGATGCCACACTTGTTGTTTTCACCGGAGTCCAACGCACGAGTCCAGCCTGCGTCCGCGTAGTCTCTGCCGGCCCCCGAACGAGTCTGTCTGGTAATTGGGATCAGATGAGTGGCAGCGAAAGCGAGGCGACCTGGGTTCTCCGGGACCCACGCTAACCTGGAAGCATTTATTTTATGGAAAAGATGTTTAGTTAAAGTGCAGCGCTGCAGCCTGCAGCCCAGCCCCTCTAATGACTCTCCAGCTCTCCTGCTCGGGCCTGGAGACAGAGTCCTGTGATGGATACGACTGGTGAAACAGGGACACACACACACACACACACACACACATGCTTCCATCACCGTGCACTGTGATGGATATGACTGGTGAAAGGTCTGAACACTGCTTCCTGAGTCCTTCACTTCCTTCCTCGCAGGCCTCGGTCAGCCAAGCCGAGCCGGGTTTCGCCAGACTCGGGCCGGATTGGATTGCAGATTAACTGGCTTCCTGTCCAATCCGCTGGCCGCGTTCATCTGCTTTCCTAACGGTCACTTTTATTTATGAGCAAGCGGTGACGTTATTGACGATGAATGAGCCTCTTCAGGATGGATGAGATCCTCGGGGGGGGGGGGGGTTAAGGATTTACTGAGGGACATTGTTGTTTAGAATTGTATTGTGGAAAGAATTTAAGAAGACGATCAGCGATGACTCAATAACCAAATACCAAATACTGCTTTTCCTGTCATGCAACAGCCTCCACCTCTCGTTATGTGCAGCTGAATTTGAATAAAGTCCTTGTTGTCTCCTAATGAGCCCTGAATGTCTTAGTTCTTTTATTTAGATTTATTTAGATTTTACAACCTAGCGAGTCAGCACTGTAGAACTTTAAGAATACAATGCAAGATGCGACATGAAAAAAAAAGGAAAACAGAAAGTGGAGAAAAGAAAAAAAAAGAAAACAGAAAAAAAGCTTAATAACAACAACAACGGGGTATTGTATCTCGTTCGCACAGCAGTCAGACATGAGTACATTTCGATTGTTTCATCAGGTTGAGTCAGTATCATTACAAGTGTTTGTTTTTTAAGTTAAGTCTTATTTTCTTAAAGCAAATGAAAAAAGCCACCAGTTGGCGATTGATTATTGTTTTTATTTTTTCTAATGCAGCCATCTGCATAAGTCTTGTTTCAATAAACTTGTATCTGAAAAGAATTAAAACTGATCTTTACCCAAAAGCCGATTTAAAAGAATACTTTCACCGAATGAAAACTGAATAAAAGAAGGAAATAGTTCTTTGTTAGGGCTCGAGGGGATTTTTTTACTTACACCCTATTCTCTAAAACTAAAACGCTTAACAGTCATTTTTTGGCAAAAAGCGAGGAAAATCATTTTTGAAGACGTTAACAAAAAAGGACACAGGATTTTTTACTTTCTTGTCTGATACCTTCAGTATTTAAGACGTAGAGATATAATCGTGAATTGGGTCCATTGTCATTCGCTTCACCATCCCGTCACCGCGGGGCTCCAACAGCACCCACCACCAAAGCTCTCATCCTCTTCCCTCCCTCGCTCCCGCTGGCAGCCCTTGATTACACTCGTCTCCTGGGGGAAGGTTTTAACTCCTCAGAGATAGTAATATCGAGGGCACTACTGGCTAGTCACTTCAGATCAGGACAGGGGGAGGAAATGGCGACGGACATAAAGCTAAATATATAATTCCTCCCATGCCGGTAATCACGATGTCCAGACGATGTGAATTGACAGTTTAACCACTTTAGACTGAGGAACGCTTTGTTCCGATTTGAGAAGTGTGTGTGTGTGTGTGTGTGTGTGTGTGCTGCAGCGTCTGGTTGCTCCCTTCGATGGTTGGAGAACCACCTCGTGGGTATAGAGGATATCCAAAGGGGCCCGTGTGGTCCTCCCTAAATGCACATTTGCGGGGGAGGGAGTGGGGGGGGGGGGGAAGCGCACGTTCCACCGAGTTAAAATGGCTCGCAGACCAGACAGGAGCAATCGTGCGAATGACTGACGTTTCAAGAGCTCCGGAAGGAAACACTCTCAGCGCTTGGTATTAGTTCACCTGATTATTAGGATATCCAGCTTCCTCCTAAAACGGCCGGCCATTTCCCCGTTATGGGGCAGTGAGAGCGCCCAGCTGGATTAGGCCTAAACACCGCATTACACCAGGTACAATAAGGCCTCCTGCCACACAGCTCAACCAATTACTTCTATAAATATGAATAGGCCAATCTGCACGTATTCTCTTCCCGTGAGCCTGTTGCTGCGTCCCTGAAAGGGTCGGAGATACATCAGAGAGAACATCAAACCCATTAAAAATGTTTCTTCGATTTGCATATGCTGAGATCTTTGCTTCATACAGCCTCTCTCGATGGCTCACCCCCCTCCCCCTCCCTTCTCCCCCATCATCACGCCGCAAGAGGGGAGTGAATTTCGTATTCACGCGCTGATTGGATCTTTGATGAGATCTTCAGGGTGGCTTCTCTCACTCTCGCACTCCAGAGGTGATGAGAAGAGGGAAGAAGGAGGTGTGTGTGTATGTGTGTGTGTGTGTGTGTGGAGGGGGGGGGGATGTCCAACTTGTGTGTGTGCTGAAGTGGTCGGCTCAGTTGCCGCCCGGCTGCACTGCCTCCTCAGCGGTTCAGTCGCCGCACGAGCACCACGGCTTGACGTTTAGAGTGTAATCACAGGCGGAACAATGGGAATATATAATACATATAAAATGTGTGTGTGTGTGTGTGTGTGTGTGTGTGTATGTACGTATTTATTATATATATATATATATATATATATATATATATATGAAAACACATTTTTCATCTTTTGTACACACAGTGGCTATACGATACGATGTAAGATGTAAAACTAGTATTAGATGATTTCTTGAATACAGAAATCTCTCAAGAAAAGCAGAACAATGCAAAGAGGGGCAGAATGAAGTAAGAGAGGGACTGAGTTGGATAGCAACACTCACAGGATTTGCATTATCTATTTTTAAAATTGTACTATTTTGGATATTTGTGCTTTCTGGAAAAGAGGGATGAAACGGATTAAATCGAATTTGGTGCGATGCAATAAATGTTTCTTTCACAGGCAATTCCAATTTGATGAATTCAAGTGGGACCATGCAACTTTTAAAAGAATATATTCAGAAATTCGCTCTTACAAATGAAAACAGTAATCCAAGAAGTACACACAGCAGTTCCTCACTTGGTGCGGTGCAGGACCAGCACTTATTGGTTACGTTATATTTAGCGTTATCACCAACTTTACTGACTCTCTACTCGTCCTAAGGCTGCGTATTCGTCACCTGAAAATCTAACCTTTACAGTCACCTTTGCGGCTGATGAGCAAAATCTTCCAAGTACGGCTCTAATTATTGAGATAAACGGATGCCATCCTGGTTATGTTCCTTGATACGATTACATTCTGATTCGAACATCTCATGTGCTTTTCTGTCCTGAAAGAATCAGACATGGGTGATTTTGTGTGCTTTACAAAGAGCGCGTTGTGAGATAAAGCTGGAAGCTGTAATTGGTGTGTAATCTTTCCTTAAATGCACAAGCAACGTATAAAAGGCCAGACTAACAAATCAAACATTTACTAAGCTAATTCAGACTTGTATATTTTAGTGAGGAAAACGCCAACGGACGCAGCAGAACTTCCGTGAAGATAAAGCTCGATCGCTTTCGTATTACCACAAAGCAGGCATGCACGCACATGTGCACATGCCCACACAAACACACACACTCAGTCAGAAGGAGGTGCTCTTAGTAGTAAACATTTGAAAGGAACAGGGTAATTCACTTGATAAATGTCAACCAAAATGAAGCTATCAGCTGAAAGCAATTTCCTCGTGCTTGCCTGCGTTCTGCGCCAGGGACTTGGGAGATTTTCACCCCTCCATCGATCATGAAGCCTCTGTTTTAGGCCAAGGTACACAATGCCCTCAAATTGCTGACATATGGACCCAGAATCACCGCAAAAAACCTGCCATTTCCACCCCACCCCTCCTCTGCCCCGACTCAGCCACTCCTCCGCTAAACTCTTGTTTATCCAACGACTCTGGTCTGTTTAGGCCATTAAAGTGAAGCCATTCGGGGAGACAGAGGGCCAAGGCAAATGCAATAAAGCCACAATGCGTAGCGTGCGACTCGGAGCGGCTGCCACCCAACGCCGAGGACGACAGATTAGAAACAACAACGGGGAATCTGCATCGTCACAGTCGCTCAGTTCACTTTGTCCATTTGAAAAGAGGTCGGACGCGAGAATCGGAATCAAAAGCCGCGTTTGTTACGCGTGAGACGGAATCGGGAGTTTGTGATGTTACAGCGCTGTGATCATCAGGCGACCGGGTGGTGATGAGAACAAGTGTGTGGGCAAACTTCCTAAATTAAACCTGTCTGCCATATGGGCTTCCTGGGAAGAAACAGAAACACGGTAAAGAGTAAGACAGCGACCACATAAGAGCAGAGTAATGCCTCGGCCTGGTGTAAACAGTGGAGAGATGAAAGCAGAGATGTGTGTGTGTGTGTGTGTGTGTGTGTGCGTGTGCGTGCGGCTCGCTGGGTTTCCCGTTCATACATTTCTTGTTATTGATCCACCTCGAACAAAACTGCTCCGCCTACAGTTCTTGTCCGTGGCTTGAAAATTGCAGTTGTTGAAAGACAAAAAGGGCCAAGTGCACAACATGAAAAGCCTCTTTCCCTAATGGGCAATTGTGGGGCCGGCAGCCAGGACCTGGAGGTCTGTGCACAGGAAAAGTCCATTATCACTCTGACTAATGCAGGAGGGCGCGACTTCAAACCAAAAGTGGAGGAAAAGAAAACAAGAAAAAGGAGAAAGATGACGCATATGGTACAAAGCAGTGTTTCTTTAATGGAGTCCATCAATAATGTTACTTTTCCGGCTTTATTTTCGAGAGTAGCCGTATTATCAATCGTAGACATGGGACAAAATTAAAGCAGCTTTTTTATCAAGCGCATTCTTTAACAGTCTTGGAATCAATGTGAAACAAATGTTTGGCAACACGCTAATCATATCCTCTTTTCTTTGGAACGAACCCTCTCTCCCCTTTCTCCCTCGCCACCAAGTCCAACCCGCAGCCAGTTTACACTCAGACGGGTGCGCTTGTTTTACGTAAACAGACGGTCCTTGTGGCAAAGGGTTTGATTAGGAGGCGGCCTACAAATCCTATTAAAAGTACATTCGTCCCTTGCTCGGTGTTTGTTTGAAGACCGGAAGAGTAACAAGGGAGGAAGGAGATGACTGGCAGTCTGTCGTTGTTGTTTCCATGCCAGTTTCTGTTATTTAACTGCTGAAGGAGTCACTATTATAAAAGACGATGGGGTTGACATGTTGCTGTGTTCACCTGTAGGTTCAACTACAACCGAAATGTCATCACACATCATCACAGTCAGCCTAACAACTCCTTGGTCTTGGCTACCAGCTGCTTGTCAATGTCCACTGCAATGTTGTCCGCCATCTGCTGAATCTGTGAAGGGGAAGACACATTTCCAGCTCACTTATAAAAGACGATGAGAAGTGAAGAGTGACTTTTGCTATTTCGGCTGCAACGTGACAGAACAATGAAGGTCTACTTGTCTCACTTATCATCAGTTACCGATCATCCTTACATGAAACCTCGTCAGTATTATCTTTTAAGATTCTCTACGTGCAGTAGCACCGATGGCCTTTTTTTTATCCCACCTGTTTTTCCACAAGTCGTACGGTGTCCTCCGAGTGTCCCTCCTTTGTCTTTTTGACCTGTGTGACAGCATTAGAGCGCACTTTCCTCAGCGAGTCTTTAGCCTTGTTGGTGAACTGTTTGGCCAGCTTGGCGAGGTTCTCTCTGTGCTCCCGCGTTACTCTGCAGGAGAAGAGGAGGAAACGGTCAGATTCTGCACCCGAAACAAGAAAAGGTAAACTTTTTATAGAGTGTACTATAAATGAAGCACAAAAAAAGGCAAAATAACTACAAACTGCACCAATGAACTAAAAGAAAGGGTTGGTCAGACACACAACTGTGTGTGGACAAAATAATGAAACAAAAAAATCCAATGCTTAAATGAGAACCTTAAGTGCTCTTAGCATGAAGTCTAATTTTGGTTCAGACTCATAAGCAACAAACTAACTGAGGTCTCCGACTGCAGCTGAAACACACATCAACGTCGAATTCACTTTGCAATTGTTAATCACTCAGAAAATCCTACTTCCCATTTCACTTTCCCTCTTTGTCCTTAATTGACCATTTTCCTTTTTGCCGTTTCTGCCTTTGGGACTATTTGCAAACAATCCAAGTGCAGCGTCTATTTACCACAAACAATACGTCCTAATTACTGATTCCAGGGCCAATCAAGGAGCGCCTTCTCCTTGGAAATGCAAATGGAGGCTTGGAGCGTGCCGAGACTGATTGCAGGGGGGAAAGCAGTCTGACTCTTGTGTCCCTCCTCTGCCAGACTAACACCTGCTGCTCAACGCGTGCACACACACGTGCATGCGCGCGCACACACACACGCACGTAAACACGGGCCGGCATTTATACATGCAAGTACACTCGCATGCACATCTGTGTATATGTAAAAAGCACGCAGCGTATACACGCAGAGTGGTTTAGTGAGTGAGGGATGGATAGTTGTTTGTGAGGTTGTTTGACTTGGCAGAGAGAAAAAGAGAGAGTGCGAGTGAGAGAGGTCTAGTCACAATTGAGAGAAGGAGAGAGAGACCCGGCCCTCACATCAACATACTCGGGGCATCCATACATGTAGCAACAATCTACTTTACTAACGGGGACACATTCAAATCCTACTGCGAGGTTTAGCTTTATGCTAAGTTACCGTATGTATGAATAATTTCATTTATTTATTGGTTACGTGGCCTAATCAGAGAGAACCTAATCACCTAATGTTAAGTCCTGTGTTTAATATGAGAGACGGAAAACTGAGGAATGAGAAGAAAGTAAAAGGTATAATGAAAATAACGAAGAGAAGGAAAGTTTTTCTGTTCCTGCCCCCGGGGTGTGTGTGTGTGTGTGTGTGTGTGTGTGTGTGTGTGTGACTCACTTGGGAACAGGCACCTTGATAATGGTACCATCCACCTCTGGGTTAAGGTTCATGCTACTCTCTCTCAGGGCACGGGTGGCAGCCGCTGTAGCCTGGGGCACGCACACACACACACACACACACACACACACACACACACACACACACACACACACACACACACACACACACACACACACACACACACACACACACACACACACACACACACACACACACACACAAAAGATATATGAATGTGTGCCTTTGCAAATCGAAAAGCAGCGCTACAACTGCAGGTAGTGGCCAACTTCCAGCTGGCAATAATTAAGGTGTTGTGTTTTCACTGTGTGTATCTGGGTGGTGTGTGTGTGTGTCTGGGGAAGCCCTTGCAGTGTGGAAGTGCCTTGGGCCACTGTCAGCGCTCGGCCCTGTGGGACGGGACTGAGAGGTTGCAGGGCGTTGACCCACGGCGGTTTCACAGGAGAGATTGCTTGTGCATGACACACACACACACACATACACACAATATTCTTAAATTTAACAGCAGATAATCGATTGTTTATGAAGATGGGAAACCGTAATTGTCTTCTGGTGGGAACATGTATGCATGTTCACTTTAACTAAACTAAAAGGAACACAGATAGAGAAGAGTTTACATGCTCACTTTAACTAAAGTGAGCATGTAAACTCTTTTCAAACACAAGACTTTTACTTTTCAAAAAGGGTATTTATATTTGTTTTGCAGGCCAGCAGGCACAAAAAGAAGCTTGCATTCGTCTTAATGGTAAATATTAAAACCACATTCACTTATGCGAAACACAAAAAGTCATTGCACCGTAGACGACCCAGTCTGGCAAACACTGCATTAGAACCAGATCAAACGGTGCAAACCAACAAGGGGGAGGAAGTCAAACTCCTCAAACAAATTCTGCAACTGCATGACAATTCCCTCGGCTGAACTTCACAAAGTGTGCAAATGTGTAACGCTAGGAAAAAGAGCGTATCATTTTCCTCTTTTTTCTACTCTACTTCCTTGACAGCTCCTTCTGGCCTCGTCCACTGGGGAGAAAATGGCAGCGAGATTAAAGGAATTTATTTGTGCGCGGTACAATTAATTCATGAGGTTTCTCTTCGTTTCCTTTGTCAAACTCATACGCAGCCCAGGCCCTCCGGTTCTCCCTTTGAGTGCGGGGTGATAGATTCAGCCCATACCTATGTTTGATTGTTCTCAGCATCAAATTCATCACCGTTTCCGCCGACCACTCCGGTGGTTGAGGAAAAAAAAAAAAAAAACGAGAGGAATTTGTGTCTGAAAAAAAAAAAAAAAAAAAAAAAAAAAATGCTGGCCCGGTTCTGGTTAATATGTTGGAGGGGAAGAGAAATCACACTGAAGTTCAACATCAAACGCCTGACGGCACCGTTCAAAGCACAGGAGGCGGAGCGCCGAGGAATGTGTGCGTGCTCGTGTTTGAATAGTCCTGAAAGAAAGCACTTTATGGACAAAGTGGCGGGATGCTTAATACGTGCACTTACACATTCATCCTAAAAACACACACACACAAAGCTGCCCCCTGATCTCAGCATGCTGGTGGTTGCCGTTAGTTCCTCAGTGCCTTCCCAGGCTGCTCCTAATGAATGAATGGAAAACAATGGCCGGGCCCCTGGAGGGCCCGGTAATGGATAGGCATCATTATAAGCCTATTAGCTCTAGGTGCTGAGGACTCACCTCTGTGTGGGACACGTTGGGCATAACGGGGTAGTGTGTGTCTGCCAGTGTGTGTGTGTGTGGTCTGTGGTTGGAAATAGACTCCGTGAAAGACCATTCAGCCTTAATTTACAGATTCAGGACACTGATACCTGCTTCGATGGGCTTGACGTTTTGTGATATCAGTTTGAGACGAGAACAAAAGGTGCGTCGTCATGCTTTTCAGGTTCAGAGGGTGACCGGCAGGAAAATAAAAGGTTGGTGGAAGAACGTCTGTCGTAGCAGACAGGTGGTTACAGGTTGGATACAAAAGCAACAAGCTGCCTTTGAATGTCATTTATGTCGAAAACAGGAAACCAAATAATGTCACAATGGCTGGTTTGGACTTCTTTAGAAATCCCTTGTATTGTCCCCAAGATCTTGAATCGTTTGTTTTCCCACGCCTACTTGTTTCCCTTTTAGGCCATGCGGGCAGACTGAAATATCACATCAATCTGTATCTTGTAATGCCAGTGTAATGATAGAGGGCGTCACATCCAGAAAATGGTACGAACAATAACTGCATGTTTCATTCATCGCGTTGAGGTACTGTACTTGCAGGCATCACTAGAAAGCCGGTATCATTGATCATTCCCATTGATCAGAATTTACAGGATTATTAGGTGCAACCTATCACTTCATTCTGCATTTCACTCTTAGACTCTTCTTTATTCATATGGAAACAATGCACTTATTTAACTTTTCTTACGGTTGCATCTCCGGAGAGACGGAGCAGATTTGAATCTCTTTACATTTTAAACAACGTACCACATTATTTCACGTACCCATATTTATATCTATATTTCAGCGAATAATATCTACGAGAACTAAATCTCCAATGAGCACCGTCTGTGCGTTAATTTGATCGCATAATGTTGATTCTCAAGACCACCAGAAAGTCAGGTCTTGAATATGTGAGTTATTCCTGCAGACAATATTTATTTGTGGAGCTCTGATTAGCACAGTGTTGTATCATTCAAGAAGAAATGGAGGGAAAGAAAAAAAAAAAAAAAAAAAAGAAGAAAAATAATCCATTCCTTCCTAACCTGGGGGTGAAATGAGGTAATTTCCTACTCTGCGACAACTCGTACGCAGACATAACCACATCTCAGTGCACGCACAGAGTTTGGGTTCATGTTGCCATCTTTCACCTCAGAACAAAGGGCTCCCCGAGTGATCCATCAATTAGCATCTGAGACACGGCCGGAGAGAAGGAGGCAGGTCGGGTTTCATTTGGACAGAGATGTGGGCTCGAGAGTTCTGGTCTGGCTCACTTTTCCTCCCGCCGAGCACCGTCGACCCGTCGGTGCTTTGGATTATTTTCATAAAGCTTTCGGTTACGCCGTGCTCGTCTTTCACGAGACGCACGCATACAGGTCCGAAGGCCCCGCGTTTGTTTGCGGGGGCGTCTTACCTCTGGGAAGCTGCTCATGTTGACCATAATGAGCTGAGGGGATTTCATGGAGACCTGTCCCAACTGGTTGAGGGGGAACTTTCCATCTTGAGTTGTCACCACAATGTGATCCAGAGCTCCTAAACAGACGTAGAGAAATGTTAACGGCGATTTACTGGATTCAGTTGAGTATTTTAGTAATTCAAGGTGACGATGTAAGCTTTCCTTACTTTCAATACTGTCATACACAATATCTGCCAATATCTAAAATATCAGCCTTCACTCCAGTCAAACGTTTGGACACGTCAAGTTGAAATTTGCTTTTTAGTTTTCCGTGTTTTAAATGTATGAATCCACGTTTTTTAACATTAAAGTTTTTTTCTTAGTGCAAAACATCTCTCTGTGGTCTACGATGTATTTTTCAGACAAAGCTTGTTTATACAGTACCAGTCAAAAGTTTGGACACATGTTCTCATTCAATTCAGGGAGAAAGTGTCCAAACGTTTGACTGGTACGATACGGATGAATGGAAGACAAATGAGTGTTAACCAATATATGGCTATAAAAAATGATTCTCAAAGGACATATTCGGTATCTGCCTCAAACAAGTGGTGAATAAAATCTTTTTCTGTTTTGGTGACAGTTACCATGCCGACGGAAAGCTTACAAACAGACAGACGGAGGTATGGACCGACGTGCAGCGGAAGTCACAAACGACACAAGTAAAAAAAACATAAAGCGAGACCACTGTGGAAGTGTGAAGAGTCTCTACGATGTGCCGTCCCTCCTCGCTGTCAACACCGAGGAACAAACATCGGCGGACTTCTGTCGGGTCTCCCCCCCCCCCCCGCCGCCGCCCTCCTTCTCCCACCCTCTCCCCCCGGACTCCATCCATCCGCCCCTCTCCTCCATCTGGCTAACCTCAGACGCAGTTGTTTCCTCCTTCTCCACCTCTGCCTTGCATCACTCGCTCCCTGCTTACCCGCTGCAGTCCTTGCTGGTGGTGTGTGCAGGAAAAAGGGCGGGACATGGGTTGAAGTGGGGGTGAGCCAATAGTGCAAGTTTAAAAAATCAATTCATCATACAAATTCAAGTGCGTTTTCATGAGGTTATTGGGGTATCAGTCGGAGAATAGACGCCAAACAAGGTTGGGGTGAAATGGAAACCTTTTGTTTGCGGCGCGACTGGATCCATGACATACCGTCTACCTGTCGACCAATTATTCTGTCTCTTAAACGTTTGTTCTTTCTTTGACAACAGAGTGCGAGGAGGGGCGCCGGGGTCCAGAGAAGGCTCAGGGGAGGATGGCTGGATTGTTCTTTAGCAAAGTATGTCTAATACTGATGATCTCAAACATGAAAACGAATGAATGATGAATATGCTTTTGTAGCTACATTGTTTTGCCCTGCAGGCCACATTGTTGTGAACTTCCTACGGGGATGTAGGCAATAAAAACCACACAATATTCTTCAGACTGAGATAAATGCAGTTGTTCCGTCTGCCACAGAGCTTGAAAAGCATTGTAGAAAACTGAACTGATTGTCACATTTTCGGTTGATATGGCAACGAGTTGGTGCGCAGCGGCTGATTGTTACATGCAGCAAACATTTTCATTCACTCCGAGTCGTCTTTCAAGCCACCTGGTAAGCTGCTAGACCAACTCTCACTCGGTGATTAGCGGCTTTTGGTCACCAACTTCTCAGGAAAAATGTCCGTCCTCCTCGCAGTAAAATGCTCAGTTGTGGTCATAGTGTTTGCTAACTTTTAATCGGTTTGGTGCTGAATAGGTAGCGGACAGTTGGATTTTAGTAGCTCAGGAAATAAAAACTAATGCCAAGAGAAGAGTGTGTAATGAGAGTGAATAAAAAAAATAAAAAAAAGATTTACCAAAAGACGGCGGTCCTGTGATTCATCAAACTTTATAGTATCGGCCGAGGAAGTAACCGTTTGAGCAGATATGAGGCACAGGGCCCATCCACAAATTATTATTACCTTCCATTAACATTACCAGATGGAGGTCTGTGCTCCCTTCAGGTTATCAGTGGCTTTGTTTCTACAAATGGCTCTATTTCACAATTGAATCCATTATTAATAAAGGCACATTGATAATAGCAGATTTTGTGTGCTGGGGTGAATTCTAAACAACCATTTTGTTTTAGGATTTGCTCATGGGAGCGGCGACTCTGCGGAGTCTTATTGTGGGCGTTGAAGTTGCCAGGCAACCAGCGGACACTCAAAACACCGGCACAGCAAAGAAAAAAAAAAGCAGTAACGTGTCTTTAATTGTATTTAAGAGGTAAAACAAATCTAATAGAGGTTTGAAATTAACTCTCTGCAAAAAAAGGAGACTAATTGTATGTTATTTATTTTAGGACAACCTGTTAGTACCTGAAGCTATTTTAAAGTAGTTTAATTCCAAGTTGGTATTTCTTTCCCCAGTAATGTTGTTATAGTTAAATGCCTCAGTCCCCCCGGTATTGACAATGTTTCCATGGATACAGAACTTGTTTTGGGGCCATCTTTACCCATCTGTGACAAACCACAAGCTGGTGGTCACAGCATTGATCCATTCTGCCTGCATCCGTGTACAACCTTCTGCTGCACACAAACAACAACATACAACGCGGATTCATGGTAGCACACACACACACACACACACACACACCGGCACATACAGTTATATCCACACACACACACACTCATAAGCTTAATGAGAGCCAGATGAGAGGTTCATGGAACAAACGTACAAGACACATACACACATTTGAAGCGCTGACGTCATCCCATTCCACCATCTCATCTCCCCTGTCAGCCTTTAAGTCCGCTGCCTCCCCGGATTACCGCGCAGCTGGAGCGAAGAGGGGTGGATGCGTGGAGCGCAGGGCGGCAGTGAGGGGGTCGGGAGACGGAGCGAGAATGACGCGACGGAGGGATGGAGGCAGAAAAAAGAAAAAAAAACCAAGAGGAACGGAAGGAGGACTGAGAAGATGGAGGGCGCGGAGGAGGGAAATCTCGCCATGTGAACAAATGTGTCCTTGTGGTCAAAGAATAGTTCTTTCATGGAAAAGCATGAGACCCAGTTTGAAAATATCGCTTAAGGCGAGGTACAAAAAGGTAATGCCGTGTGAAAAAGAGACAGACATAAAAAGGAGGGATCCAAGATAGAAAATGTCTCACAGCAGGACATTTCGGATCGATGAGAGAAGGGACGGTGAAGAATGGACAGATGTATTAACAAAGGATAATGAAAGGTTTTAAGGAGATCTCCCGTTTAACTCTCCTGCATGTTGTGCAAACTTAGAGAGACTGCACATGCTGCGGATCAAATGTCACTTTCATCTGAGGAGGAAAAGCTCAGACAGTTCTGCCTCTTCCCTCGGGAGCCTCCATCACGCACCCCACCTCGGACCACAGCGAGCCCGGCTCCCATTTGTTAGAACCCAGAGGCAAAGGAGTCGTGACCTGGATGTGGTCTGGGAAACCGAGGCCAAACTGGGGTCAAGGTGAGGTCACACCGGGGCTCGCTCTCTGCCCTCAGGCGCTTTTTCAGGCAGATGCAAGTTGGAAACAAAAAGAAAGGGGAAAAAAAAGACTTGACTAATTTTCAAGTAGGAAAATTAAAAAGTAAACAGCTCCATTATGATACATCTGTGTATTTAGAGTCATCTGTTGGATGTCATGGCAGCTTATTCAGATCAAGAACTACATGCTGTTCATTCAGGGCTACGACAGACCACAAAGCCTGTGTAGAGAAGAAGAGAAGCCTTGTTTGTAGATGATTCAGAAACAGATTCTTTGGAAAAAGTGGAATCGTACTTTGGTTTGGCTCTAATCGTTTTATCATTCGGTGTGTCAACTGCGGATATCCATTAGATCACAGAATAAATCTACTGTTTACATACATATCCACCCGTCGGTTTTACATCTAATGAGTACCTTGCACTAAGAAGGAAAGAGAGGACAAAAAGAGAACGGGAGCCCAAGAAAAAACTCAGAGATAAGCTGACCTGGCGAGGTTCGGATGCTGAGGTTGCGTGTGAAGTCCTCTTTGAGCGCGTCGAGAACAGCCGTCATGTCCCCCTTCACCTCATCCAAAACGATGATGTCTTCCACCAGAGCCGAATTAATATTCACCTTAGCAGCCTGGCCCTTGGCCTTGGCTTGAAGGATGAAGAGAGGGAAAGAGGCAAATCACAGAGGGAAGACTCAAATCTTAGATAGATGACATCCAATCCCGTATCCCAACGGCAGATGTACTCATGTGAACTCCAGGCTCCGCAATCTCCTCACTGACCTTTTGCCTTCTTCGTGGCGTAGAGTCTCTTGGGTGCAGCGGGGTAGAAGGTGGTGTTGGGGTGCGGCAGCGGTTCGGGGAGCCCATATGTGGCCACCAGAGGAGACCTGAGCTGTCGCGACAGGGACTGACACAGCAGAGGCCGCAGCAGACGCAGGTGATTCACAGACATATCTGACACCAGAAACAAGGGGGAAGGACATTGTTTCAATAGGAGAAAATTTAGAAAGGCACGTCAGAGTAGATTACAAACACAATGCCGGTAGGTTTGAAATAACTAATAAAAGCATTAAGTTGTACACAAATCAGTGGAAGGCACCACTGGGCCGGGGATCAAAATGAAGTAATAGCTCATTTCAGCCAGTAGGAGGTAGGCATATGTCTAGTACTGACAATAAAGAGCCATCATCTATTTTTTTTCTTGCCAACTAGAAGATGATTTCTGAGTAAAAATAGAAACAAAATGAGAAAACAGTAAATGCACATTTTATTTTGCAATGTTAGCCATATATTTGCTAATGCAGTATAAGTAGTTGTACCCTACAAATTCAAATAACATACAGTACTTTAAAGAATCATCTTACAGGTAATCATCATTGGCCTATTTAACCGTTTAAAAACCTTAAAGACGTTAAGAAAACGGTCAAATGAAACTGAGGGATATGGATATAAATACCTAGAGGAATTTTCTTTTCATAATTGATTAATCTGCCAAAAGATCTAATTCACGGATGCAACAACAATGGCAGCTGTGGTATTGGCCCTTGCCATTTTCAGGTGTAATGGATAAATTCATTATTTCCCTGTTCAAATCCAATGAGCCAATATGGACTAAACCTTGGCCTCTGAAATGGAGCAGGGCCATAATCAGTATTATTAATTACACCCGGGTTCGCCCTTCATCCCACGTGAAAAGGCTGAGGTTTAAAAAGGGGCCATTGTGCTCGCCAATCCGAGCCGCCGGTAACGTCATTTGTTTCACCTGCGCGTCTCCTGCCGTGACAAATAGAGCTCCCCGCTGTCGAAGAACGCTCTGCACTGAGCTGCACAGGTCACGTCGCACGCAGCTACACTCCGCTCACAAACATGCCGGCTGTCCTCCTACTACACATACAAATCTAACTCCAACGCCAAACGTCCACTCCCGTCCACTCCCCACAAACGTGCGTCCGCGCACGTTTGGGGCATTCCTGATGGGAAATCTCACAATGTGAGACCAACCAACTCCTTTTCTATGGAACAAACCGCCTCCCACCGCGCAAACCGGCTGCCGACTGTGAACTGTGCCACTGAACCTCGGAGTGCACAAGCACAGACAAACTGTTGAGGTATCCAAGCGTGCATGCGAGTCTCACAGACACGCACAGTCAGTCAGTCAGTGGCTGTGAGCAGCGTGCGGCGCGCTGCTGCCTGACTGGCATCCCCCATTGTCTGGTGTCTGTGAAGGGAAACAAACTGCTGCATTTAAAGACAATTTGGGCAACATTAGAACTTTCCCAGATTGCATCACAGCACAGTGGATTTTCTCAAATGATGAAGTAGGAACTTTTTAGCCGTTAAATAGTGTTTGCATAATGTAGCAAGTACGCCGCTCACTCCTGGTAACATATGTCCATAAAACACACCCGAAATGTGTTTCATTGATTTGTTCAGATTACTTTTTACATCTGCAAGATCATGCATCACCACTAAATCATTGAATGTAATCCAAATTTAAATGTCCTGTATTTACGTAAATGTGTTTACAAATGTGTCAGAACAAACCTTAAACCGTAATGTTTCTTTTTTGTTTAATTGTAGATTTTAAACTTCTAACACAACACTGATCCCAGTGTCGGCAATGGCTACCAACCAAAATCCAAACATATTTCAATGTCAATATTTAGGCTAGATCGCAGACCACCACCTACAAAACAAACAAACCCATACCAGGCATCCACGGCTGGCAGGTTTCCTGACTGATGTGATAGGGCGCACGGTGGCGGGGCAGATATGCTCCGATGTGGGACGGTGACGGATCTCTTTAGAGTGGAAGTCAAGCAGAAAAGGGGAAGCACAGGTGTTCGGTGGGATACTGTAGCCTCACATCCTGCAGATTTCACACACTGCAGCAGCTGCAGACACGCCGCTCCTCCTTCCAGTGGCAGGAGACAGCTGGTGAAGCCCGCATGATCTCTCCTCTGCACACTCTGAGGCAGAAAAGTATTACCCCAGCACTTGGTTTGGCCTCCTGAAGAAAATTCTTCAGACTTGAAGAATCAGAACTGTCAATTCACGTAAATGTTTATTTGATTATCTGCTATGACGTAAAATGTAGAGGGGGGGGGGGGGGGGGGGGGGATTAACCTCAGCAGCCGTTAGGCAGCCATCGAAGGGAAAAATAAACGGGGCAATTTCCAATGTAACATCCCGAGATGAACGGATACAAGCTCCTGGATCCGACATGCCATTCACTTTATACAGTGTTGATGTTTTTAAGCCGAAAACACAAAGTATAGGCCAAACACTGAAGAATTAACCCAATAGTAGCGTGTGAACATCTTTAGGACAACGGACTAATCCGAGCACTTTGTGTAATTCTGGTCTAAGTGAGGCAGTGTGAAGGTCGATGATGTTATGCAGGCGTACATGCAGCATTGTTATGCACAGGCTAAATACTGAACATTAAAACGTCACCACGTCGTAACGTAACCTTAACGACCCGGCAAACCCCCAAACTTAAACTGAAAACGACACCAAAAGACACACCTACTTACTTTACAGCATTTACAGAAGCATGTTAGCTGGGTGAAAGCCACATTTGGCATCTACGTCGTCATCACCGAGCGCCGACGGTTTAGAATGTTCCATTGTGTGCTCGAAACCACGTACGGCGTGTCCCGAATAGGCGGGGTTCGTTTCTGGAAGACCAAACCAAGGGCTCGGAGTTGGGAGGAGTGAGATTGCGGGACATGAAATAAATAAAAACGAGCCTCTCCTCTCGACTCCGCGGACAGTTAAACAAACTACAGCATCATCCTGCGCCTTTGTTGTGAGGCGTTAGCAAGGCGACTATTTATCCTTCAGGATAGCTAACCCGATACATCTTATTAGAGGAAAACGTACCAATTGCGTGAAATGATTAGCGTTACGTTTTGACGTAACTGAATCGTCCCGAAGTGGGATCCCTAGTAGGTTAAGTTTCAGCCAATATTAGAGAAGAAGTTCGACGGATCCGAGAGGTAAATTGATTCTATTAGCTGTCTTACTGATAGCAACCCACCCTTCTTCCAAAACGGTGTGTTAACCGTTTAGTGGATACGTGTTGCCTTCTCTAATATGTTTAGATTTGAATGGCACAGATTCATTTAAACGTAAAGTAACACAATCAACGTTAACCGGCAAATGATTACAACGCTTGAATAGTAGTTTATCGATCAACCTACAGTTAGCTAAGCTATCGTTAGCTTGTAGCTAGACTTTAGCTAAATGTAACACTAGATAAACTGTGTTGACAGCGGACTGACGGTGTGTAACGTCTCTAATGCGTTTGAGCACAAACCACTGCTTCATACACGTAACGTTAACTATGCATATAAATCATATAAAACAAAACAAATATCAAAACAAATTAACGACAAAATGACGTGAACTGACAAATTAACTGCTTTTATTTTATTGAAGTACAAGTGCATCTACTTGGTAGCAGTTTTGACTCAACCGTCTTGGTGTCATTAACACCTTCCTATGAATCAGTCCCAGAGTTAAATGTGGGACAAATATTTAGGTCATATCTTTTCTGACAACTTTTTCTTAATTTTCTAACTTTTCCGAACAATCATACAGGCCAAGGTGCTAAGACAGCTCCCATGCTGAGTATCCGACACAACTTTGATCTCCCTTCTGGTGTAAACTGGATTTCTCTTCCCTCTGTTGTTGCCTCCCACAGAGTCCACATGTCTTCTGCAGCGGAGTCAGTGAAAAATGCCTCCATCGTTTCGGACAGTGGGGCCCATGATGGAAACCGCCTGTGGATAGGCAACATTGACCCCAAAATTACTGAGTGAGTAAATCCAAACGTGACCTCACCTTTTAATAGATTAAAAGTTGTTCGAATTGAAAAAAACAAACATATGGATTTCACTACAAAGGTACACATTTCTAGAATCAGACACCCAAACGAATAACAAAGTTACTTTGGTATTTTAGTAGCAACAATTGTTGCATTAGAGGTTATTGTAAGCCAGTCCATGTAATGATCCTGAGGTATTACTTTTAAACTTGCCAGGCTCTACCTCATAGAGAGGCAATGCACTGTGTGTGCGTATATGATTGATGAACTGTGTGTGTGTGTGTGTGTGTGTGTGTGTGTCTGTCACAGGCTGAGACTGAGCAGACAGGGCTGGGTGTGTGAAAGAGAGGCAGTGAGCCGTGGCGACCTGCTCTACTAAGGAGCAGCCATCATTCCTTACTCACCTGCCCTGTTTACTCTCTCTGTGTCAACCTGGAAGTGTGTGTGTGTGTGTGTGTGTGTGTGTGTGTGTGTGTGTGTGTGTGTGTGTGTGTGTGTGTGTGTGTGTGTGTGTGATGCTTGGGTGGCAGCTGGTGGCGAGGCAGGCTTCTACACACTGAGGTGTCTGCGTGTACATGCAAACCTTTCATTGTTGCACTTCTGTGTGTAGTCGAGTGTCTACATGTGCAGAACTCATATAGTGACTGTGAAGAACACCCTTACATGTATTATGATGCAGCGGAGTGAGTTTTCTGGGGGGTGAGGGGGTGTGTCAGTGTGCCTGTGGGGGATGCTGGAGAATATATAGGCCGCAGCTCTGGTGGGCGTCTAGACAGGCGTTTCCTTCCCTTTTCCCTGCTCTGCTCTACCTCTTCTTAAGTAGCTCACTGCCCAACAGGAGAGAGGGAAAACAAGAGCGATGGCCGTGGCCCCTGGTGCTGATTGGGAAGATTAATTAGCTCCTGGGTAGCATACTTAGTACTCTCGCTTTGTCCTGGTAAACCAAAGCAAACCTCCTGACTCCAGACCTGAAATGCAAGGTGCTTATTATGAGTACATGAAGTCATAAATATTAGCATTAGTTTTTGTGGGGGGTTCATTAAAACATTCTCTGCCACAAGTTGCTTGCTTTATTTATTTGAAGATTCATGTTTTGAGGCATAAATGTTTCATTTGATTTACAGCAGTATAAATGTTTCACACTCATGTGGGACTCGTGACTTACAAACCTGTGGGACAATCTATTCCAAGTTTTGATTTTAAAAGATGAACTTCTTTTTCTTCCACTTGTTCCACCTTGTTCTGTGCATGCAGAAACTGTTCAGAGAAAACTCGAATCATCTGTCCCTTTTAAAATGCTCGGTAAAAAAGAAAAAAAAGGACCATTTTGTGGTTGAGCACTTTTGACCATTCAGGTCAGATGAGCATCGTACGTAATTCAGATGTCTTCGCCTTGCACACAGCGCAGAGACTCAGCAGGTGCAACTGGAGCTTTCAGCACATATTCATGTTTTGTGCTTTTGGCTGCTCAGAGGGGGGGGGGGGGGGGGGGGATTTCTCATTAGTGGTAATCCATCACCGCGTCTCTTTTTGTTCTCTCTCTGGTCCCCTTGTTACATTTTAAGTTGCGTACCTGGAAGTTGACATTATGTTTTATTAAAGAAGGTTATAACCTCGCGGTGTAGGCCTAGATTTCTTAAAATTGCAGATATTTGCCTTGCCAGATAGTCCAAAATTCTCCTCTCTTGCCTTTCCCCCCTTCTGACCTACTCTGCGTCCAACCTTTTGTCCTGTCTTTTTCTGGACTGGACTCTCGTGCCCTGTTTTCACTTCCTTCCTCCTCTTCGCCGGCCGGCCCTCGCGTCTCCCCTACCTGGGCTGCTCACCTCCTCTCTTCTTTTGGCTTCTCGTCCTCTTCCTTCACCTTTCACCTCGCCTTCAACATCCTCTGTATGAACTTTACTCCCCCAGTCTCCCCCCACCTTTCCCTCCCTTTCCTCCCTCCCTCCCCTCTCCTCCTCTTCCTCCGGTGGTTTTTACAGCCCCCAGGAGGAGCGGTCCATTGTGGTTCAGCTCGCCAGCATCCAAAGTATGTTCTTAGAGTGTCAGCCATTTAATCTCTCTCACATTTGCACGTATGCACACACCCGTGTACATGTGTGTTGTCTGACTCTACAGCAATATGAATATTATTGCATTACAACTGTTTTCACTTGACTTAAGTGACCTTTTCGCTCTCTTTACCGGTGTTTCAGAGGCTCAAATACAAACTATTTGAATATAAGAGTGCAGAATAATGTCATAATAAAGTTTAATATGATATAATCTTTTATTTGTAGATGAGCCTGCGCTGCTGGAGTAGCCACCTTCACATGAGACGCTTGCAGGGTGTTGTCTGGGAAAAACTGAAATTCACATTGGCCAAAAGCCCCTCAGGGAGTCATAGAAGGTGGAAGACATTACAGCAACCTGTTGCTAAGGCGCACAGTTCCCGCTCTGTGTCCCACATTCACTGCCATTCATGCACGGGACTGCGTGTCACACAATCCTCTTTGTGGTTACACACAGACACACACAAACCACTTCAGAATTACCAATAACAATCAACTAAACAATAAAAGGCAGTCACACAAAACACGCCACTGTGAGGATTGAAAAGTCCCGCGTGGCGAAGACTCCGAAAAACCAACAATACGGGAAATTGTTTGTTGGTGTCTTTTGTTTGTGCATTTAGTTTTAGCTTTTTATGGTTTGATAGACTAAACACAATGTTGAACGAGCAAATTGATGCTGACTGACTTTCTTTTGGCGGCTTCAGTTTAAGGGTCCTGGGGGGTTCACGCTGGCTCACCGCCTCAGGAGCCACATGAACAGAACAGAACCATCATCAGGTTCAAATCCTCTACTTAAGTAAAAGTGTAAATAACACTCTAAAGAAAATACTGAGGACAGGTCCTTCATTCAAAAACCTTACGCAAAAGGATGCAACTTTTATCAGCAAAATGTGCTTAAAATATCACGTACAGTAGTAGAAGGTCGCAGTAGTATTCCATTAAAATGGTCCTTGTCAGTGTTTTACCTTTTTAAATATGATGCTTTAGTCTAAATATTGATGTTATATTAAAATAAATGTTGCACTTTACAGATTTTACTGCTGCCGATGTGCAAGCCGTGGTGCTACTTTTAATTCTTGTATATACTGTAGTTTAATCTACAGTAATGTATCATGAAGTCATGTTGCGCTGCTCTCCTGTAATAACCACCACCATGACAAGTCAATTGCACAATGAAAGATGCCTGTTGAGTCAAACTAATGTCCGTCAGTTACATACATCTATCATAAAGCAATATACATGAGCAAATTGTTCAGGACATTTGGTTAAAGAACACGAGGAAAATGAAAGCGTTTTTCTGAAGTCATTTATTGTTTTGAATCCTCAGTAGCTGCTCACAGGCGGTTTCAATACCTAATCAATCAGGAGTACACCGCGTGCTGCTTTTGGACTCGCTGGCTGCAGACTCGCCGTATTGCCTTTCAGAAGAAGAAGAACAGGCCTCATCGTTTATGCTGCACGCTTTTACAATAATGAAAAGAATTTCACCCATATAAATCCTGTCCTGCACGAGAGCTTTGAGAGCTTTTGCTGTTCAATCAGCACTTGGGTGTATACAGCGTTGTTTCCCCCCCCCCCCCCCAGGGTCCGCCTGAGGTCTGCTACACGCGAACCTACAAATCCTCGCGCTCCGCATAGCTCCACAATGACCACATTTCTGCGTACTCCGGTCAGCCTATGCCGGTCCCAGGCAGCTCCACGCGGCGGGTGGATGTTGTTCGTGCAGAGCTCGGTGCTCAGGGGGGGGGAGATTATAGGCTTCCTCTCTTTTATTCCCTCATTGTCCTGCTACTGTATCCTCGGCATTGTCTCAATGAGAGATTTACTGTCGCCGCGTTGCCACACCAGCTGGCCCCGCCGCTAAAAAGGTGTCGGAGCGAGAGAAAGCTGTCGTTCTCATTAGCGGCCCTTGACAGATTCACGGACTGCAGGTTGGCAAATGGAGTGAGCTGCAGATCTTCACAGGGTCCATCTATGAAATACTGTGGAGTGTGTTTTGCAATGAAAGAGTTCTTTTCCCGTGTGATATCTTCGCTAAATAAAAGTTACACTGAATAGAAATAGGAATAGAAATTCCTGCTGTAAGTTGTCGTGACTCCTTTTCTCCGACAGGTATCACCTGGTGAAGTTGTTGGAGAGGTTTGGCAATGTGAAACAGTTTGACTTCCTGTTCCATAAGTCGGGGCCTTTGGAGGGACAGCCGCGGGGCTACTGCTTCGTCAACTTCAACACCAGAGAGGTATGTGCAAGGTTTATGTGCAAGGTTTATATTTATATATCTTGTACAACATTATTTTCCTTTTTCTGCAGTATGTATATTATCCACCACATACACATCCTGTGTTTCCTGTGAAATATTTATATGGGTCATTGTGGGCACAGATATGGCATTTTCAAAAAATCAAGAATATTTCAGTCAATGATGATAGAATGCCAACATATTGCTGAAAAAACCCACACTTCAGAGGCAGTACTTGTTTTGGAGTGAGCAAGTGTCCATCAGCAGGAAATGAAGCCCTCCCGAAAGGAATATACGGAGGATGTGCGTGTTTACGTTCACACTCTCACATGCACTTAGATATCCCATTCTGTCACGCTGCCTCTCAAGCACACGACACAGACACGCATGCATATACACACACACACACACACACACACACACACACACACACACACATGTCAGTTATCCTCCAACTGCAGGCAGGGCGGCAAATCATCATCTCTCAATTGTAAAATTATTTGAGGGTACCGTTGCAATCAAAAAAGGCATGTTTTTTCTTATCTTATTTGCAAAAAAAATTCAGTTTCCCTCTGTTATGTGTGTGCCGCTGTCTGCAGGAGGCAGAGAGGGCGATCCAGTGTTTGAATGGGAAGCTAGCTCTGTCGAAGAAGCTGGTGGTGCGCTGGGCGCACGCACAGGTGAGGGTAAGTAACATACGTCCGTGCATGAGGAAGAGCTCATTGATGACTTTCCGCAAACAGAAATATAGCTGCAAATAATTTCGATTTTATGAATACATTTTAAGTTGAAGGTCATGCTTGATCGCTGAGTGTCCGTCTGAGCTGTTGCAAAACATCACGAGTGTCGTTTAGTTTCCAATATCACGCTGCTGCTGCAGTGGTTAGATCATGGAGAGCAGATCCCAGCACAACCTATGCCTGTCTCTTAACAATGGACCGCCTACTGGCAATGGGTGAAGGGATATCCTGCATCGAGGCGAATCACGCCCTACACACACACACAGACAGCCGAGGGAGGTCAAGGTCGTTGCTGCCGCTACCAAGACAACACGACTAGGCTAAATCCACCACCAACCAAAAATAACTTTGGTTATTTATACCATTTTAAGTTGTTCTCATCTTTATATCTCCCTATTAAAATGAGTCGTTCTGTCTCATCAGGTGACTCAAAAGTAAACACGTTAATACTACTTTACTCGCCGTGTCCGTCGTCTCCACCTTCATGGCCCACCTTCCAGTGCCCTCCTATCATTTATCCTACCAATGCTTCAACAAATGTAATACCTGACTAACACTGCGAGGGTCTGGTGTCCACCGTCCTCAGTGAGAGGACGTTTTGCTCCATTACTGAGCTACGGCACAATTAATGCAAGGGTTCAAATGTGAAAAATATATATTTTTGTATTTCTTTCAAATTTGTCCTTGTGGTGTAATCCTTCTGTTCTCCAAGATATAAAAACATAATTTTACAGTGCAATTATTATTAATCAAGTAGGATTTGAGCATCTCTCTGCCAATCTATATATACCATTCTCAGGTGCGGACGGATGTGATGCGTATATTCCCAGGACAGATTTGACGCGCTGGGGTGAATGAGTCAGAGACAGTCAGCCTTAGAAGTCGTTGTCTCATTTCCAGACTACATCTTGACTTTATTACACGGTTTTAAAAAAGGGGAAGTACATGTCGATGAACGTTTATTGAAATGTTGCCGCAAACTCTTCAAAAACATTCATGGCTTTCCAAATCTGCTTCTTTTTTCCCCCCCCAACAGTTCAACATTATTTCTGTATGTAGCCAAGGTGCGTGTTCGGCATCATAAGTAACATTCCTTTGACTGCATCCACAGGGAACTTACTTCCATCCTTATCGAAGCAGCTGGGTGCTCATTGTAGGCTATTTCAAGCCAGAAGTGCAACTACCTTGAGTAACTGGAACATTTTGACTTTTATTTTATTGCTCCACGCTGGATTTATGAACAGAGTGGGTATGGCTATGTGCTGGATGTGCACTGGAGATCTACATGCATTCCAGCTACACGGGTTAAGGAATAGGTGGAAGGGAAGGGTCCTGGCTGCTGCAATGGGCATTGTTTTAGACCTATTCTTGGCTGCGCATGTTGTGTATTTCTCAGTATGTATGACAGTATGTGAGACCTTGTTTGTGCGTTCATGTAACTTGTTTCAGTCCTGCTTCCAGTTTACTCATGCTCCATCATCTGATTTGTTCCTTTTTGTTTTTTCTCTCTCTTCTTCTTTGCAGGTTTCAAGAATTCTGTGTTGGCTGTGAGATGTTTGTAAGACTGTTTTTTTTTTTTTAGTTGAAAGCAATGACTTCAGCCGCTCCCTCCCATTTTCTCCACATGCCTTAAGGTGTGATCACACTCCTGCTCGGTTACCGTCTGTTTGAGTAAAACCAAACGTACCAATACGTCAGGTTCACAACGTTGGTTCTTTGTGGCAGGAAGCTGGACTCGGCTCCCCAGACGACCGCTGTCAGCGTTTATTCGGTCTGATAGTTTCACACGGGACATTTCTTCTTATTCTCCGTCGGCTACTCTTTCTCCTCATGTCTCGTTCCAACACGGCCACTGAAATGTTTCCTAAATGTAGTTGAGACTGTACCCGAAAAGGAGCCGAGAACACGTGGCTGTCTCCTCCCTTTGACAGTATCGTTTTGAATTTGACACAAGCCCGAGTCTAGTAAGGCACACATGATGCACTATGCACACAACGTGCACTAAGCACACGTGATGCACTATGCACACAACGTGCACTAAGCACACAACATGCACTAAGCACACATAATGCACACAACGTGCACTGAGCACACAACATGCACTAAGCACACATAATGCACACAACGTGCACTGAGCACACAACATGCACTAAGCACACATAATGCACACAACGTGCACTAAGCACACAACATGCACTAAGCACACATAATGCACACAACGTGCACTGAGCACACAACATGCACTAAGCACACATAATGCACACAACGTGCACTGAGCACACAACATGCACTGAGCACACATTTTTTTAGGAGGTTAAGGTGCGACCATCCAAGTTTCTCTGTCTTTGCACGCTTCCACCATTTTTTATTTATTTTTTACCCCTCGTTGTCTCTCTCCGTCTGTCCGTCCACACTCGTTTCCATCACTGTTTGTGTGGCTGATTTTTTGGGGGGTTTTGGCCGCGTGTCTCGTCTGCAGAGGTTTGAAGGTTTTCGCAATGACAAATCGATGCCTCCGAGCCTGGAACCGTCGAGCAGCGGGGGAGCAGAGGATGGAGCCGTGACCTCCAACCACCTCAGGTCGGTACAGCAAAGCCACGCTGCAGCCCCCTCATCACTACGCGTTGCTGTTCTGACCCTTTTTTGTCCAGTTGTTCTAACATGTTGTACTACGTTCACGTACACAAACACACTTTTTAAGCACGTCAGGCCTATAGAGCACGAAGGCATGTCAAGAGGAGGCAATCGAGTGGGTAGCAAGTTATCAGCTGTCAGCGTTCAGCCAAGTCTCCACACTTCAGTTCTAGTGAAATCTCCAAAAAGAGGCGATGCACTTGCACCTTCAAATCCAGTTTAAATGCAAGTTTTCCTCTGCTCTTTATGCAGCACAAATGGTCTCTCTTACTTTTTTTTTTTTTCCTCCTCCCGCATCTGTCCCTCCCATTACAAAGAGTGCTAATATCGCCTCTACTTTTCCCCCTCAGCCAAGGGCTAAGATCTGTCCCATCACTCAGTTCGCACACTCAGCACCAGCACTAGTATTTCCTCCTCAGCCTCGCGCGCTAACATCTCCTCTTTTTATTTCCCCCTCCTGCCTCTAGCACGAGTGCTAAAATCCGCGCCATCGAGGCCAAGCTCCAGATGATGGAGGAGAACCCGGAGGACGACTACTCGGGCCCGTCGGCCTACGTTTACAACAAGCCGCCAGAGAGGAAGCGCTGGGAGCCTTACTCCAAATCACACCACAACAACCAGAGCAGGCCCTTCCGCAGGTTTAGGAGATGACCCATCGTCCAACTCATTCTGGAGAGCCCCCCCCCCCCCCCCCCCCTTCCACCTACACACAAACAGACTCTACACAGGATACTTTAAAGACTATACACATCTGGGATTCAAAGGTTTTGACAATGCTTTCAGAGACCCGACTCTTTGCGAGTACAGCAATCACGGACAAATACCTCAGTTATTTTGGTTTTATGGTTGTCTGTTATTATTTAGTTATAACATATGGCACATACTTGACCGATGTGCAGGTTGGAACCCTTTTGTGTCTGCCTTCTCACTTTTGCAGAGATGTAATATAGGTGGAACAGCTGTCAGTCACATGATGCACAGCTGCAGGGAAAAGAGAAAGGCTGTTATTAAAGAGTCTGGATGCCCATCCTCTTATTGTTGATATTATTCAAAGGTGAACTTAGAGGATGAACACTGAAGAGGATGAAACACACCGATTCATAACTTTTTTGTATTAATGGAGTTAAACTTACCTCCCCTTTCAATTTTGATATGTCTGCTGTCGATGTTTTTACTGGCTTTATTTGTGTTGTGTGGAGTTTTGGGTATTTACCATGCCACCATCTCATTATTTTAGTTTCACAATTAAAGACAACGAAATGTCAAATGCGCGGCATGTTTTATGCAATTTTCTAGGTTTCCTGCGTTGCTCGTAAAATGAAGGCTTTGTTGGAAGCGTCAGAATACTCTGGCCCACGCTGTAAAGCCGATTGTTTCACAATACGTTTGGTAAATCATCTGCAGAACATTGAGGGGAGACGCCACTAATTAAACCTATTAATCTACCATTGGTTAAGAAATGCAGTCCTGAATTATAACAGATTTTCAGGTGTAACAGAGACTAGCACCGTTCTTACTTCTAAAAGTCCAAATGTTTTCTGTAATAACTGTTCCTCCCATTTACTATAACATGCAATGTGTTTCCAACCCCAGTAATATTTTATTTCCCCACGATTGACTGTTTTTTCATATTTTTTTCTGAAGTCTACCAAAAATTTGCCAAAAGTAATTTTAATAGTTTGCAGGCCTTTTGCCTATATGGGTTTAAAGTGGAAGCAAAAATCTTAACATTTGGATTGACTTCTCTGAAGCACTACTGTAATTTGTTTTCCTGCAGGTGAGATAATAAAAGGCAAAAAGAAGAACAGATTTTTTTTTAAATTAAATTTCACCCTGAATGAGTTGGCATTGAGAACGAATTTTCCCGTTGAAGGTTCTCTCCAGAATTGAAGTTGTAGAAGTCCTGGAGATGACGTTGCAGCATGCAGGAGATCGGTGGACTTGATTGTACAAGACGAGACAAGAAGCAGGGGAGCAGAATTGTGTGCGCACGGAACCAATCAAATCCTACCTCTTGACATCTGTCAGCAGTTCTTTAAAATGTCTTCGTTATTGTAAAAGCAATATTTCTGATGGCCATTAGAAGAGTTTGATGTTTTCTTTCAAATGTGCGTATTTATCTGTTTTAAAATTAAAAGGTCGATTCGTGCAAATGTATTTTTTTTACTTTATTAAGAATTGCAAATGCATTTCAAGGTTCTTAATTATTATCTTAGGTCCGGATTATTTTGATGGATTTCTGAACAATATATTTTCTTTTCATTTCTAGATCTTTGGGATCGATGATCCCTTTCGCTAAAGGACTCGTTGAGTTGTTGTTTTCTCTTTCAATGATTTAGCAATATGTCAAATTCACAATTCGTCTGTTTCGGGGTAATTTAGTTTGTCTCAATAAAGTCAAAGCTATCTGGTTTTTAAATGTTTGACTACGTAAATTATATATAAATCCAAAATATGTGGTTATTCTTATAGTTTTTATGCCGTGTAAATTATTGTCGTCTATACATCCACATTTACATTATTATACGCATTTCAAATATATTTGAATGAATATACTGAACGTGTTTTTTAATTTTATATAACAATAAAAAAGGAAAGTTTTAAATGACGAAGATGAGAACGAGCAGATAATATATGATTACACCATCGATGGATTCAATCGCTTTTGTCACAACATCCCCTAGTTTCATCGTGCCTACTTGGTTGTTTATTGTGAGGCAAATAAACGGCAATGAAATCACATTTTGGATGGGATTTTTTTTTTCAATGTTCTGACAGCAGAAGCTCGGTTTCTGTCACAACTTCTTCCAAAGTGTGTCCACTCTTCTCACGCACGTGGAACTCTTCCTTCACCCCCCCCCTTCTCTAAATCCCCCCAGAACCACGCTAGTGAGTGGCGCAAACCCTCTGCGGAGGCGCTCTGCTTCTCCGTCAGCCTCCGCACCTTTATGAAGCCTTGGAGTAAAAGCTGCCAGCCCCTCAATTTGATTCACTTCCTGTAGTCGGACTCCTTCCCTTAAAGTGGGAGAGAGAGGGGGGGGGGGGGGTAGGGGGGGGGTAACAACTCTTTCTGTTCTAAATAAGGCTCTCCGAGGAGCAGCGAGCAAGTCTTCGCCTCTGCTGAGCTTCAATAGTCCTGCAGCTCGTGTCGGGATCGATCGGAGAGGAACAGAGAGAGAGGGGGAGACATAGCGGGAGCATTTCTGCGCTAAAAACAAAGCCGTGCGCCAGTTACGCTACGAGTCCACGCACGGCACGGATGGTACAAGTTTTTGACGCCCATCGGCCAAGTCTCCCGATTCCACGCGCCGAGTTTGGACTCACTGAACGCTGTGAGACTCCAGGGCTTCATGTACTGGAAAAATGAAGTTTTGTCCCCTCTTTCTGAGGGAAACAATATTCTGTCCGAAGGAATTCCCACGAAGAAGGTACACTGACACTTTGGAATCGGCTGAACTTCAACTCGCGTGCGTAAAAAAAAAAAAAAAAAAGGTTCAAATTGGAGAGGTGTCCCCGCTCACGCACCGCGCGGGCCTTCAGCTGAATGAGTTTAAAGTGTCACGACGCAGCGCAAACGTTATCTGGTGTAACGACGCAACACGCGCGTGGTCCTCAATGTGATTTACCCAACTGTTTAATCTCCTTTCGCTGCGCGCTCAGCGGGTCCATCTGCCGAGAAAGAAGAAGGTTCGACGCGCCGTTTATTTGCTCGCGATTTGGTTTTTGTTTTTCTGTCTGCGTGATGTCACCAGAATCCCTTAGCTTGTGTCCCGAGGATCAGCTGCACGCGCCAGCCGCCGTGAAGAGGCACGCGCCTCTCTGTTATGAATAGCGTGATTTGCGGTCCGCGAGCCTCTCGAGCCAGTTCGCCCGAGAAGAATTAGATTTTAATTACAGCCATTAAAAATCAAATTTGCAATTCTTTGGGGTGACCCGCTGCCTCGCTCTGATTGACAGCTGAAATTGACACTCCGGGTCCCTCTTATCCATATAGCGGTAATTACAGGTAGTCCCCCCCCCACCCCCCCACCCCCCCACCCATCCTCCCCCACCAGCCCCAACCTCCACTCTCGTGTCCTGGATTGCGAAGAAAATACTATTATTCCGAGTGGCGCGGGTTAAGGGCAGAGAGAGAGAGAGAAAATCAATCCAAATTGAAATAGCTTCATTAAAACGTGTGCGTAAACGTGCCTTTTGTCGCGAAGGCCCCCTTTTTTACCGGGTTTAACCACTTTATATAGGAGCAGCCTGGAAGAGCTGTCTGCAAATGTCTCCCGGGGACTTGTCATCCGAGGATGAGACGGGAGAAGTGATGAAGACTTGCCGTTTACTGAGCGTTGTCTTGTAGGTGATCTCCACCGAGCATCAGAGTGCGCCGGGAGCCTCGCGCTGCAGTGTGGACTCTAAACGCGCTCCAATGGTGAGAGACTTTTTAATTTTTTAATTTTTTTAGCAAATGCATTGCATGCCGCTTTTCACGTCTAGCTCATGTAGTGCGTCCATCGCATCTGTGCAAGGGGGGCTGTGGTGCGTGTGCGAGTTATGTGCACGCCGCTGCACAGGCGGCGTCTGGCCCCTGTGGGGGATTACTCTGCTGATGCTCCCCTCTCTTGACGCAGTCTCACTCGGACGGAGAATCCCAGCGGTCCAACATGGAGCCGGAGGACACTCGCTCGTCCCCCAGCACTCCGTCCACCCCCTCCGTGTGCTCGCCGATCTCCACCAGCAGCTCGGTGCCGTCAACCGGGAAGAACGTGTGCGCCAGCTGCGGGCAGGAGATCGTGGACAGATACTTGCTGAAGGTGAGAAGCTGCGTGAATCAGGATCGAAGTGACCTCGGTCAGAGTTTAGGGACTATTTGCTTCTGGGGGTGTAGGATTTATTTGTTTAGCCTTTTTCTCCCTCGCTGGCATTCACGTTAACAGCAAGTGACTTGTCTCTACAAGACGCGCAGCAGCGGGTGAAGAGGGGGTGCCATGTTGACTGGGGTCCTGTTTTGGGTTTGGACAGGCCTGCTGTGTTACGCTGGTGCAGCGGAATGAACGGGAGGCCCGGGCAACTTTTAGTGGTTGCAACCCAGGCACATATACATTATAGGAATAAGAGAGAAACAACACCCATAATTATATTTATAGCCTATATATGTGCGTATCGAACCACTGTTCGTCTGCGGAAATATCTTGTTATAAATCATTTTATGATCATTTGTTTGTAAAATGAACATCCGTTTTCGTTGATTCTAAACCTGCATCTGTTTATCTGCAAGGTGACTTGGGCATCAAGATAAAGTGCAGATAGGATACACAGCGAGGATGTTTTCATTTGTTTCCCTCTTTCACAGCTCCACTGTCAATACGCCCTGACTGGTCGCGTGCGCCCGCTTGCTCATACCCAAAACAGACCTCCCCCGCGCGCAAATGGGTGTGTTTGTCAGGAAGTGCAGATTGACTTTTATTGTTATGTCAAAGACTTTCAAATGTTAAAAAAATAGACAATTATAAAAATTATTTCCCTGTAAACAAACACACATCATAATTCAATAATTGAATAAATTAATATGAGACATTAAAAAATATATTTTGTGCAGTATTTTATTTGATCTAAGATTAATTATTTCATTTAATTTTCACTCCTTTTCTTGTGTAAATGTTCGTGCTTATATTTATTTGTGCGACTTGCATATTTCCCACTGGCTGATTCTATAACGTGATGATAAGGGCCATTTTTTATTTAAATATTCCTAAACTGCTTATGAAAATCCATTTTTAGGTAAAGTTGCTATAATAAAAATACTTGTTGAAATGAATATGATTGCATTTAGATTGTAATTTATCTGACAGCTTATTCTAGGCCGGCCTCATGACCTATCCCTGCAAAATAATTGGGTTTATTTGGATAGTAATATTTGGAATATTAGTATTAAGCAGTGGATGTTTTGATATCTGTAACATTTTAAAATGATTCTAATAATTTTCGAACCGTCAGTAAAAATGGGTCAACTGTTTTCATCGCCTGGCAATTGAATTGGACTTATTTATTTTGATAACATTCTATCATAATTGCTGTTGAACGAAATGTTAGCTAAGACCTCCACAGGGGTTTAATATTTCTGTTAAGAATTGATGCAATTGATATCATTTTAGAGGCTAAATATTTCATTTCTAAACCAAACGAGGTCTTATTACGAAACCCACAAAATTAAGCGTCAAAAAGATGAATTATAATATGCCAATCCCACGATAAACTCCTTATTGACCATCACAAGATTTACAATTTCCATATTAATAATAATTATTCATATTTTTAAGTCAGAATGTTATGAAATATTACAAGGCGACATCAGTCGATCAATCGGGAATCGGTCTGTAAATTAATATAGTCATTTATGACCCTCAGCAGCACCACATACACACACACACACACACACACACACAAACACACACACACACACACACGAGGGGGCATTTTAATGCAGTAATCCATCATCAGTTTGACACGGATTCTGTCGCGTTTTGCAGGTGAACAACCTGATCTGGCACCTGCGCTGTCTGGAGTGTTCCGTCTGCAGGACGTCGCTACGTCAGCACAGCAGCTGCTACATCAAAAACAAAGAGATCTTCTGCAAAATGGATTATTTCAGGTAGGGTAAGTTTATGACCGTGTTTTCAAAATAGCACGTCTGCTTTCTGTCTCTCTCTCTGTCTCTCTCTCTCTCTCTCTCTCTGTCTCTCCCTCTTTCTCTTCGAGGTGGATGCGGGTGTCCTTATCTGTTCTTTTAAATACCTTTTGTAAAAACGTCTCAAAGTGTGTAACCAAACAGTTGAGTGAGGCGATCCGCATTTTTATTATGGCTACCCAAAACATAACATTTTGCACAAATGTATGTTGGAACGGAGCAGGCTGGAATATTTGAGCTTTACAGGCCGTTAATGCACCACGTGCCGGGAAGCGTGTTATCACGTCGGGAGGAACGTGTGCAAAACAAACCCAGGTCACCGGAAATGCCCGTTTGAACCGGCAGCTGTCCGACTTTACTCATAAAACACAGAGGAAAAATCCCAAATGATATTCTAATTCTGTACATTGATACGGTGCCTCATCATCCACACATTGTGAAAAAGGAAGTATATGTCCTAATGAAATATATCACATTCGTATATTCATTTTCAAAGGACCAAACAAAGCTACATTTAAATGAAATCACAACATTATTATTAATAGTAATAATACTAATGATAAATCGTATCTTCAGACTCAAGTTAAATACATTTTGCTTTTTTGCTGCATGGTTTTTGCTTGACATTTCCTTTTATTTGAATGTAAGATTTTATGGAGGTGCCGTAAATAAACAAATGGAGATACTGTGACACAGCCTACGAATGCACACATGCAGGGTGAAATTCAGAGAGAGGGACGGAGACAAACATATAGACTGCATTCATTTATTGTAATTTAAAGATACACTTCACATCAGTTTCATTCATTCAATACATTTGAGTTCATTTGATTCACTTCGACCAAAGTGTGTGTGTATTCTACTCTTTGTGTGTGTGTGTATGTGTGTGTGGTACCTGAGGTGAAATGGGGTTCAGCAACAGTATATAGTAGAAATTCTTTGCTGTAGCCTGAAGCTGGTGGATATGTAGTATGGAAACGCATGCACATCAGTTGTGTGTGTGCACATGTGTGACTGCTTGGAGCTGTGTGTGAGCTTTGGTGTTTGTCTGATCGAAACCCGACACCGAGCCCCCGCTCTGAGGTTTATAATCACCAGCAATTAGTCTTCCTCCAGCCTAGACCCTTAGGCCTCCAGACCAGCAATTAGACCGCCCCGAGTGCCTGGTCAGCACGATTCTGTCCTGAATGTAACTCCTATCCAAAGTAAAACACACACACACACACACACACACACACACACACACACACACACACACACACACACACACACACACACACATACAAACATAAAACAAATATGTGAACACACGCCTAAATATGAAGAACCATGAATATGAAACGTTTACGTATCTCAAGAAACTGTACACATTGCCTCCATTTACAACGCTAAAGACCGCACTTCCATACTGAAACAGCCACACACACACACACACACACACACACACACACACACACACACACACACACACACACATATACATTCACTCCAAAACACACACCAAAATCTTGGTTTATTTATACATGTCCAGCAGCTGCCAATCATTTTGCTCATTTCTTTCGCAAAATTGAGTTTTTTGTGTTTGCTCTAGTAATTCCTAATAATATTTTACCTGACCCGTCCTCATCTGAATACTCTTTCGCCGTTTACTCCTTCTGCCCTCAACACAGCTCACTGGAGCCTGAGCCGGTATTCAACCCGAAGAGACGGTTTTAAATATTTCAGATCTTTAGAAAACAGAACTGAGAGGTGCAGGTGTAGATAAGTTAGACACTCTCATTATAAGGAATACAGTTATTGTGATTGAAAAGCATGCCTTGATATGAGCGATGTGTTCACAGTCGACCCAACAAGGAGTTTAACCATGCGACGGTTGTGGAGTGCAGTTTTTGAGGTCTTTATCATCCATTAATATTTTTTGCTTTTGCCTGTAATCACTGCGGAGAATCAAGATGGAGAAGAAAAAAAAGGCTGAATCTTGTCGGCCTTGCTTAGCGGATGAGCCAACGACTCCAGCCAAATTAATTTAGTGCTGTTAAGCTACATTCAAGTCAAATTTATTTAAGAGGGTTTTGTTCGAATAGACGAGAAAACTAAGAACGTGATTAGTTTTCGGACGCTGTGGGTGTAAATCGAGTTTTTTAGTTGCCTTGGAACTTCAAATCCTTTTTTTACTCTGTGTGCTCTCTGGCGTTTGCACAGCAGTGTAGCCGTTTAGATAGATAGATACTTTATTGATCCCTCAAGAGGGAAATTTCAAAGACTTTCAATAAATGCGTAGCCCAGAGTAACCGTTTCATATATCAACAAGGAAGATCATAGCTAATGATTTAATTGCCTCAATAATACTTAAGGCCAAACTGCTACAAATTTAGCCTATTCTACTAACTATGGCTACAATCTCTGGAGAACCATCCTCATTTGCATAATAACATTTGTAGGTTTAGAGATGATTTATAAAATCTTGCAGCAACAGTAAAGCTCTGCTGCGGAGTCTGGGCCTACGATGCTTGCCTCTGTAAATATAAACTGTAATCTGGGTTCAGGCCACATTCATATAGGCTAAACACCGCAGTGGGTCCAGATCCTCTGGGCTGAGTTCAAACCTCTGGAGATATTTCCTCATCTGTGTCAGCCTCTCATCTGGCTTTGGACTGACAGCTGCTTTAATGGGGCGTAATAGCAGGAAATCAGAGTGGGTTTCCCTCCACATACGTGTGTGTGTGTGTGTGTGTGTGTGTGTGTGTGTGTGTGTGGAGGGGGGAGGAAGGTGGTGTGTGTATCTCGGGATAGGGGGCTCAGCACAGAGCCCATGCTGTGCCTCTCAAACCCATGTCAGGCCTCAGGGGCTTGTTCTTAAACACACACACACACACACACACACACATACACACGAAAAAACATTTCTTTATCAGCCTCCTCCCTTGACCCCCCCCCCTTGCCTCCGTGAACCCCTCCCTCGCCTCTCTCTCTCTGCCCAGAAACATCATCCTCGTCCGTGAGCTGCAGGCCACACAGGAAGTTGCGCTGCTGCACTAATCAGGGGCACCCTGGGATACTGACAGTGTAACCAGAGTCCACGTAGGGAACTTTGTGGGTGTGCGTGGAAGGATACATGCGTATACGTGTGCATGTTGTAATAAGAATTATTCATCAACCCACCTCTGCTTTGCTGATTGGGTCTCCATAGCAACAAAGACGAGTAACCCAGAGCAGTGATTTGAGTTTTATTAAGAGCTGAATGAATTTAAATTATAATAGGACATCTGCCACACAATGCTTGGCATTTAAAGAAAGACAGTGAAAAGAAATGAAATATATTATCTATTTTGTAAAGCGAAGCACTGAGAAAACTGCCTTTGTTCGCGGCTAAAGGGAATAAAAACGTTGAGTTTTTTTCTAATGCAGGCTTAATAGGGAAAAGCTCGGTAATGTTTAAAATCTGTTAAAAGCTGTTTTCTGTAAAGTATTCAGATAACTTCCCCATCTCAGGATTCCCATACAAAGGCCTAACAGGAACCTCACGTCCTAAAACCGCAATAACTCTCTCAGGACAAATCTAATAGAGATTATGTTCTCATAGCACATCAGAAAATAATCCCCAAACACGTGTACCTCCTCAAGCTGCTCTCTCAGCAGCAGGTGATTTACTGTAAAACAAAGGGTTAAGATAAAGGCGAAAGAAGGGGAGCTAATAAGAGAAGTCCGGTGGTAACGGCAGTTCTGCTGTGATTATCCCTTTTGTGAGTGATGCAGAAGGCTGTGGGGGGGGGCAAGAGGGGGCATGAGGATTGACATTGCTCCAAAATAAACACCAGGTTTTTGGTACAGAGACCAAACGACACACATACACACAAGAAAAAAACGGGAAAAAGACAGAGGTGGTGGGAGGGGGGGGGGGGGGGGGGGGGGGTCCAAAGGGGGTGAAGATGGAGGAAGAGGACGGAGGTTAAAACATGGGATGATTTGCAGCTTTTCTGGGTTCTGTCTCGGAGCATGAAACTGACAAGCTGTCATGGCGGATTAGCAAAAATGTTCCACAAAGTTTTGCTCTTTTATTGTAGAAACAGTCTAGAATTCTCCACACACACACACACACACACACACACACACACACACACACACACACACACACACACACACACACACACACACACACACACACACACACACACACACACACACACACACACACACACACACACACAGTAAGCAATGGAGTTGATTTGTCTCCGGAATGGCTTTATTGGGTTGTAAGAGGTTTGTTGGTTAAGTTCCACGTAGATGTGACAACTTAAGCGCTGCGTAAGTGCTACACAGCTAATTGTTTTTCAAGGTCACCTCAAATACTCCCCATCTCACAGCTCAGTTGCCGAATGGATTTTTTTTTTGTTGCAGTGAGGAACAGCAGGCCTGCTGCTGTAGACTCTGTTTTTGTATTCAGTCATTGTATTATTGCTGCTAAGGTAAGGAACCAATCTAGGAAGGCCAACAGATGGAGAGCGAGACAGTTGGATCCTCAAACAGGCATTTAACGATTACCTATAATCATTCTCCACCATAATACGAGCAGGAAAAAAAAACGTAACTTCTGGCCAACAAGCTCGTATACACGAGGAGTGGGTACGAGTTTGTGGCATGTCAGGGCTATAGCACGCTTTCATCCCAGATAGAGTGGACTCGAGTGCACTGATACGCTGCCAAACCCACTCACTTGGCAGCCCTTGTGCTCCCCGTGCCCCTGCTCGCTCGCTCGCTCGCTCTCTCTCTCTCGCCATCTACTTTGCTATTTCCCTCAGCCACTTACTTCCCCTCTCCATGTCTATCCTTTTCATCATGCCCCCACCCCTCTCCACCCCCCCCCAAGTTCTTGCCTCCGCCTTACCTTTCAACTATTGACAGCTCTTTTGAATCTGGCTCATGTTTGTGATGCTGCTCTTTGCGTTGTGCTCTTAGGCAGCGTGCGGATGAGACTAAGCAGCGGATACGTCATAATGTCGAGTCTGGCCCGTCAGCTCGTAACATCTGTGCCGCGGGCCTGTTTTTAGGACGCAAACCCGTCACTGTGTAAATGTTTCCTAATTTGAGCTGAGAACCAGTTAGCCGTTACGCTCCTTGTCCTCGGCCTTACCCCGGCGGCAGGGCCTTTCTCGCAGGCTGCTTACAAATCCTCCCTCCTTCAGCAGAATTGGCAGCTGCTGACCCTGACAATGGCTCTTAACCTAACCATGACATCTCAAATGTAAAGCGTTTCATACCCATTAAGTCCACAATGTGTTCCTAAATGAGGGGCTTAATGTCTTCTGATTGGGGTGTAAAACAGGAAATGTTTATAATATTTCTGTGGATTTTTTTGGGGGGGATGCTCCTCGGTGCCAGCTGCTCACTACACACAAGCTCAGTTAAAGGAGAATAGTGGTATTCCACACTTGGTATTTTTCACCAAATCCCATTAAAAGACCAAACTAAATTTCTTTCTCCCGCCGACTATTAAAAACATAATAAAGCCCCTGTTTTTTTTTCCTGTTACTGTAAAAATTTGCCACAACACCAAACGTGTAGTAATCCGCAGCTAAAAAAGGTCCCCATCAAATGCATTGTTCAGTGTTTTCTTATTTAAAAAAATGAATAGAATGATGCCTTTGTGAGATTTACATCTTTGGAATGAGGCTGGAGGCCACAGACAAGTTAGTGAATTCACAAATGAGTGTCAGAGTTAAATGCACGCTCATCTGGAGAGATTATGAACGCTGGGGTAACAATGTTTACTATCCTCTTCCCCCCTTGTATCATTCTGTCCACGTGTTCGATGAGTTCCAATGAAAAGAGCATGCTTATTTTACACATTCATATCATGTTTTGAGCTCATTTAGGAATTGTCTTTAATCATTTACCACCTCTCTCTCTTTCCATAACCTGCCGTCCACTTATCACCCCCCCCACCCATTCAGAACAGTAAGTCAGGTGGTTTAGGTTTATGTGGCGCCTGACCTCACTGTTGCTATCAGTTACAGCGGGGCGATCTAGAGTGATGTCATCCAAGTCTCTCTTCATCCTCCGCTATGTGTAAAACCGCCCCCCGGTTTACATGTGTGTTGCTTTGTTTCCCCGGTGTGTGTGTGTGCGCACATGTGTTCTTGTCAGGGCCTTCATGCATCATGCAGGAAATTGCAGGTGTTGGTTTGTTTGCATTCACGGCTCGGCTTGCAGCCGCAGTCGGGGGTCTTTTCTGGAGGCCACATCCTCCTCCAAGGTTTCTTCCTTAAACCCTTTGAGCTCTGCCCAAAACTTCAACAATAAAAACCCACATTTTTTAATTTAAGCTCTCTCAAAAAAACGAGGTCTCTGCATGTTTATTTCTTTATTTATGTCTAATACTGTGTGTGTGTAATCTTGGAATGGTCCCAAGATTAGATTTAAAAAGATGATCCCCCCCCGCAGCAATTTTCCGCGCCAACATTTTGCTTTTACCCAATCAGCGATCCACTAATTCCTCGTTCTGTTTCTCCTCCTCTGCCTGTTCTCCCTTTCTCTCCCTCACAGTAGGTTCGGTACTAAGTGTGCCCGCTGTGGGCGGCAGATATACGCCAGCGACTGGGTGCGCCGCGCCAGGGGCAACGCGTACCACTTGGCGTGCTTTGCGTGCTACTCGTGCAAGAGGCAGTTGTCCACGGGAGAGGAGTTTGGCTTGGTGGAGGACAAGGTCCTGTGTAGGATCCACTACGACACCATGGTGGAGAACCTGAAACGAGCGGCTGAGAGCGGTGAGTGGGTTTCCCTGAAGCCGTCGAGGTGTTTGCTCAAGGGGCCGCCCATACTGGGAATTTCTTACAATATCTTATTCCTCGTATATCCTTGATGTGTATGTCTGGCCTGCTTCTCTTTGATTTCACGCTTGTCATGTTACAAAAGCTCAATAGATCCCTTTGTGATATGGTGTCCAACACCTGTGGCTCAAGTACATCTCACAGGACGATCTCAGTCATTTAATGCTCATATTAAACACATTTGTCTGCTTTGTTTTTTTTTAGGCAATGGTATCACGTTAGAAGGGGCAGTGCCAACAGAACAGGACAGTCAGCCCAAACCGTCTAAAAGGGCACGGACATCGTTCACTGCAGAACAGCTGCAGGTCAGACACGCCGCTCTCTGCCGTACCGATGCAAGGCAATGAATCTGAAGCCCTCTCAAATACACATCAACCCCAAATCCGACGTGTAACGTTCTCCGCAATCATGGGATTTCTGCAGCGTCTGATTTTGTGTCAATGTTTTCCCTCCATACGCAGATCATGCAAGCTCAGTTTGCCCAAGATAACAACCCAGATGCCCAGACGCTACAGAAACTAGCCGACATGACGGGCCTCAGCAGGAGAGTTATACAGGTCAGTGCAGACATATCCACTTTCTTCTTACTTACTAATTCATCTACTCACGTAATGGCCCGGTTGTATTGAAATAGCATAATCCAGCAACATGCAAACACCATATAATGACAAAAATAAGGAAACGTAAGATCACGTTTACTGTGAATAGACTATATATAAAATGTATTCATGTGCACATTCAGGACCAACAACATGATTCTTAAAATGTTACACTTGAAATAAATCAACCTGTTGTTTTTTAAGAATATAGCTACATGATGCCTGGTTACGTTGCGTCTTCATAGGTGTGGTTTCAAAACTGCAGAGCAAGACACAAAAAGCACACGCCTCAGCACAGCGGGGCTCCCCCAGGTCACCCGCAGTCCAGGATACCCTCGTCGCTGCCTGATGAGCTGCATTACTCCCCCTTCGGAAGTCCCGAGCGCGCGCGCATGGTGGCCCTTCACGGGTACATCGACAGTGAGTCGTGGTTTGTGCAGCGTGTAGTCAAACGAATGCTTTTAAAGCAGCAAGTCCTTTGTTTCACTATTTCACTGATTTCTTGTGTGCGTGCTCTCCAGGTCATCCCTTCTCCATGCTGACCTCCCAGAGTCTCCCTCACCAGGCCATGTCGTTGCCCCAGCTTCCCCTAAGCCGCTAGCGCTCCGCCACTACGACCCCACGTGACCCCACGTGACCCCCCCACCCTGCAAACCTCCGGATCCTCACCTTTCATCTTCATCACTGTCTGCAAACCTGACCCGGAGGTCCTGGTCCCATTGGAGCGCATGACGTGTCTTTACGGGAGCCCTGCCAAGGAAAGAGCAGTGGAGGAATGAGGAAAGACTAAGATGCATTCGTCATTCTGTTATTTTACTTTCTGAGGACAGGAATATCCCTGACTGTGTTTTACACCACGTTAAAGGACCCATTCGGCTTCATATGAACAGCTTTGTCCACTCTGCCAATCCGTCGTCACCGTGACAGAGGAAGTATGATGAAACTGACGGCTACAGGAGGGAAGCCCTCATGAGTGCTCAAGATAAACAAAGAGGGGAAAACTTATAAAGGGGGACTGTCATATTGGCTCAAAGGCCCGTCGCACGCTGTCGGCCACGTTAGAGGTAAGACTCATTCTCTCTCAGCAACCATGAAGGAAACATGTAAATGAAATAAGTTGACTATTGGAATATTTTCTTTTGGATTGACAAAGTGACCATACGGCCTCTGAAAGACAGAAACGTCCTTGTTTTATTCTAGGTCAAAGATTTCACTGAAATGTGGTGCAGATTTAAATTTTTGTTTTTAAAGAATGAAATATTTTGTGCCTTATCGTTTCAATTATTAATTACGCTAAAACAGTACATTTCTTCAGCTGTAATTTGTCTCTGAACAAAGATTTGAGTGTTTTTAAGTTTCATACAATGTAGAAGGAATAATGAAGATTTTAAATGGGCCATCGGTAGAAAAATCAGCATCTTCATTATTATTCACTCAATAATTGCTGTAATATTTAAAGCAAATCAATATAGGTAATCATGTTACATGACACAAAGGGAAGTCTTAGATGAGCATATTAGTCAAACTACAAAATCTGTTACCAGTTACTCATATTTCCAAACAATTGTATTGTCATTAATTTATCATTTCTGATGTTGCTTGTTCACTCTGTATGCGTGTTCCTCTCGCACAAAGAGAGAAATGGAGTGTTGGTGTCTTGGTACAATATGGACAAAATGAAACAGACTGGGGTTGTACATAGTAAGGTGTGTGTGTGTGTGTGTGTGTGTGTGTGTGTGAGTGTGTGTGTGTGTGTGTGTGAGTGTGGGTGTGGGTGTGTGTGTGTGCGTGGCAGGGGTAGAAAGTGTCCATCTGTATTTTAGTGCCATGGCCATTGTGTGAAGAACAGGATCCAACAAGACCTCAATGTCCTTGTATTTATTGAGATGTTATTTCCCTGTAAAGCACTTTTTTTCCCCCTGAAATTGTTTTGTTTTGTTAAAAAACACGAAATGAAATTCAACAAAAAAGTTTATTTGATAGACTGTGCATCATAAGTGTTTTGTGTAATAAAATGCAATAAAATAGAATGTGATATTTCTGTGGTTTTTAATTATTTGTGGGGATAAATTAGGAAAGGATTTAGTTGTCTGTTATCATATTTTACCAAATATGACAGAGCAAAGAAAATTTAGCACCTAAATTACGCTTAACTGGACAGGAATTTTGCAAATAACAAACATGAATTTAAATAAATAAATGTTAAGCAATGTTGTAGCTGTTCCCACAACCGAAAAACATTTCTTCGATTGTGGGCATGTGTGCTTCCTCCTATTTCATGAATTCATCAGTGTGTGTGCGTGTGTTTATTATTATTTATTTTTTATACATTTTTGTGATTGTGTATTTGCAGCGAAGCAAAAAGGCTGCATAATGGGACACATCCTGTTGGTGAAAATAACTGCTGCTTTTTAAAGACTCAACGTTTTCTTGATTTTCTTTACATCATCATGCTGCAGATGATTACATGTTAAAGAGAATGCATGACCATCACAGAGCGGAACTGTGGCCTTAACGTTGCCCGCTCATTGGCAATAATTATATTTCTTAATTTTGTTTTCCAGACAATGACCACATACTACACTCAAACACAACATTTAGTATCAAGTCATGACATTGCTCCTTTCATTGATGACCTGCGGCATGAAGACAAAATGTATATACCGATACATAAACTGTCATGTTTGCATAATTGTATTTTGTATATAACTCATATCTGTGCTTTTCTGCGGAAAGTGATATTCCCTCATTGATGCATGGACCTGCTGATGACATCAGATGGACTTAATATTAACAATGAATGTTTGCACTACTTACAACTTGACTCAAATCAACATCAAGCACATTTACATTTTTATTTATTTATTTGACCTTTATTTAACCAGGTAAAATCAATTGAGAACCAATTCTCATTTACAAGAATGGCTGAAGAGGCACAGTCCACACAAGTGACACGAACAGCACAGAATAATCAATTTATACTACAGACTCCATTTAAAACAAAGTCTAAAAATAACACAGTGTAGAGAGAAAGACAAATGCAGCTAAATACTATATATACAAGGAGGATTTTTTAAACGTAAATAATCACATCAATAAACATAACTTTCGTTTTCTTTTTTTAAAATTAATTATACATCTGAAACAAAACGAAACAAATCAAGACAGTTCCTGTGGTTTCGATATGCTACTCATATTTTTCATATAACTGTCCTCATCCCGAGCTTTCCGACAGGTCCGCACGATCCATTCATGTTCCGAGTCATCTGGTGGGAAAAAAACTATTTCAATATGTTGATATTAATGCTTACAACAAATATAGAGAATATTTTTTTTAAAGTCTGACCCATGGCTAAATGTGAATAAAAATACAAACGACAGACTGGGGGGTAAAGGTAAAGCGTTTTATTGAGAAGACAAGAAGTCTGCATAATTAAACCACAGGTCATTTGGTGTCGCTCAAGTGCCATTCAAGTCTCGGCTAAATTCGTCAAATCAAGATAAGCCTGACAATTAAGAGAAAATAACTTCTCGCAACCACTTCAGACACCACTAAATCGTACCCCCCCCCTTCAAAAAAGTGGACGCCAATTTTGTTTAAACTGAAACGACTACCAGAGGAGCTGATAATAAACCAGTTTTTCATTGTTAAAACTGAAACGAGTAGCTAATTGCGGGGGAAGTGAGCTTTCTCTGGAAGCGCACGCAGCTGCACGCACTTGAGCGGCGCGCGGGGCCTCAGCCCCCCCCCTCCTCCTCCCCCCCCCCCCGCGCCAGGTTCCACTGCACGCGGGGCTCCATTGTACCGGGGGAGCAGGTCCGCAGCTCTCGGACTGATTGTGTGTAATTGCAAGGCGTCAACACCAACGGCCACTTCAAGTATAAAACCCTCTCCTTCGCTTTCTGCGGGTCCGTCTCTCCTTCGTACCTGTTCTGATCGGGGGGGTGAGAGAGGGAGGGCGGGGGGGGTCAATGGAAGGCGCCGGACACGCGGACAGCTGCGGCGCAAACACTCTTTTGTCCCGCGTTCGTTAGCGGCAGACTGTAATTATTGACGCCCGGACATGAATCTGTACGTTTAGTCTGACCTCAATTAGCCGCAATGCACAACCTTCACTAACGATCATTTGATTGGGGGCATTTTCATATCTGCCCTCCGCGTTTATCTCCGGATTGATGTAATTGGTACCTCGATCGGGTTATTTGAGGCCACTGGTGGCTGGTTGTATTTGTTGGGCAATCTCCTACAAACTAAGGACAGTATGGGACATTTTTGTTCGTTACCTGTTTTCGCAAGTCAATGCATTTTATTTCTAGTTCTAATGACTTTTCATTTTTCTGATAGGGGATATTGCAGTTAAAAAAATGCCAAATTGAGAGAAACGATGAACCTAAATCGTGTGCTCTCTGCACTGCTTTATTTGCGTCTGGACACAACGGGCTGCATGGACAACCTTTTTGCGACATACCCAGGCGGGGGAGTGTGGAAGCGATAATGGCACCTTGTTAACGCTCTGTTTATCTTAATCCTTAAAATACACTCAGAGGGAAAAGTGTTTCCTTCCAGCCTAATGGCTGCGAATTAACACGCAGACGCACAGACAGACACACTTAAGAAAACAAAAACCTGCGTTCTTCTAGTTTAGTGATTTGCATAAGGCGTGATTGCATTCTGCTGGATTATTATCCACACACAAAAAAACCTGAACCTGGGTCACTGACAGTGACACGGAGTCACGTCTGCATATATGGTGGGCTTTTTCAAGTTCGAAAGTCAAACCGAGTCGGACAGCTCATACAAACATTAAAATATATCTGTGTCCAAATCTACGCCACAGCTTTTTGTCTTCATGACATCACATAAAACAGCAGCGGTTTTCCTTTCTAGATTCCCATCTCCGTGAATATTAAACCATCTGTCACAGCTCACAGGATTAACATGTGACTCCTGTTTCATGGACATATATATTGTTTTGCTTCTCAAATTGAAAAAAATGGGGGGAGTTTCGGGAAAGGCGTGCGTGAGGATATGTTCCATTCCCTATCTGGCCTCGGCGGACTTTATCTGCTGGCGAAACACCTCAGCTGGACAAAGGGAGGCGCCGCGGCCTGGTCACCAGAGGTGTTTTCCTTGGCGGCGGAATGTTTTCTGAGTGGAGCTCTCTCTGTGCGGGCTTTCAAAGGGAAGCCGTTATTCCAGAAACAGGAAAGCGCTACAAACAACATGGCAACACATGGCCCCCCGCTGGAGGAGCCGCCGCCGCCTCCGCCTCCTCCTCCTGCACCCCTGCAACCGCCGACCGGTGCCAAGAGAGAACACACACAACCGACCGTGCGTGTGTGTGTTTGTAATAGCCGCTCAATGAGTACGTGGCGGAGGTTTGATTGTGCAGATGTGGCCTGTGTGTCTTTCCTCTCATTCTTTTTTAATGGCAGTTTCATGCATTTATGTTTTATATTCTACCTTCAAACTCGAGGAACAATCTTCATCAGCAATGCCAAAAATAGAGGGCAATTATAGGTGAAAAGAGGATGGAAATAGGTTTGTTGATGATGTGATTTGTGTTTCAGCTTTAACAGTAATCGTTTCATTGTGTGGAAATCTGTTGACTTCATTTAAGTCTTGCTGGTCGACTGTTGCACGATGAGGCGGTCTTATGTCACAATGAACGACAGTTCTTAGAAACACTCAATCAAATCATACTTCAAATCTCAATTATTGACCCCCCCCCCTCCCCGTCCCTCCTCAGTCAGGAACAAAGTCTGTGATCCATGAATGTTAACCTTTCACCACCTGCATTCACTCATCAGTGACACACACTTATACCGCAAAGTCACACACACACAGACACACTCAGACTTTCCTTTCTTTCCATCTTGTGTGAATTGTAGAAGGTGTCAGACTCTTCGCCCACAATACGTCTATCATTTGAACCAGGCAGAAGATGCAAACCCAGGTGCACCTTGGAATTCTAGATATGAAATAAATCACAATACTTAAAACACACAGACATTTGTTAACAAAGAATGTAACGCACTATGAGACAAATCTTTTTTTCCCCCCCAATTAAAAAAATATGATCTTCTGTGTCTTCTATAATAAACAGAGGACTGGTAGAAAAGAGTCCGTTTGGTCAACGCCCAGTGACAATTCTAATCAGTGTAAATGCTTCCTGTTCTTTGCCCAAAACCAATAAGGAAAGAGAAGCACGTTGGATTTTAAAGTGCTGAACAAGCCAGAAAGACACTCAACCATCCCGCCTTTGTTGGTGTGGTTGAAGTTACATTTCAACATGTGGGAGAAGGGGGAGAAAGTAACTCATTTTACTAAGCAATGTAAAAACCTGCACCAGTGTGCAGCATTGGATGTGTTTCAGTGATCAAATGTTTGAACTCATCTCATACTGGAGGTTCCTAACAATCACAAATGCCGCCACAACTCCATCACCGCCCTCCATTTCCTCCACCGTTTCTCCACCGGTCTGTAGTATTCTCGGCACTTTGCTCCATACAACAAGAAATCGGTTCAACTCCAAGTTCAACCTTTGGGGGAATATCAGCAACAGATCCTGTTGTTTTGCTACCTGGCTCTGTGCCAAGGATGCCTGTTTGTCCGAGTTAGCAACGGTAACTAAGGAGGGCAGGACTTTCGCAGAAGGTCAAGTTTAGACTGATATGTCCTGGCAACGGCGTTAGCAACAGACCGCTGCAGTCTAAACTGGATGCGAGGCCTCCGTGTCCCACATCCACCAGTTGTACCGGCTACGTGGGGAGCTCCTTCCTCCCCCCCCGCAGCCGCCAAAGTCCCATCTGGGAGGGCGGGTCTTCCCTGCGTCCCAGCGTCCCTGCAGCCCTCATCCCGGGCGGAAGCCATGAGGCAATGAATTCTATCTTCACACCCACTCTGACCGACGGGCCTTCACCTCCCGGGGGTTGGGACATAAATCCATGCAGGATACAGGAGCATTCTTCTCAAGAATTCCACACCAGGACAAGACATATGGCTGTGTATGGGGTATGCAATGTCAGCCACATGTACACAACATTCAACAGCCACACAACCATTGGCCAGTTAAATCAATCCCGTTGGACTCCATATTTATTTTAAAAAGGAGGTCCGGCTCTTTTTCATCCCTACTTGCCCCAAATATCTCCTCTTGTCTCCCTTTCCCTCCGTCACTCCACTGATCAATACCAGAGCTGCAAAGATGGTGAACAACCAGCATCGTGGAAACATCACAAAATATATTTTTGTCTTCTGCCGAAGATGCAGATCTTCTCCTCTATTTCCTTCTCTCTCTTTCCACATATTTCAATGAGATATATTTGTGGGTAAAACAAATCTGCATTGCAAGTAGCTCATCTGAACACAGATGATCTGCTCAGGTGTCTGTCACCTCTGGAAGCTTGTGGCGCTTAACTTCTGCCAGGAATGATATCAGGACACATTTCTGCATTTATTAGGTTCAAAACAATACAAATCATCAGATGAGGATCCAGACATTGATGCGGCACTTTGTCTGATTGCTTTAAAGATGACAAAAACAGCACGCGTCACATAAGAAGGGGAATGTCAAACACCTTAAATACACAGCGATACAACTGGAATAAACCATAGCGAGCCAAAACATATCTATTTAGAGTGTAATTCATAACCCGCTGCCTAATGCACAACATTGTCCAGTGATGTAAAATTACAGGAGACATGACGAGCAGAGGACGTCAGAATTAGGGAATTCCTGTCTGGACACCTGACAGATCACATTCACTTCAAATCAGGAGCCCAAGAACTGGGCACTCGTTCAGTGGAAAAATGTGCTTTGAATTTTCCACTTTTGACAAATAACAAACGAGGGGGGGGGGAGCAGGGCTTGCAATAGCACAAGGAAGGATGCTTATCAGATGGCTTGTAGCAATAATCTTACATCAGAGAACCCAGGGATAATCCATTTAGCATCACTCCGTAGGTTCATTGCTATCAAATCTTTCACATATGGCAATATGCTTTCAGAGATGCAGTTATTAAAGAAATGATAAAAGACAAAGCGTTCTTCCTGGGACAAATACAAGATTAGTTGCATGTTTCTGAATATTTTCATTCTGCTCGTTCTTGTGCCGGGTGGAGTTGTTGCGAAGTTTTACACAGAGTTACTATCTTGTTTGACAAGGCAGCAACAAAAGCTCCCTCAGTACTTATTCAGCTGATGGCTTTTCACTCACGAGTCGTACCAATGTTTCGGCCTAAGCTGGCATTACTTTCTTTGAATAGCTCATATATCAAACTATGAGTTTGGCATTTACATGAGGATCATACACAAAGCCCACTGATTCCAGGTATGCTATGATAACGGATGGGCAAACAACCACAACGCATTACAAAGTTTATACTCTGTCCTGGAGTCTTCTGCCTGAAATAAACCATTAGCTTGACCATAGGTGCGTTGGACAGCACACACTGAAGCAGACTCTGGAAACATACCGGACTGTTGCGCTTCCCTCTTAAATTACTATAAAAACATGTTTAATATACAGCAATCTATCACTGACAAGGGGCTTTATTGGACATTAAACCCTGTGTACTTAATCTAAATTGGAAATTTCTGCTGCTTTTGACTTTCATCTTTCTAATTTTCTTTGGCACGAGATGACTGGATGTTACTCAACGCTCAGATGGAGACAATCTGGCCTCAAATTAATTTGAGGGGGAAAAAGTGCAGGAACTACAGCAATGTAAGCCATGAGAAATGGAGGTAAATGAATTATTTGATATAACAAAACACGAGTTTCATATCTGGATTATGGTATTATTGTTAACCTAACGGTAAGCACGTCGTTCACACACCATGGCCGGGTCGGAGGGTCTCCATTATTTAGCAGCGAAGGATTGGCTTTATGAATCAAAGTGACGGTTTACTTGTTAGAAGACGCGTCTCCTGTGGGCTGCAGCTGTAGGTGTAGCAGGATATTTAATGTCTTTACCTGCATTCCTGCGGAATCTTCCAGTGTGAGAAGTGACAACTCTGGTTTTGGTGTCATAGAAACCGTCGCCACAATCGTAGCACCCATCAGGAATGACGCGTGGGGGATGCAGATCAGTTAGCTGAGATTCTCCTGCAGGAACAAAACAGTTGTTTCGTATAAAACAGCAATCCTACGTTGGTTTGAAACTACTAACACAAGCTCTTCGTTAATAATAATAATAATAATAATAATAAAGTGTGTTTCACCTATTGTTTAGAATAGAATAGAAGTACTTTATTGATCCCCGAGGGGAAATTCAGGATCCAGGTACCTCCTGACAATATACAAACATAATATACACATGCAGTTAAACTATTAAAAAGGGTTTATCAAAAAAATAAATAAAGTTAAAACACACATGTTTTTCGCATGTTAAAATGATTTGCTCATACATGTAAAGGGGGGAGAAGTTTATGTATTTGTCAAGCCAGTGATGGACATGGATCACCACTCATTGAGCAGTAAAGTTAAGAAGTCTGGTTAGATTCTGCAAGCATTCGGAGCAGGTTGGATTATTAGCATACGTATTACCGACTTTACGAAACACAACAACACCGTGCGTATAAAGCACAGTTAAACAAAACAACAGTGTTAGAAACACACTATGACTTCCTTTTAGATGACTCGGGTACTTTCTGGGGTTCCCGTCCAATGAGAAAGCAGTTTTTGTGTTTTTGTGGTTGAAACCCAATGTTGAACCCAGGTGAGATTTTGCCGCGCGATGGGTATTCCCCAAACTGGGATCCCAAAATGAGACGCAGGCCTCTCTTTGTTTCAACCACACGGGGAAGTCCTTACACTTCTAAAGCCTCCAACGTGGACTGAAATAAAAGCAAAGTTTCACTCAAAAAGATGTCGAACTAGCTTTGTTTTTTCTCTTTTTTTTAAGACACATGGTCGGAACAGCAATACAGAGAAGTGAATCAATGAACACATGCGGTTTTTAATGTTTTAAAAAAAAGAAGCTTATTTATGTGGGGTATCTGAGAGTGGGAAGTCCCAGTCATCTGATCAAATGAGCGATTACACAAACAAATAAATGAATTTCAACCTGCAGGTCTGAGTCCGTTGCACCTCTCACTGTAGAAGCGCCTGTCGTATCCGTCACAGTAGTCCCAGTCCTTCTCCTGGTACTGCAGACCATCGGCGAAGGTGAATGACCCCTTTCAAGGAAACACAACGGGGAAGTCATCCTTATTCTTTCATTTATCGGGTCAGATAACCACATTAAAAAAAGAAAACACAAAATAGAATTCTAAATGTCACTACCTGGAAGGGAAAGGTGCGTGTTCAGATTGATCATAAACTACCAGATATAATTTCAAGTCTGTTTAGCTCTGTTTTTTGAGCCGGCATGAATGCAGGTGCAGGATAGTCCTGATCATGTTTAGTCATGGTTCAGAACTGCTATTGATTTCAAATGAGCCGCAAGTGAAATCCTGACAATAATTGGAGTGATCGCTGTTGTGGCAAAAGCCCACGAAAGATTGCATCAGTTCAACTGAGGTGGAAGTAAAAAAACAGGAGAGAAACCTAATAACTTGCACAAATATGGTGAGTGATTGCTAAAAGGGACCAGATGTAATATAATCTATAACCAATGTGAAACACACTGCATGGGTGTGGATGCATATATTCTAGCATGCATGCAGGGACACACACACACACACGCACACACACACACACACGCACATGCATTCACCTGTTTAGCTTTGCCGTTTTCCCAGGTGGCCTCATATTTACTTCCATTAGAAAAGTGTAATACTCCTTTGCCGTGGAACATCCCATCTTTCACCTCTCCCTCATACTTGGTCGTTGTGGGAAACGTGTACTCTCCTTTTCCATCCATCCTGAGGTATAGAGGAGGAGGTCATCTCGTGCTAATTACAGTCATATTAAAGATTCACCGAAACATTCATTTGGTTGTGCGTATTTACCTGCCATTTTTTGTACCTCCATTATAACTGCTTCCGATGAACTCCATTACTACATTTACTTGACAACACGCTGCCCACTTAAGATAAACAAAGTACGAAAACCTTACAATGATTGTCTGGTTACCATGGTAACGTGGCAACAGAGCAGTAACGCCAGGCTACGTCATAAACTGATCCGGGTGAAGAGCAATTAATCGTTTACCAAAGTTTATAAATTCAACCGTTTCATTTTAAATAAAAAGAATAAACACAACCGACAAACTTTCACAGCTCCTTAATTCACCGATGTAAATGCGCGTGCACACGCGCCTCCTGCGTGGTCCGCGCTGTCGATCGCGTCATCAGAACGCGCCTCTTAGCCGATAGCGGCTCTACACCAAACTGACCTTCCTCTCGCGGCCTCGTCGCTCGTCCTGGAGACAGCCGAGGACCTTGGAGGTTTTGCATTTGATCTGCTGCGTTGGTTTCGTCATACGTACACGCAGCCATGTCCACGCTGGACGTCCCCCAGCTGCAGGAGCTGAAGGTGGATGAGGTGAGCAGCGGTTATTCTTTTTATAAGCTTGACTCGAAAACACAGCAAGGTGGAACATGCTAGCTAACTAGCAGCTTGCTAACGCTAGCTGCTGTATGTTTCAAAACATGCTAAGTAGTTCAGAACCTTTGCCACTGTTACCTGCATTTGCAATGCTAAGCGGTAGTCAATTAATCTTATTCATCCACCAGCATTTATTCCCGAATCCCACGTTAACTGGTGAATGTTACGAGATGTACCGTGACAACATTTACCCCAGTAGACTTTTTGCACTTCTTTAAAGTCCGCTCTACCTCTTGAATTCGGTATCTTGATAGTCATTTTACAGCGTCTGCCCCAAACTAATCTGGCCGGGTTGTGTCATGTTTAACACATTGATCTCGTCCTTGGAAGTCAGGTTTCAGCTGGCAGCACCTTGTTGTGTTTTTCCAGAAATAAAACGGATACGTCATGATATAATAAACAAAAACTATTTCTTTTAAATTTAAAAATACATTGTAATATTTGATGTCTATACTTCGACATTCGCAACCATATGCTATTGTGCTAAAGAATGTTTGAAGTGGTGTAGTATTGCCAAGGACATTAGACAGTGTTTCACCTGTTCCTCATAAAGATAATAAGCAGTAATGGAATATATATATTGTCTACACACATTCTCAATGTTGATTATGGTGTGTTAGACTGGACTGGCTAAAAGTACAGTCTGGCTTTTTTTAAAAGTATTTCCTTATCTGTCCCTAAATTAGTATTAGTAGGCCAACACAATACTTGCCCCTGGCATCACTCCTTTACTTATTAGATCATTCAAAGACATGCAGGACAGAATAGTACAGCGTTGTCCGCCAAGAAATAACCTGGTCTGTTTTTCATTGTTTTCTAAATAGACAAGTGAAATCAACAAATGGGCCAAAGCAGGCTTTCAGCAACCTTGTTTCAAGGTGTATTCTCTACTGTTTTAGCTGTCCGACTATGTGCGGCCCGACTACGATCCGACTAACACCCCTGGATAACTCGATCCGATCCAGTTGATAGTTCGACTATTGCGGCATGTAACGGTGAATCGGATAAGAACCTGGACTTTGCGTCTTTGCGCATGCTTGAGATCCCGACGGCGTCTTCTCTCCGTTATCAAATCAGCCAATAGCGCCATTCGCATTCGCTGTGCTCCTATTAACATCATGCACAAATAGTAGAGGGATGTAGCTTCACCTTGCTCTCCGCTCGCCATCTTTCTCGTAATGTTGTTGTTGTTGTTGGTAGTGGTGAGGAGGTCAAGCGGAAATGGCTGTATCACGACTAGTTGTAATGAAAACAGCGCCACCTATCGTATCGGATATGACGATATGCTTTCGGCCAATGATTCGATTTATTCACTGCCATGTATATTGGGATAATAGCACTTGCCCCGAAAGATAGCATAGTCCGACCAAGCAAAGATTCAAATTATACCATCATGCAAACACATTGACGTAACTTTACTTTACTTTATTTTATTACTTGTGCACTGCTGTCTTGTCTGTCTACGGTCGCGCACTAACCGCCAAGACAAATTCCTTGTATGTTTGGCATATTTTGGTAATAAATGTTTCCTGATTCCTGACTGTTTCCGTCCAGATCAATGTGTCCTCTGCAGTGCTGAAGGCTGCTGCCCACCATTATGGCTCCCAGTGTGACAAGGCCAACAAGGAGTTCATGCTCTGCCGCTGGGAGGAGAAGGACCCGAGGAAGTGTCTGGAAGAAGGGAGGAAAGTCAACGAGTGTGCACTCAACTTCTTCAGGTAACTCTCAGCCTTGATGACAAATACTCTTGGTGTGTGTGTGTATATGGAATATGTAAGTCATGGTGTGTGTGATTCAGTACTGAAGACTTAATGAACCAGAAATGAAGGTTCATTTATATGTATCAGAAAATATACATATTCAGAGATGAACTCTGCCACAGTGGTATCGTCTGCAAAAGAAAAAATCAGCGAATGGTTGAAGACGTGGCTGAACTTTGCCACCAGCTAGAGGTTGTAGAGTTCATTTGAAACCTTGGTCAAAAAAGGTTGACAGCAAATAATATGAATTATTTTCCTCTTTAATGGACACGTGGGTAGAAAATGAGCCTTGAGGTTGCAAATCCTGCTGTTGGACAGCGGTTCTTCTTATTGTTAGTTATTAAGTTTACAGTTTCCCGGCCTAAAAACTCTCCTGCTCATAAGCTTTCCATTCCGTTGGCGGAAGTGGGATGTCGATCCAGTAGGCCAACTGTAGATCTCAATCTAACGCCGCCTAAGGATCGCAAAGAGAAAGTTGATGAAAATGAAGTATCAGTGACTGCGTCATCTGGGATGCAGAGAAGAGACCAGGTTTTACTGCAGAGCGAAAAGGGACGTGTAAGATAACTTGTTAATTTGGGTACAAGATTCATTCTGTTTGAACTACGTGCACTGAACCGGAGGTGTTAAATATTTGGATCTATATGTTAAGATTTTCTCGTTTTTAATAAATTCGAGGTGCCATGTCGTGTATGGGGTCATTAATGGTCCAGTGTGTATCTTAATGAAAGAAAAGATTAGTGATTTAATTAACAGAAAACGTCTAAATAAAAAAAGAATTCTCCACAATAGCCCCAAAATGAAATTAAGGGCCTTTTTCAAACATGAATAAACATGGGATATTGCCATATTTTCAAAAGAAATTCCTTCAAGCTTTGCAATCAATATATCTTATTTTATTTTCATGTTTTACCTGCATTTTTTTTTTTTGTCAGTTTAAAGTATGTCTCTAAATTCTCTTATTAACTATAATACTAAAATGAAAGCAACAACACTTAATTTCTCTCTTTTTTTCCCCCTTAAAACAATGATCTGAAGAAGAAATGACTTGTTCATTTTAAAACATAAACGAGTTAATTACAGAGTTTATTGTTTCTATAAAATTGCCCGTGGGGGCTATTTGGGGAAGTGGTCTGGGGTTCCTCACTGCGGCGTCTGTGTTTACTGAAGGTTTTTGGACTGTGCTTGGCTTATATCCTGATCTGATGCCCGTACACAAACTAAGATGCGTGTGTGTGTAAAACAGACCGTTTCTGGTCTTAAAAACAACACATGACCTCTAATTTTAAAGCCGAAAACAAACAACCGACACTCTGACCCCAAAGATAAACTGAGCGTTACGGTGAACCAGCAATGCCTATAATTAATGTAATGAGGAAAGATTTGAGAAAAGCTGTAATTGCGCCCAGGACCTGGTTTGATTCTATGGTGCTTCTGGCAACTGCCAGACACCTTTTAGAAGAACTTCATCCACACAATCAGCCCAGAAAGTTCTCGTCATTGAGACCTCAGAAATCTTTTCTCTTAAACCACGAGGGGTCCTTCAAAGTAACCCGTGACATGGATGCAGTGTAAACTTTGAATCTATCTATTCATGTATTTCAAATATCAGGTTTCCTCTTTTCAGACGTATTAATTTGAATCAACTTTGTTGAGGGGACAATTTCCAGAGTTTTCAAGACTACTACACTTTCACCCATGCATCCTTTTTTTTGTGCTCCGTCCCTTGTAGGCAGATCAAGGGCAGCTGTGCCGAGCCCTTCACAGAGTACTGGACCTGTCTGGATTATTCAAACCTGGCGGAGCTGCGCCGGTGCCGGCAGCAGCAGCAAGCCTTTGACAGCTGCGTCCTGGATAAGCTGGGGTGGCAGAGACCCGAGCTGGGAGAGCTGTCTAAGGTGAGCCTTATGAGTGATTGACTGCATTCACAATGCTCTCTTCTGGCTGATTATGGGCTGCGCAAGAGGCTCTGATTGCATCTGCGTCGTGGTCTCATTCAGTAGTAGTTCTGAGCAGACAAATGCATTTTGTGTTGCTTTTTTTGTGTGTGCTTCTTTTCATTTAATTGCCATTTTTAAAGGGGCTTTCATAACCATGCTGGCAAGCACTAATTAGGTAGCAGGAGTGAAAACACGGCCGACAACTATTTCAAACATTATAGTCTTCGAAAATCCGTATGGGCAGAACTAGGGAGGCTGTGAATGGCTGTAGTCAACTCTCTCTCGCCAGACAGAGCTGTTGTTCATGCTATGAAATCACAAGAGCAGGGAAACAAAAGAAGAAACATCTGACTTGAAATGTCTCTCTACTATCCACCCGAATACAAGACTTGTTTGAGATGATGGGAGGAGTCAAACGAATTTGGAACTCATTCCGATTGAGAGTCGTCCACTTGTGGAGAAAGAAGGTCATGGAACAGGAAGAGACCTGACCGAGAAGTCGCACACAAAGAGCAAAGTAGGGTTTGAAAAAGCAGGCGAGAGGATGTAAATCATGATTTAAGGGGAGAGCAGAGGGGAGAGTTAATGTAGGAAAAAAACAGGTTTATTGATCAGATCATTATTGTTTTTTTTAAACCTAGCTAATAGGAAAAGTTTGATTGCTCTTTCTTTGATTTTACTGAACTGATATTCAGTAAAAAATTATCAGTAGATTGCTGTGCTAAGTCCTCGTTAAAAAGTTTCATCAAATTTAATTTCCAACATTATTTTGTAGTGTTCATTGTCCTCTTATACTGTAGTTTTTGTAGACAATTAGTTAGAATAAATAGTTTTTTTAAAAGATTTTTTTCACAGCAATGTAAATGAAATCTAGATTCGATGCCAGCAACTAATTTTGGATTTTTAAAATGTTGGCTTTCATCAAAGCACATGATGCATGCATTTTTTCTTTCAAAGGTGACCAAAGTGGCGACCGAGCGCCCCCTCCCCGAGAACCCCTACCACTCTAGACCGCGTCCCGAAGCCAACCCAGCCATCGAGGGAAAACTGGAGCCTTCCAAATATGGCAGCAGGTTATTCTTCTGGAGCTGGTGAGGCAGCGCCCAAAAGTCAGCCATCCTCCCAAAGACACGGGCTCTGTCCAAAAACATCTGGACTACGTGCGACCAGTGATGCATCGGCAACGCTTCAGAAGGTTTTCAATCTCTTGTGATGCAGACGCCAGGAATGGGCCTGCTGGTTTTGGCACGTTTTTCCACGTGGTTTTGGACGGGGCTTGTGTCCTAACGGTCTCCTGCATCGTCAAACAGTTTGAAGGAAGGAAGATGGATGATTGTGTGAGCAAAGTCCATGAATACACCTTTCCTGACCACTTCTGTAAATGTAATGTGTGAACAAATGCAACATGCTGATATTGTTGTTGAATAATAAAAAAAATATAGAAATTATCATCCTGGAGTTTAATGTTTTCATTGATCTATTAAAGACTAAAAGAGAATAAAAGGTTCTTTGTGTCCAAAAGTTTTGCTATTTGGAGGACGCGTGTTGCCAGATGCAATATCTGCAAATTATAGCCAACACCATCGCGTTTGCACATCTGTGTTTTGTCAGCGTGCGTATCGTCAGACTTACGAAGGGTGAGGTTGGAGGTCGAGGTTCAGGGTCACTACCTGCAGCCACAGAGAGCCGCTTCAGCTTCCTCTCTTCCTCCCGGCTCACTTCCTGCCTCCGACCTGCGCCGGAAGAAGCCTGCCCGAGCTTTTTTAGAGATCCACAGCCGAGTGAGATACCGCCGCCGGCACACGCGTGTACTCATGACCTTCAGTCAAAGGAGACGAGAGGCCAATTCAATGCTGGCCGGTGGAACATCGCGACTTCTGTCGGTCGCTTTGATTTTCTATTCAGAATATGCACAGATACACTTTAAGCTGCAGAACTGCACGTCTATCATTTTTCCCGACGTTTCTTTTCATCCTGCGGACAACCTTTCAACGCAATCACCAGCGTGTCACCAGAAACAACCACGTATTTGAGGTGTGCACAGATAGCTGTGTGTGGGCACGCAAATGTGCGCGTGCACGTCTCCTGGTTTCTGCGGGGCGGCACTGACAGTTGCAGAAATCCCCTCACAAGGTGTGGTCTGGACCTGCGGCTTGCACAGGAAGCCCCCGACAGACCCGGGTCTGACCCGGACAGGGGGACAAAGGGAGGAGGGAAGGAGGGACGCAAAGAGGAAAGACGGTGGGGACTGAGGGAAACACGGAGCAAGGACAGACGAGGCTACAAGTAAGAAAATATTAAAAGAAGGAGCCGGATGGAAAAGGTACTTGGTGTAAAATAAAACAGGCATTTAAAGGTTGAAAACTAAGGGAGTGAGGGTTCAACCAAAATGTGAGATGCAAAAAAAAAAAAAGAGGAAAGGTGGGTAATGACTTGAAAGCAAGCAGGCCGACAGAGAGGGGGTCTAGGAGGAGGGGGGGGGCTTGGCGGTGAGGCCCCGGGGCTCGTGGCGGGCCCGTCTCCATGCGACTCGCAGGAAGCGGAGGGTCATCGTTTGACACCGCACCGCCACAGGAAACGGGCTCTGGCACAGGAAAGAAATACAATACAGCGCTTTCACGGAGCTACAGCCCGCCTGGGAGCGCTGGATTACTCCAACGACCCGGCCTGTTCGTGACACGTGACCGTCAGCGCTCCCATTGTTCAGCGTCAGGTTGGTCATAATAATAAATGGTGGCGATGAGGCCCATCTTTTTTTCTGTTCCTCTCCTCTTCCCCTCACCTGTGTTCAGACACAGGAGTGTATTTCTATTTCTATGTCAATTTATTCATTTTTATCAGTAGCAGTCTGATTTGTTTCCCAGAGCATATTTGTGGTACGCCTTTTTAAATGAAATAAAATAAATGGATCAATATCTGCACATTTCCATTGGGTTCCCACTTGTTGGAGTATTGTACCAATGCGTTACTTTAGTATCTTATCGCTTCAGTGAACCTCTCTGGCTGCATTAAGAGCCCCTAACATGTGGGTGCACTTGATTCGACAAACTCTACAATGAAGGTGCGTTCGATTTGTTTGTGTTGGTGAATCTTCCTCGCCATCCTGCTCTGTGATCTTCCGAACTGAACATGTCTTTGAGTGCTGCTTTCATGTCTCCTCCCGTCTCCTCGTGCTGAACCGGGTGGCTTTGAACTGACATGCAGGTTGCTTTCTGCATAAAACAACACCCACCCACAAGTACCACCAGCGCCACTCAGGGAGATTATTAATCTGAGACCTTCAAAAGGGTAAACACACTCACACGTGCACACGCGCTCACTTACACGGCAGCTTTTAATCTTTGTGCTTTCTGAGAAGAGACACGCAGGCGCGTGCACACGTGACGGAACATCTCCACTTATTTTGTGGGGATGTGCAAATAAACCTTTCTGTCTGGTGCACAGTATTTGAGCTGTTTAGATAAAGATTACACAAAACAGACTCAAGACTGCGGCCCGTTTGGGGTAAAACACTACAATACTACATTTAAGAAGAAGATATGTGGAATCTTAAAGGGCCTGTGCATTGAATTTAGTGGATTTTAGCAATTAGGTTGCAGGTTGCAACCAATTTAAACTACTGGGGGGACTTTAGGTGCTGCCGTGCATTCCGTCATCTGGTTTGTCCATTCTGGGCTCCTGGAGAAATATGCTAATACAACATAACCGACTCGAGGAGAACACGTATGTAAAAGCTTCCCCTTTTCCAGGTAACTCTGCATTAAAGAAAACATGCATTTGTTGCCAGTAGGTCCCTAATGGTGCTGGACAATTTTTTGTTTTAAACCTGCAAGAATTTATCAACCACTTGGGGGAAGTGGAAACGAGCTCTCCAAAAAGCACTGACGTCTCACCTTTTATGTGGTTACGGGGAACTTGTTATCAAATTGTTATTTGCGTGTCCAATGAAAACAGAGCTTCAATTGGAGTTGTGCTTGTGGCCAACTGACGAGTGTAAATCCAGTATTTTGACTGCTGATCTCAGATGTTTACCAGCACACCGCTTGCTTCATCTGTCTGGCGTTTTCTGCTGTGCAGGAAGTGTGCAGTCTAATCATAAAGCTTTTTTCTCAAACAAACAGCTGCGGCTACAAACAAGGTTGACAGGCGAGAGTGAAAAAAGGGAAGAAAAGTCGGGGCAGGAAAAATAACCAGATAATAAGTGTAGAGCTCAGGTGAATTGCAGATGTGGTTCATATTTGTCATCTTGTACCTTCTCTTTGGACGTGTTATTTTAGAATATGTTGAGTTTCGCTAACCTGTTAACCTGCACCAATTGACCTCGGAGGGGATTCTCTTCATGTATAATCCTGCTTCATCCTAATAACACATCCATGTAGCCATCGCTTAAGGTATCAGACAAATGAATAACACGCACACGTAGACCATCAGAGGCTTCATCTGGATGGTGACAGAGGGACGACCGCGACTCGTGTTTTGCATTCCAGCCAGACGCGCTTCACAGCTGCTCCTTAATGCTGCGGTTTTGCAGAATGCCTCTCAATGCGCCGCTTAAAATAACATTGAGCCAACTTGAAGGCCTCTCTCGAGGTGTTAGTCGGTCAAAGACAAGACAGAGCAGGAGAGCTCTCGCCTCGCGGCGCGCTAAATGATGATGACACTTGCAAAGGAGATACATGCTTTCTTCATGGTAAAGAACAGGAGTAGTGTTTTAAAAGAATCCACCAAGACAGTTAAGAGGGATTATTTCCCCCCCCCTGGGCTCAACTAACTCTGCCAATGCCATGTGTTTAAAAATACAACTCCAAACCATTTATTTCACACTGGATGTTTACTTTGCGGTCGTCTTCGCAAATGGGCTAATGGCAAGTTCGTGATGAAACGAGACGTCCAGACGACAACTCGGGCTGTTGTCACACAGCTTGACGCTGGAGAAGTCTGAGGTCTGTGTGTGTCTGCATGCATGCAGTGTGTATGATGAATATAAAGTGCTCCATGCAGTGTTGTTTGGGCATTCATACATGTGTGTGTGAGTGTGTGTGAGTGTGTGTGTGCGCGTGCGTTTGTGGTGCTGCAGCTCCAGCTCCTTCTGGGCTGGCTTGTGTTTATCTTGGCCTGATCCCAGACCTTCATCACTTCTCTGCTGATAGCTCCATTCCTCCATCCCTCTGTCCCTCCGGCTATTTACAAGTCTACCGCAGACTGCTTTTCCCCTCCGTGCCAACTTCCAATCGTTTTCTTCTGCGTCCTCTCCTCAATGCTGTCGTCGTTTGCCTTATTTCAGACTGTTTCAGTGCCGTTCAACGAAAAAAAGAATAGAAAACCTCGGCCATCTTTTCCCAGACAAATAGGTCAAATCCAGGACATTCGTTCCTTTGACTCATTTATTTGTTCTTTATGTGCATTTGTCTTGCACTGCTCCTTTTAGAGACCAAACAAATATATGATTATTTTGGACCTGAAATAAATGATTAACAGAGTTCCCATAATTAGATGATTTATTTATCTTCCATCAAAACGTGTGAATAAGAATAGTAAAAAATATAAATGTAAAGTTTTTTCCCCAACGCCATAACAGAAGCTATTAGCCTTTTTCAAAGCAGACATTTTGACTTGTCAGAGCAGAAGTGTAACTAGTAACATAAATTATGGACTTCAATGCATTGAATCAGCAATTAAGTATACAAGCTGTGTTACTATGCAAGGCCTGCCTGAAAGTGTCTCATTTACCAGGTCATGACTTTGTACTTTGAAACCTTTTTGTTTTCTGGTCCTAAATCAAATAAGCTCTCTGGTCTCAGGTCTCGCGGGACACGAGTCCGACTCGCGTCCGAGTCTGGTGAGTCTTGTGAAGTCGCTCTACTCTGCTGAGCGAAGAGTCCCTTTGCTCTTGTCAACCCTCGTCTTTCTGACACCACTAAAGCCTCAAAGGGACCTTTTTAAGGGGACATCCAACAGTATGCACACTACCCAGTGCATAGACCAGCTGACATGCATTCTCACACACACACACACACACACACACACACACACACACACACACACACACACACACACACACACACACACACACACACACACACACACACACACACACACACACACACACACACACACACACACACATCTTGCTGGTAGCCAGAGTGGACTTATTCCCATGCGCTGGGAAGCTGATGTCGGCCCTAATGCTGTTGTGCTTGTGGTTTTCTGCAAGGTACACCGAAGCATTCCTCGGGCGTGCGCTCATCTAAACAAAGCTAGTTAAAAAGGACGCGCGGGGGTCTCGGGCTACACGGCTGTGGCGGGCCTTCACCGGGTGGCTCCTCTCCGACAGAGGGCTCAGAGAGTCTTGGGTTTCCTACGCATGTCAACGTAGGTTAGCCGTTGCCGGCGTCGGGCCGCTCCGAGGCCTTGGTGGGCCATCAGTCACAGCGGGCCCTCCCGTCTCTCTCCATCGCTGGAAGCCCCCCCAGTCCACGACGTCCTCCCACCCACCACCGCTCCCAGACTGACGCACCGCCTGTCTTGTGGCTGTCGTCCCCGGTTTAGGCTACATGTCAAGTTTCGCCCTTTTCCCCTCTTGTCTGTGTCTCTCAGACCTTACGTCCCCTCCGCCGTGCACTTTTCTCTCCGCTTGGATCGCCGTGCGTCACAGCGCACCGTGCTCACTTGTCATCTTTGATTTTGCTCTCAAGCCCATCATGCATTAATTAGAGCAAACTCTAATTGTCTGCAGCCCACAATAAGCCGTAAGGGGAAGAGCGAAACTTCATTGCCGCATGTTTTTGGACTATTTTTGTTTATTCCATGGAACAGCAGCCCAAGCATTTTTATATATATATATATATATATATATGTATATATATATATATATATATATATATATATATATATATATATATATATATATATATATATATATATATATATATATATATATATATATATATATATATATAGCAAACAAGGCCAAACAAGGCCATATCTCTCTTTTTATTTATTTTCATCTATCTACAGCTGACACTTTATGTCTCCATGACGAATTGTCCTCGGGGACAATAATCATCTTTCTACCTCGCAGGGATGCTTGCGGCGTTGTCTGGTCTGAGTACACAGACACATGATCAGCCCATATCCAGGTTGAGCGCGCTAACAGGGTCCGGCTCTGGCCTCCACGGGCCACGCTACAACTCTGTTGCTTATTTGTGAATGCAGGCAGTTTGTGAGTCAAAACTAAAATAACGTTTTGCAAAAGAAAAATAAACTGACAAGGATTTTTCCTGGGAGGAAACCTTTAGTTTACTATATGACATGTTTCTTAATAGTGCTAAAGTGTTCAGTGTTCTTTAAATAAACAATGTGGAGTTTTGCATAGTGGGGCATGAAAGAATGCAGGAGTCTCGCTGCACCTCTCACACATGTCAGCAATTTGGCTGCCTTGTGTGTTTTGGATGTTGAAAAAAAAAAAAAAGCAGCATTTCAAAGTAAATGAAAGAAGGAAAGTCTTATCCGCCTGGCAGCTGCACTCTGGACCAAATTGCTTTCAGCTGATGCGCTGCAGCTCAAACTTGCTTGGGTAATGTCAAGTGATGCATTGCAATACTGAGAAAACAACGCGGACAAAAAAATAAATAAAAGGAAAAGAAATGCTGGAAAGTTCCAGTGCTTATTCAGGCAAAGCCCACAAACCCTCCAAACAAGCAGCCATGCTAAGGAACATTTTATTTTTATTTACAGTTTGTACCTTTTTGATCTTCATTTAGCCGTTAAGGGGTCAAACATAGATCATGAATGAATGAAATGAAAACGTTTTATTCATTCATAAAACAAGGTTAGCAATTTTTAATTTCATTCAATAAATAAACAAAATAATACAAATGTCTACAGTTATATGCTGGTTTAACAAAACAGAAGTTCTTCATGTACCTCACACACACTGGACATCAAGATATACATGATCCATACTCTATGTTGTGTATATCTACACGCCTGCTCCCACCTTCACATGTGCTGAATGCCAGTGCCAATAAATGTTTAAGCAACAAAGGTACAAATCAAGCATTATGTAAGATTTATTTTTCTTTCGGCATGCAGGCGTGTTTGCACACATATACAAATGTGTGTTGAAAGTATACGCTATTCATTCACAAACAAACACATAAATAATTCAAATTATGTTACAAGGGAAAATTGTTGAAGGTTGTTCAAGGGATTTCTAGAAAATTGAGATTTTCACAGGATTTTATATTTACGCCACGACATTTACACTGTCATCAAACTCATTTATAGTTTTCGTTTTTCACTAACACATTTTTCACATTTGATAAAACCTCTTTTCTTCCTCGATAATGGCTTCTCTGTTTGGTGTTTCAACAGTACAACAGTTCAGCACATTTTTACTTAAGTGCATCTCTCAAGAGCTTTAAGGAGCAATCATTTATAATAACATTAATATGCCGTGAAAGGATATGTGGAAGTCTGCATCGTGTAGAAACATAGGGTGGAAATGAAATAGAATGCATATAATAAATAGGCTTATTTTGAACTGGAATGTTGATGATAAATATGAGCAGCCCACTGTAACTCCTTTTAGCAAGTGTTTTTTTTGTGGTGCAAAAAACTCCTTTACATTCCTGGGTATTATTATTATCCTGCTATTACCATGTTGGCCAACATTTTACTATAAATCCTTCTATTTAGCATGTTAATAGTTTATTATGCACTTATTTGAAAGCAGTCTTATAGTTTAGTTAGTTTTCAACAGTTATGACTCCTCATATGGACATCTGTAAGTGTAATGCAACACATAATAAATAACAATTAAACACATGTAATGTTTTATTAATTTTATTAATGTCTCCGCGGTAGAAGTTATCCATCAACAGCTACTTCACATCAATACTTACTTGAAAGTCCGTTACAACTACGTGAGCAGTAAAATCAAATAAAATGTCTCTCATTGGTCAATCTCATAAACAAGCCTCCCAAAAAATGATCTTGTACATCCAGTACAAAAGATGATTTGTCTGCGTTAGAATATCACTGGCTTCCAAATAAGCATCTTAACAAGGATATCTTTCAAATATTTCTCCATCAAGTCTCCACCTGCACACAACAGTAACGTGTTTGCTAACCAACAAACTCCACTACTAGACAACAGGTTCACACCCCCCCCCCCCCCCCCCCCCCCGGCCCTCCCCGGCCCTGTTTACATTCTGCAGGCCGGGGGATCTGGAAGTGTTTGGCTCAGCTCTGTGCTCACTGGGAACTATCAGACGATTCAAATTTTAAACTATTTTGATATCAGCTCTGTGGAGAGTTGGCGTTTCCCTGAGAACACGACCGGCCTCTGGGCTCTGGGGCCCGTTGCACCGCCAGAAAGAATAAACAGAGGGAGGGGAGGAGAGAGGCGGGGAAAGACAAGAGAGGACGATGAGAGAGAGAGAGAGAGAGAGAGAGAGAGAGAGAGAGAGAGAGAGCATGTGTGTCCCCAAGCAAAAACAAATAAGTAAAAAGAAAAAAGTGTAATCACCCTCTCTGCTGCAGAAAATCTCACAGTTGTGAGGATGAAAGCAGCGTAATCCGACCGTTTAGGATGAGGCACCGAAATGACAAATTCATTCAAATTACAATTTCAAAGACCGCATTTGACGAGGTGGAAATATTTGTACTGTATTTGCGGCCGTGAGCACCGGGGTCAAGACCTTATTCCGAGTACTTGCTTCTTATGTTGAGGTCAAAGGTGCCGGAATTAGAGGACGGGACCTTCAGCCTGCGTTAATTAGTTGAGTTTCACCCTGTTTAAGCAGCGCCTGAAGCTCTGTGTGTGTGTGTGTGTGTGTGTGTGAGAGTGAGTGTCTGTTTGTGTATTTTATAGTCTGGTGTTGCTATTTTTACTATTCGTAAAAGACCGTAAAACTTAATCCTGCATTGTTACACTATGAATGTAATACAATGTATAAAATAAAATAAAACTTAATATTCCTTTAACAACTCTGCCATGAACCTTTGTACATGTACATTTAGTGCATGTTAGCTGGAATATGTAGCGGTGCATGTCTTTAGATAAATTGCTGTGTGTATGATGTGATATCTATTTTTGATGTCTTTAGAGATCTTTTACAAGAAAAAGTATGGATCCCCATAATAGTCAATAGCCAGTAGTGTAGACTTGCGGCATTGTGTATTTCTTAAGAACTTGCCTTAACTTGCCTCATGTTGCCTCTATCAAATCTGACACACACACGCTGCTAATTGCTGGTCAGTTGGACGACACACGTGATTTACTGCGTGCTGCGTGATTTACAGTAGTTGCTATAATCTCCGGTGACAGTATTCCTAACGCAAGAACTTAAACCCCCCTGTAGCCAATCAACAGGCCCACCTTCCACGCTTCAGGTTCGAATGACCTATTAGCCAAATGTGTTTATTCAGTGTTTAGTCACTATTACCCTCAGTATGATCCCTGCACTAAAGGGCTAATGGCTGAACACCCCCCCCCCCTCCCAGCCCGACCTCAGCATAAAATAATTGATCACATGTGAGAGTAACTGGCACGCGTTTCCTCTTGTTTTCCTTGAGAGGTGATATCATGTGGTCAGGCCGCTTGTCAGAGATAGCGTGATTGCTTCCGGTGCGGAACAAAAGAAAAGAAAAGAAAAGAAAAGGAGACGTGTTTAAGCGGCGAATGTGGATCGCAGTGAAGCGCGGCGGCGGATTCAGATCACACATCCAATAATTTGGCGTCAACGATCCAAGAACTGCCCCCCCCCCCGGGATGTGTTTATGTTCTTTTGTTACATCAGCATCTAAAGTTACACCATTCAGCTTACAATTTCTGGTGCATTGGTGCATTTTGTGGTTTTGTTTTCCTGAAACAGAAAAGGTAGGTAAAATGAATTTCTCAATTTTCTATATTTCAGATTATTTTAAAGCACTTTCAGTTGTTATATTTTTATAATCTGGTCTGTCCTATAACATGTATTTTTGCATTAGCCCCTGTACTGGACATTTCTTCTACCTTAAATGTTGCAAATTAATAAATCAAAAATTGATTTGCACTTTTTAAACTGTAGTTAGTCTGTTTAAACCCTTAATAAGTTCTTTGTAAAGTGCCAACAGAAAGTGTGTGTGTGTGTTTGGTAAACTTTTTCTCTCTTTGAAACTGTGCTTATTTGTGATCATTCACAGTGTTTATCTCATGTAACAGAAAACTACTCCAAACGTGATGTGTGTGAGTGTGTGTTTGAAGTGTGCCCATGCTGCAATTGTGTGTTTGTGTGTGTGTGTCCTATATGTTAGATTTACCTAAACTGCTGCTCTCTCTTTTTCCTGCTTCATTTTGACAAATTTGCCTTTCCAGGAAGCCTCTGAGGTCAGCGCAACATCTGTTGATACTTAGGTCCAAGATGCAGTCATGAACACTTGATAACATGCACACACACACACACACACACACACACACACACACACACACACACACACACACACACACACACACACACACACACACACACACACACACACACACACACACACATACACACGTGCACAATGCAGGAGCTGCATCGTATGAGTTGCTGCAGAGCTGAGACCAATCAGACATGAAGGGGTGTTTAAAGTTCCCAAAGTGACTTTGGAGAGGAGTCTAATTCTAGACCTCCAGATTTAAGTCCAGGTCTAGACCTCCAGATTCAACGGGGAGGCTGAGCGGGTGGATGTAAAGGAAATGGATTTTCCTCCTCAAGGGTCAAAACTAATTTTGACATTATAAACAACTGGCTAATTAAATGATACAATCAGAAGCTTAAGTTCAGACTTCCAGGTGTTCTCTTTACATTGTAAAGTTTCTCTCTGTAAGTATATGTGCACGCACACTTTGCGTACTGTATATGTGCTTCCTTTATATGAGATTACTGACATGCAGACAGTTGTTCATTTCCTCAAAGCTCCAGCTGTAATGACCAGAACACCTGGAGTTACAGTTACATCGGCTGCATCGGTCTGGCCAAAGCCTTCCACCGCATCAGCCCTTCACCCTCAAATATTTCACCCTGTCAGTTTTCATTCCCTTTCATTTAAGTCTGTTCGCCCAAAACCACATTCATGACCAAACATGGCCTGATCCCATCAAAGGGAGGCTTCCGAATAGTGAAAACCCTCTGATACTTCAGTGGAAGAGAAGAAGAAGAAGAAGAAGAAGGTTTCTGGAAGGGGATCGAGGGAAGCCAGACATTCAGAGGTGAACTCGGAGGAAAAGGGGTTTCTGTTCTTGGTGTGTTCCACAGCCGCAGAGACTGTGCATTCACAGCCAAGTCCCCGAGCAGAACCCGGAGCCACAGAATTGCAGACCTCTGTCTCGGTATGCAGAGCGCTCTGGATTGCAGTTGGACCTCATGTTTGTTTTTTCACATTCGGGCCATGAAGAGAAGCGAAGATGAAAAACATACACGATGAGATTAACTCATTTTACTCGATGATTCCACACAAACAGAATACATTGCACCGTTCATCACCTGCGGACATTTGGTCTGAAACACTTTATGAATTATGAACTCTCGTGTATTTCATTTAAAAAAAGGCTTGACATTAAGTGCTCGCTGTCTTATTTTCTATCTTATCTAAAGTTGTGCATTAAACATCATCAAATATCAATATATCCATCATTACTTAAATACTCGCACAATTTTAAACGTGGCTCCATTATTCTATTGTAAATAACATTACTACTACATTCCCTTCCACATATCACAACACTTTTCTTATTGTCTTTATTGTTTGGGACAGTGGCAAAAACAAATGAAATGGAGCCAACGCTGTGGGAATTACTGGCCGGATCTTTTTTTTTTTGTAATGGGCTCATATTGTCATTTTTGACACTTCAGGATTTGTATGTTTGTCGGTCACCTGGCTCTTGGCGATGAAATGAACAAACACCCTAAAGGTCAAACTGCCGAGTCCCACCGGCTGCCGGGGGTTCGATGCCGGGCCTCTTTGTTGCTGCTGTTTGCTGCGCTGAGCTGAACCGCACAGGGATGAGATGTTAAGATGTTAAGGTTCAGCCCCACAGGGGGGGTCGGGGGGTCGGGGGATGGACTGTGTGCGGCCCGCCGTGTTAACAGGGCGGACCTGTTAGAGGAGCGAGGACCACCCCAAACGCCGCTTTCCTCCATAAAACTAAACCAGATGTGTAATGAAGCCCGTGCATGCGTGAGGAAGGTGTGTGCATGTGTGAGCGTAATCATTCTCACCCGTGCTGATGCACACCCCCCCCCCCCCCCAGGTTAATGGAGCAACCTCCCGTGATACCCTATTAGGTTTGACCGAGTTTCTGCCCTTCTCCATGTGCCCCCCCCCCAACCCCACCCCACCTTTTGGCCCCTCCCTGTAACAATTCCAATAACCACCTATCTCTGTCTTTTTTTTTTTTTTGTCCTGTCCAACAATTTGTTTTTCTACTTGCAGCGTTTTGGGATCGTTTCCCCCTCAGGGCTTACATGCCGAATTCATTTTCATATTCCCTTTCCATAATTCCCCTTTCTCACAAAATCCTCCTCCTTAACTGACAGCTCTCCACCCCTGCTTCACCTCCTGTGCACCACCCCCTACCCTCCCCTCATCCTCATCCCTACCTTACAGCTGTTGTTTTGGATTAGTCAAATAGCTCCTGTCAGATCCAGTGATCCCTCTCCTCTGCCACCCACAGAGCAGCACTCCACTCACCCGCGCTCTCTGTCTCCACCTCTGCGTCTCCCCTGTGCACGTGCACACAAGCCATATTGACGTCTTTGACAGGTGCGTGTCAAGGTGTCTCTGTGGGCGGGGCCGGGAGGTCCCCGTGGTCTCGGAGATCTCCACGGGCTTTGTTTCTTTTCAGGTCCAAGAAGGCGCGACGGTGCTGGCAAGCCGCTCGCACCTCTCAGCCAAAAGAAGAAAAAAAAAGAGGTTGTTGTTCTAAATCAGACAAGGAGGGCCATAAGTTTCAGTACCCTGGAATTCACTGTACCTTTCAACTGCTCCTCTCTTCCCCTTCTTCTTCGTCTTCTTCTTTTTCTTCTGGGGTCTCAAGGAGTCTTTATTATTTTTGGTAAATTCTGACAGCTGCAGGTCCGGTCATCCATGCTGGGCGAGACAGACTGACACTGAAAAGGGTTTTGACACGATGATGGCAAAGGTAATAGTGTTATTTCAGTCATTTGGAGAAAGGGAGTTTCTGTGTGTTTTGCCTCCTGTGTGTGTGTGTGTGTGTGTGTGTGTGTGTGTGTGTGAGTGACAGAAGAGAGAGTCCAGTTGCAGTAGCACAGCAAAGATATGCATCGAAGCCGAATTGGCAGAGGTGTTACGTATGATAACAACAATAAGGCATAACGAATCAATGATGCTGTTGCAGTGATTACAGTGTAGAGTTTCAAGGATACAGGATCGGGGTGTGGTGCAAAGACAGCAAAGGATCGGCCGTCACTGCTGTAAATGATCGGCAGAAATCTGTCTCCTTATGGCCACATAAGATCTAAATGATCTGCGGCACATTGGGGGATTTTTTTATGTTTTAGTTGGAAACAAGATCAAGCAAACAAACATGTACATAAACGTTCACAGTTAGTTTGTTAGCATGGTAGGAAAACGAAGATGAGGCTGAAGGAATACTAATAAACCAAAGCATCGGATAGATATCTTAATTATAGATGAATCAAGTGATTATAAATAGGAATCGTGTTTGCAAAACATGTGTCAATTTTAAGGTGGAGCTAAAGGAAAGAAGGGGCACAATAATTGAATGCTGAAATGACAAAAATAAAAGCTAGCCAGGCCCAAATACTTAAAACCGTCAATAATATTGTTTTAATTAGACTACTGTCTGCTTTGTTTCAGCCTTCACGTATAAATCACTGCGGCTGTCGGCGCATTCTGACCATATAAATAATGTATCAATCACACACAAACACTTCTACACACAGAGATTGATGTGGTGGCTTTAATCAGTTAAATAGCTCCTAGCTAATTAAAAGTATTTTTATACAGTTAGCAGACGTCATTATGAAGCCATCAGGGCTGATTGATGAGTGTGTGTGTGTTTGTGTGTGTGTGAGAGAGAGAAAGACATTAATGAGCTATGTAAGATATCAATTGACATCCAAGGTTTCCTTTTGAATGATCTTCAAAAAAATAAATATTCAACCACAAGAAGTTATTCAGGTTTTAAACAAAAAATGATTCTTTTCCTTAATACATGTTTAAATGCATGTGTAAGTACAGCCTCACCTCAGATTCAACAGCTGGTCAAACTCTGTGTCAGTAAAGATCTGAGCTTTTTGGGAAACAACATCGTGCCTCCTCCTCTTTTTCCTCTTCCTCTTCCTCTTCCTCTCGGCCTCGTCTCTCCATCCTGGTGTTTTCTCTCCACCTGCCCCCTCTTGCCCTGCGTACTCCTTCAGCTCAGGACAAGATCCCACCTCCTTCTCCACTCGCAGGCTTCCTCTGCAACACAATGGCAGGGCAAAGGAGCTGTGTGTGTGTGCAGAGAAGTGTGTGTGTGTTTATTTGCAAACGCACAAACGTGTGTGGGAGTAATATTAGTCATTAGCAGCATCTGCATGCATATTATTTCCTTTTGATTTCTGCACATGTTCGTAGGTTTTGTGCATTCAGTAATCGTGCGTGCCGCGTTTCAGATGATGTATATTATTGTCTGTTGGTGTAGATTTATGATGCAGGAAACAGCGACTATGTCACTGTAAAACAATAGAAGATTCACAGCACACACACGCACACGCTTTTGGCACTCACTTCTCCTGAAACCCCTTCGCTTCTGCCACCAGGAACTCCCTTCCTCCCTTCCCACACACACACACACACACACACACACACACACACACACACACACACTGTGAGCGATACATCCCCTGGGCTCACATGTTATCAAGATGGAGCTTTAACAGTTCTGCACTCTCTTTTAAAAAGCAGGTAAAGTAATGTGAAATAAAGCATATGGGACTGAATTAAAGTGAGAATTCCTGTACGTCCATATTTGAGCCCTCACATAATCTTGGCAAATTATGGCTCATACAGCCGCGATGTGTCCTCTTCTTCCCTGATAGACAATGTCATGTGCAGACACACGCTGCATGTCGGACTGGAAACAACCACGTTATTGTTGCAAAAGAAACGACCGTGGCCGGTTCTTCACGAGACAATAGCCTTGAGTGTCAGTGTTCACTTATAGAGGAATAATAAGCTTTCTTACATGTAACCCTGCCCCCCTTCCCCCCCCCTGTGTTTCGCCGACGGCCCTGTTGAGACGACCAGACATGTCCCAGTCCACCGTCCCCCCCCCCTGCGAAACGCAGACCCTGAGATAAAGGTGATATAAAATACAGGAGATTATGGTTGTTTCATTGAGCCTTTCCCCCTATTCTCTCTCACAATGCAGTAACAGCCAATCACCTGCATAACACAGCCTAAATACAGGCTTTAAGACTTGTTACACCACTACCCGCAGCCTTGTAATTGAAACTTTTCAATTCAGTTTTTTTTCTTCTTTTTTTTTTCAAATGCTTTGGCTGCCGAGGAGAGATTGGCAGCTCTGAGGGGCCGGCAGATGAAGCGGCTGGCGCGCTAATGAATAGAACGCTGATTGCAGGATCCCCAAGATGCAAATTACCGTGGCTGCCACCCCTGACGACCGGCAATTACCGGGCCGCCGTGGCGGACGCCTCGTGCATATTCATCGTACCCGCTGGGCATATTGATCAACAACTTACTTTGAGCAAGAGGCACTGAGATATATCACGTCACTCAGTCAGTGCGAAAAAATGTATATATTTTTCATTTTACTGTTGTTAAATGTGACACAGTAACATCCAGCAGGACGAGGCCTTTGACTGTTTATTTGAATCAAGGTTCAGGCTATTAGCTAACATGTCACATTCAAGAAGAAGTGACAAAACATGTCATTGATTTGAAAATATCTTTTACTTTTTACTTTTCTAATTAGCTGCACTCAAAGTTCACAGCCACGGATGTTGCCACTCGGCTTTGAGCTTTGTCTTGAATTGTGACAGACTTTTCTTCTCTTTCATTCACAGTGGACTGAGTCATTTAAAAAAAAAAAATCAAAATTCCCCTCAGACATGACCATTAAAGATTAGTTCAGTTTCATTTAGTTCTAACACGAGTCAAAGGGCTTTGTAAATTAGAATTATGTCATTAAACTAATTGCAGTTCATTACTCCGATGTAACAATGACAGGCTTTTTTCATGCTGTTAATAAGCATTGAACCCTCAGCACGCCGGTTTTAGTTTAATTTGTGTCTGTTTAACTCATATTTTGGGGACTGTACTTCTTAATGGAGTCATTCCTGAAAACACAAGAATTAAACACACACACACACACACACACACACCCAAACGCACACAAACGCACACACTCACACACTGCAGCGCATGCTTCAGAACATGGAATATGAATATGAAAGGGCTTCTTTCAACAACAACGGAAAAACAAGAGTGCTGCCAGCGGTTAATGGGACCAAATGAAGGAAAGATGAGCAACATCAGATTTTGAGCTCTCTCCCTCAAAACAAACATCCAATGATCACATTAGAGATGGATCACAGAGATGTGTCATTTTGACTTATGTGTTTTGTTTACTGCCCCAGCCTCTGTACGTTGAAAAAAAAAATATATAAAACAAAAGATTTGAGATTACAAAAAAGCATTTTTTTCTGGATGCTCTGTCTCATTTAATTGAGACCAAAAATAATGAATACAAGAAAATTGAGCATTCTTTTAACTTAAGTTGTCAACATTTATTAAAGGACGTGTGTAATTTAATGTAATTGAATGTAATTCACATGATCGTAGTCCCTGATCATCCAGTAAGATTGAGTATTTTTTAACAACAGTGTGAGTCTTAAATCTCCTGAAAATTTGGTGTGAGTCTTATATTAAGTCCAAGCCTAAAAAAAAGATAGACATCAGATAAAAAATATTGCGTTATCCTGATTGGTGCACAGAAACCTAACTTAAAACTTAAAAAAGTTAAAAACGCACAATATTGTTTCTACTTTGGCCAAAAGTTGTAGGTCCATGTAGGACCCCATCACTTGTAGAAAGAAGGGAAAAGGGCCTTTAAATTTAGATGCACTGCCACAGTTTCAGCTAACTATGAATAACCTCCGTCAGTTGATGTTGCACAAATGACCATTTCAAATGAATGAATCCACAAAAGCAGGTAGAAAAGGTGCTTTTGGGGGCGGCTGCTTTCAGTCGGTAATCCAGCTGTATATGGTGAGCTTGAAACTGGAGCCTCACAGGGTTTGTTGCTCCGGGGTGCAACCGGGCCCGACTCCAAACTGCTACAGCAGCCCAGCTGTCAACAGGACTAGAGCTTCACCACAAAACAGCTCCCAATGGCGCTGCCCCCACCACCCCCACCCCCTCTGTGCTGCTACTTCCCCTGGGCCGTGTACAGGATCAGAGCGTGCTGTTAGGGAAGTTTTCCTCTCATATAAAGATAAACACACACACACACACGTCTTTCCCTTTCAAACGTTTCACACACTCATCAGCTCTGCATATAGATCCATATCATAAATAATACCAACCCCTCTGATAACAATCTCCACACACATACTGAGCGGTCTGACGTGTTTCCGTCACACAAAAGCAACCTGCAGTCAGGCAGCGGGGGGATGGGGGGTTTGGACTCTAATGTAGGAAGAGGGGGGGGGGTGAAAGTATAGTTCAAGCAAAGGAAAATAAGAAAGAGCGAGTGCAGGTGCTGACCTGCTGAGCTGCTCACATATGTTGTTATCGGTGTGTAATTTCTTCGCTGCGGATTCTTATCTCCTTATCAGAGAACGGCTGGTGTGCTGACGTCCGCCCATCAAACGGGGACTCCGGGCCAAAACTGCATCAATCATGGTCTGCTTTGAGTTCCTAAAATTGCTGTAATACTGAATCTACTTCCAATTATTAGCCTCTATTTAAATTTCTGCTGGGAAACTGTGAGAAACAAAGTGGAGGACGAAACTGCAGAAATATTGGGGGGGGGGGGGCAGACTTTACTGCCTCAAAGAATCCAGCCAGAATTTCTGCAAATATACTTATGCAAAATGGAAAAGTTGACTGGAAGAAATGTACAAAATCCATCTTGTCCAACATGCGTCATTGAAGGCCTCAAAGCGGTCTGAAGAAGTCGGGTAGGTCAGCCAAAGGACAATCTTCATGATATGAAATCATTCTCTGTGGTCTGCCGTGATGAAATATGAATCATTGCAAGCTACACCTGTAGATCAAAGCCTGAAAATCCCAAAAGGGTTTATTAGCCAACAGCAGTCAATTGATAAAAATATCATTGACATTTTGGAGTCACGTTATTCGTTGAGTATCATTGATTTTTGCTGGCACGACACACCAAAAAAACTGCTGCATTATTTCCTGGGGATCTGCCGGCTATCTTTCAGACATATTTTCTGGACCCGCAGAACCTCTGATGAGGACAGTGATGCCGCAGACGAAGAGCGAATGCACAGTGGAAAGTCGCGTCGTGGACCGACTCTTTCTCAGCTGCTCGCTCATCTGTGGCTCAGTCTGTTTGTTTATCTCCGTCAGCCAGCCGACAGGAATGCGAGTGACTGCTGCCAGCAGCAGAAGTGTAGCAGGAAGCAATCGCTTATAGGAGCGAAGCGCCTGCTGAGAAGCGTCACTCATGTTCGTGGCCACGGCAGCAAAAGGATGTTGCACAGAATGATGCTGAAGCGATCTCAGGTTGTCAGGAAAAAAAAAAGAAAGCTTTCACATTCAAAGCTGGCTCTCACGTTTGCATTGGTGCTTTGTTATGATTCTGTTGTCTCAGCAACTTTCACTTCAATTTCCTCCCTGAACTAATAAAATTAAATCACAAGTGGATTTTTTTTTCAGTCGTGCCAATATTAAAGTGAATTTTCATCGTCCAAATAAAGCACATTATTTTGTCGCTGTGAAAGTAGTGAGCTGTCTTTGGTACCACAGTGTTGTCTCTGTCCACCTTGCTGGTGCTCGCGGTTTTACTGCTGCGGTCACATGATCGCTTGTGACAGGGGTTCCGAGGGGTCAAGTGGGGTCATGAGTAGTATCCTGACATCCTGCCAGTCTAATCACCTGTTTATTTCTTTAACAACCAAACTCTGCCCGGCTGAAGGAGGGAGAGCGAGAGGAGGGAAGAAGGAGAGAGTGAGAAAGTAACAGTAAGAGGAAAGGTTGATCATATTTGATCTCATCTTATATTTAGCCCAGTTAAGGTACCAAGTAGCCTTTTTGTTGTTGTAGTTTTACAAATCCCTTTATTTAAACGGAGCTCCACGGAGGTGCAATAGTAAGTGGATACGTTCTTACAAACGTGGCGTGTAGCCAGAAGGTCTAGTGGAGAGCAAATGTGTCCAAAATGTAACGTTGTTTTGGGAGAAATGTGTAAAGAATTCTAACAAGATTCATATGTAATCCTTGTTAAATTGTGCACCACAAAGAAAGCACTCTGGAGACAGATCTGTCCGAAGAGGAGCAAGAAGTGGGAGGAGCACGGCTTGTCCAGAGCCTCCACGTGAGTTCAGGTTTGGGCCTTTTAACCTGCAGCAGAACTCTGGATGTCTTATGGCAACAGTTGAGTAAAACTCCAGCGCTCCTTAAACACAACAATTAATTAATCCTTGCATCAGAGTGGCGTGTGATAACACGTGATATATATTTTCAATTGCCCACATCCATGTGTTGCATCCGAGTACATGGTAGCGAGTTTATCCTCATACAGTCCGAGTGATGAACATTCACATATCTGCATTCTCTACAATATTATGGAACTATATGGCACTTTTGGTGATCAAAACAGCCTTTTAAATTGATTGACAGGTTGTTGTTTTTTTCCTGATGGCAATGTCATGTGTAGAGATGTATCAATAATAGTTCCACCTTTAAATCTCTTACAACAGCGTCTGGGGATTATGCTGCGTAACAGGGTTATGATTTCCTGGAAAGATACATCAACGTTGAGCCTTTCAAATGTTCTTTTTTTTTAATGCCTTGACACAAGGCGAGCGTCATCTAGCCCCATTGTGGTCGTAGGCAAGCAAAAAACATTTGTTTTTCTTATTCGGGGCTCTTCCTTTGAAGCCAATTAGACGTTATTCAACAGTATTAAACGCTAAAGGCTTAAAATGAAATACAGATTTTTCATTTAAAGATGCATTTAATATACCAAGCATTTCTAGACAGGATACATCCATTCACTTAGTATGTCGGTAAGACACGACTGGAGCTAGCACAGCTTGTTACTGCCCTCTTCTGGGAAGAAGTGCCTCCTGCTTGGGGGTGAATTTGACTCGTATTGACTACTCTTCACCACCGAGTGGAGATATATCACAGAGTACTGACTAACCAATGCCGTGTGGTCCAAAAGGATATTTTTACTAAGGGCACCGGACACATTTTGCACCAAAATGAGCAATAATATGATGCATTTTTTTATCCATACGGAAATGAATAAATGTCCATCTATTTCCATCTTTTGTGCTTGATATCTTACACTCTATAGAATATTTATATTCATTATGCAGAATTTCAACTTGCAGAAAGTTAATATTTGTGGATGCAAATGGGGACATTTACATGCTGGGAAAAGAACAGTTCCTCCTCTTGTGTTTGGATTCTAAGAATGGAGTCACCCACACGTTCATATTATCAGACCTGCAGCTCTGTTCATATATGATAAGCTACAGTAACCGCAAAGTTTGAATAATAACGGCAAAGTGTGTTAGTTTTGTGTTTGTGTGCATGTGTGGGCGTATGTAGATTTAGGTGTGTGTTCGTACACATTGATTAAATAAACCAAAAGTTACTCCCAACTTCTCCAGTATTTCCTCCAGCTCAAATACATCTTTAAAGTCAAAACCTGCACTATTAACTAGTGCACATTTTTTCGTTTTTGTTTAAGGGGGTACAACGCTTTTATTCTTGTGTTTTGCATGTTAACTACAACGATTGCATATCATGTTTGTCACAAAGTGCTTGGGCGAGCATGCCGTCTTGTCAGAAACTTATTGAATTATTTATCCCAGGTAAGAGCATCAGGTTACAACGAGATGACTGACTGTAAGACAGGAGGAGAGCGCACAAGCACTAAAGGGCAGGTGATGATAATGAGACACATGAGAGCACAGAAGGAAGAAACTGCTTTTCAAAGTAAGCTGATGAGCAACTTACTCGAGGGAAATTTCCACGGTACATTACTGTTTTATTATTCCAAACATAATATTGTCTGACAGGGATCTTAAAGTAGACAAAAGGGGAAGAGTGTTGGACAAACACACGGACGGTTTTCGCAAAAGATTGCACACATGAACACCTTCAGGTGCTGCAAACACATGCACCTCCTGATCAGAGTTAGCCCCTCCCACATCCTGTACACCTGCATATAAGCTCACCTGTAGCATCTGCAGCACAGATCCTCCGGTGTTCCTCTGGACCCCACTTTTCCTCTATCTGAACCAGAACCAGAACCCGGGTGAGTAGGATGTTTTTATGCTGAATAAATTATTTATTAGAATGAGCGATTTAAATTGTTTTCAGCAAATCCACTTTTATTTAGAACAACTTTGCATGTATCTGACTTAAAATGATGCGTTCTAACTTTCAACGAAGTGAATCTTACTTTCTCAACAGTTGTCGACAAAACTATTTGTCGGCTAATCAAGAGATGATTTTTTTTCCAAAAATGAAAGTCGCATTTACCTGCACAACAAAGTGTTTCTTTGTGTCACCGGAATTCCTTCTGAATATTTTCCCAATCACTTTCCCAAGATCTATATTTCACCTGAACAAGGGCTGTCTGTCTCCTGCTGGGTCCTTTGTACTTTTGTGGGAACGGTGCCGCAGGGATCAAGTGACCGGGACGGAAAGGTTCCCCCTGACCGCTAATCCACAGAAACACACACTCAAACAAAGACTCACTGTTCATGTTTGACTTCCGTACAGTAACTAGTCACACTTGAAGGTCCGGGACGTAATCTAGACACCTGCTACCATCAGATTAGGTTAATGAGTAGGACGGAACAAACGTTTTCATTCAGTAACGCTCAGAACGTTTTTGTGAGACGTCGCTGTCATAATCTTTTCTACATTTAATCACGTCACCAATGGTCTTTATCTAGTTTCTGGAACCACATTTTATCTCCTCATTTTTTTTTCCTTCTGTTGAGTGAATCCATTAGTGTCTTGAATGTAAAATGCACCTTATTATCATAGTAATAGACAATATAAGAGCGCTTTTTTAGTGCGGTGAGAGGCTCTTCTTCGACCCAGGGTTGAGCTGTGCTCATTTCCATTTAGATTTTACAATGACTTGAGTTGCCTCCGTATTTGAATAGAGCCGAGATGGACAGACTGAAGAGGCTGTGACAATAATGAGTCAATGTCTTCCATGCAGATGGTTCAATTGAAGAGCCACTAGCCGGCCAAATGTACACTTGTGAAAAAAGACTCCTTTCATCATTTTTAGTGGTCTCAAATATGAGGCCCTAGTTGCATTGAGCTGCCGAACGCTGGAATAAAACTCATTTATTTAAGGGCCACAAAAGAGCTTTTCCACAGCGAGATCTCGTGTAGTTTAAATGACTGCAATAAATCTGGTGTTTTAAGTATTTTCCTTGTGACACGTGTAATTTGAACATCCATTCAGTGTCCATGCAGAGAGGTGAGCCCTTAGCAGCCGTGATGGATGCAAACTTGCATCCATCACTTGTACTTGTTCGCTTCTCTTCTCTTGCATTTCCTCCACTTTGACTTTTAAGAGTTCACCAACGCTTCCACGAGTTGGTCATTGTTGCATGTTCTTGCCCCACAGCGCCCTCCATCATGACCTCCAGCATGTCAGTGAGGAGCTTCTCCGTGAACCGCCAGCCCTCCTTTTCCAGTCGCTCTCTGATCGACACCGGCCGCGCCCGCTCCCGCGCCTCCGTGTCCTTCACTGCAACCAGCCCCCTGAGTCGGTCGGCCTCCATCGGCCAGGACCTCAACGGGCCAGCAGGCCTGCAGCTCAACGGCCTTCACGGCAACAGCATCAACGACAAGGAGGCCATGCAGAGCCTCAACAACCGTCTGGCCAGCTACCTGGACAAGGTGCGACACGCACCGAAACCAGCGCCGTTAAGCTGCTGGCCTGCAGCCGGATTGGGCCATGTGACGTGTCTCCCTCTGTCACAAAAACACTATGATCATTGGGGTGTCTCTTTCTTTGTCTTCCTCCAGGTGCGTTCACTAGAGCGCTCCAACGCAGACCTGGAGATGAAGATCAAGCAGCTGATGCTGGACCGCATTCCCAAAGGTCACGACCTCGATTCTATGATGGCCCAAGCTCATGCTGTTGAGCAAGAGGTGCGCATGAAGGGACGTGCAACCACAGCAGACATACAGTATGGAGGCCGGCATTCAGAGGGCCGGCCTGTGCAAGGTCACAATGACGACAATTGTTATTTTACATACTCAAAACATCAATGCAAATGTGGACATGTGCAGTAGTTGCAATCACTTAATCCATCAGAGGAAGAATTCGCCCTACCCATGATATTTGTGTTAACATGTTTGCAAACCGAGCCTGGACAGAGTTAATTATTATTTTTGCCTATTTGGAGGGAAAAACAGAAATGTAATGTGTTACCTTTGGGTGATGATTTACCCAAATGCTTTGTCTTCTGAAACATTGGTCCCCCCACTTCTACTGCCAGTATACCACATAAAACACACCAGTGTAACAAATGAAGCTTTAAAAGCCCATGCCGTCCGTGTGAAGTGTGGCTTTAATGAAATGATGTTAAAGTCTATCGTTTCTCTACCTCGACATTTGGCAGGTGAGGAAGAGGAACTTGGAAAATGCACGTCTCATGTTGGAGATTGACAATGCTAAACTGGCTGCCGATGACTTCAGAATCAAGTGAGTGATTAAGTACAAAGGTGGAAAACTGAAACGATCATATCATTTTGATTTACTCCGCTTTAATAATTTATTTGCCTTTTTTTACTATAGTATTTAGTCAGAGGGACTGAGATTCTTCAGTATTCTGTTTCATAAAAGTTATCGATGTCACTTCATGAGGCCTTCATGCAAAATAAATAAAGTATTACATTTTCCGCCGTGCTCTCTGTTTATCTGGACCTTGCCAGGTGGGAGACGGAGCTGGTGATGTGTCAGTCCGTGGAGCGCGACTGTGTCGCCCTGAAAAAGGCCAAGGCCGACCACGAGCAGATCATTGCCTCCCTGAGAGGGGATCTGGACAGCCTGAAGGAAGAGCTTTACTTCCTCAAGAAAAACCACGAGGAAGTGAGTCCGATCTAACTTTGTCTTCACTGGTTTTCTTATCTGCTTCTCACACATTTCTGTGGTGTCCGTAGAACACTTTAAACACGCCGCTTCATCACATTTACTTCTCCATTACTCGATATTGGCCTCATCTCGTTTTCATTTGGGGCCCCTCCCTTATTCTGCCGCTTGCCCTCACTAACAACTAGTTGTTTATCTGTGTGACCCAGTTGGATGGACTTATGAGGTCTTATTTAATGCCTAAGAGGACAGGGGGGGGGGGGAGCATTGTGGGGGGTGGTGCTCTGGTTACTATAGACAAAAGAAGCAGGTAGATCTGGTTTCCCCAACCTGCTATTTTGGCCCAATCAGCTGATTCCAGGAAACCGGACTCCTGTCCTCTATGGATGAATGAGAAGCTAAGATTAATTTACCCAGTGCCACCAAGAGAACAAGTCCTCTCAATGAAACGCAGTGACACACAACTGCATCAATCCAGCATATTTCACTAACTGAGACAGCATTATCAAGGCTTTGTTTAATCCTTTAATACATCATGCACATGTATCGGGCATGCGCATAAATTATTTCTACTCAATTCAACAGTTGTTTTTTTGTCTTATTTGACCACGCGTGAACGTTCACCTTGTCCAATGTGAGGAAAGTGGAATGTTGCTTTAGTCTGCGTTCCGCAATACACTCTGGCATCTCCTCTGTGTCAAAAACTGTAGACCCCCCCACACTTCCCCGCTTCCAAAGCAAGGAGACAACTTCTGTGCAGAAATGAAAGTACACATTTCAACTTAGTTCTCCAACAGAGGCCTGTTTGTTGGCTGTTTGTATGCGTTTGTGTGTGTCACAAAGAAACGAGAGTGACAGAGATCGGGTGGATCATGACTAGAGGTCAGTGTGTGTGAGCGGAGGAGCCAGGAGTAAGGTGAGCTCTGCCCCATCAACTATTGATGGAGAACATCTAAATTATGAAGAAGTCCTCCCCTCCTCCCCGCCACCCCGCTGTGAAGGATTCACAGTCTCTATATTCAAACAGACAACCATTAGGTTCTTTAACATTAGAAAATAAACACATGGACGCTATTATATAAGGATATAATTAAAAAGTCACCGTGTTTCCGCCCCGCAGGAACTGGAGCAGATGAAGTCTCGCATTGCCAGAGATGAGGTGAACGTCGAGGTGGACTCGGCCACTGGGCCCGAGCTGGGCACCGTTCTGTTTGACCTGCGTTCCCAGTACGAGGGGATCGTCAAGAAGAACAAGGACCAGACTGAGCAGTGGTACCGCAAGAAGGTGAGGGGAACAATTGCGCGGAGAAAAAACGACGGAGCGAGCGAAGGGAAACACACTTCTTGAACTGCCACACGCGTCCGTTCTTGTGACCTTCTCATCCAGCTGGAGACGGTGCAGAACAACGTGAAGGAGAGCAACGAGGCTCTGAGAGGAGCTCAGAGCGAGCTGGTTGAGAGGCAGCGCTTCCTGCAGAACCTGGAGGTGGAGCTGGAGAGTCTGCACAAACAGGTGAGCTGCTACGACCGAGAAGCGGGGGGGCCAAATGAACACACAGAATGAATGGATGAAGCAAATTGAAGGTTGATGTTTACAATTTAACAGAACAATATGCACAATGCAACACAACAATGGGCCTGATATAGTTGTTCTTTGGATTAACAATAATTGCATGTGCTGTTTCTGTTCAAAACCTAATGAAAAAAGCAGCAACCTCCATCCGACACCAACTGTGAAAGACTTAATGAAGACAGGACTCACAGTTAGTCTCCACACGCGTTTATTTTAACATGCCATCAACTTCTGAGAAAGATCACTTTGTTTCGGGCTCATCTAATCCGTATTGACAGTAAACATGTTCTCCCACGCTGGCAAGTCTTGCGAGACATCGTGGAGCAGTTGCTCAATGGTCTGGGGGTGAGTTTCGGCAGTGAGACGGGGGTAATCACGTCTGAGCAGCGATTTTGTTTTGGATGCCAAGGCCCTGCCGGTTGACAGGTATTTGTGGATAATGGTCTGGGAAGTCATTTTAGAATCGGCAGACACAGCGGCTTCATTTTTCTCTCTTCAGGTAGCGGCGCTGGAAGGCAACCTGGGCGAGACGGGCCACAAATACTCCTCCGAGATGGAGAGGCTGCAGGCCACCCTGAGTCAGCTGGAGGACGACCTCTCGCTGCTCCGGGTGGACATGCAGCGCACCAAGACCGACTACGAGCAGCTCCTCCGCATCAAGCAGAACCTGGAGATGGAGATCGCCACCTACAGGCGCCTGCTGGAGGGAGAGGAGACGTGAGTTCCACTCAGATCGATCAATCAATGCCGCTCTCGCCTCAGGCCGCAAGAGGCAGAAACCTGTTAGCTTAGCATAGCTATGCCCAATGCAAAGGAAACAGAAACCCCTGTGAAACAAGTCGCCTTCTGACTGCACCATGTAAATCTAGAAATCTTTCTAGCTTTAGAGATCCTGGTTGAGGGGTTTTGTAACATGTTACTTTCAGCAGGTCTAGCGGTCTTTATGCTAAGCTAACTGGCTGCTGGTACCAGTCTCATACAATTTTAAGTGTGGTGTCAAACAGCTTGAAAGATAAAAAGGACATTTCTTGAACTATTCATTCAAACCTGTATATGTGGGTTCCAGGTCAATTTAAAGATATACTTGTTAACTTGTTTCCTTTCTGCCCCTCAGAGTCAAGGAAGTTCCTCCTCCACCGAAAAGTGAGCATTTGGCTTTTAATATCTGACTGATGAAATAAAAATATAGCATAAAGATAGCAATGTATTTGCTGGTATCTCAGAGCAACAGAATGGCCTTCAAGCACAACATTGTACAGCATATTGACACATAGAGTACAAAGAGTGAAGCACTGCTCACTCACTTATTCTTATCGGGACATGACGCAAACAAAGAAAGCATGGAGTGACTAAAGCTTTAATGATGACGTAGATAAGTACAGCAAACTGTTCACATGTGTTTATTTTGTCATTTGAAAGTGAGGCTGACAGAAACTTATAAATTCACACACCCAATCGCATCAAAACAATGCAAACACAACAGTCCAGCTCCAATAGCAACCAAAGTGTGTGTGAAAACATTCATCCCAATGCTGTGCATATACGACATCGGCATGGACGCCTTCACACCCACCGTTGATTGAGACACAGAAATGACTTGGAAATGTGTCTTAATCCGACTGACTCCTGCTGCCGGATTAACAAACTGCGAGGCATTTTGAGTAAAAGCAGCCCAGAGGCAAAGACTGACGTCAGGGGGGTTTGATGGTTAGAGCCCTAATGTCTTATTTAGTTATTTCATACAAGTAGAAGTTCACTGAGCAACAGATCAAACCACATCAGGTGAATTGAACCAGCAGTGACTGAGGAGGTGATACTCGGGCACACGGTTGAACAAATTACAGAGGAAATGTGAGATTAAAATGTTTTACCACGTTTGAATTTTCCTCTCATTTCACTGCCTCTAATGTTTTGTCTCATCTCCTCCTCCCTCATACCACCTCATTGCATCTCATCCCTGCAAATCACATCGTATTTCCCTCTCTTTTCCGCTCATGTCATCAAACCTTTGTCTCCTCGTGATTTAATCATCTCTTTTCATCGCAGCTTACTTTCTCACAAGTGTAAGTCTGTCGTGCCCATTCAAACTAGTCCTTTCAATTCATTTAATCAAATCTCATTCCAGATCATCCCATTTGCTCTTTTTCTCATCTTCTGTCTCATTTCATTTCATCTCATCTCATCTCATTCGATCTCCTGTCGTCCGTGTCTGTGCAGAAGAGCCTGATGTTCGCACCAGGAAGATTGTGAAGGTGGTCACCCAGACGATGATCAACGGCAAAGTGGTGGACGAGTCCAGCGAGGTGGAGCAGATCGAGGAGACGAAGAAATAAACAGGGGAGACAGAGAGTGGCAGAAAGTGACACAGCCGGGGCTGTGCAGCATCCTTTATCCTTGTGACTGAGGAAAGGTGGTTTCTAATGGAGGATTTCTTGGGGAAGTTGCATGACCATTAATGTGCTTGTGCTTTCTCACAGTTGACTTATCTGTGATGCTTTGATCGATTGTTTTGTTCTACAGTTAACATGCAGTTTATGTTTAGCACCGCTGTAGCTATGCATGCTTATATCAATTTAGAATAGAGATGTCTATGTTTGTGAGTGAGAAATACTGACTAATCTTCATACTGTCTTACTAATAAAATGTTGTGTACTTAAACAAGATATTTATTACTTAGAATGGAAAAGTTGACTTATTTTAATGTAATGCAAACCTTTACTCAAGAATATTATTCAATTGTCTTTACCGTTTTTTTTTTGTTTGTACTCTGACTAAATAAAATATTTAATCCACTCCGTGTGTACACTTTTATTCATACTTACAATAAACACACCTTTAATTCTGAAATCAACCAACAGCAATATGCATTGTCTTCAGAGGACTGCATGAATGAAGATTCACGGAGCTCGATTCACAAGACAAGGCTTCACTTTTCTTGCATCTTATGGGGGCGGGGAGAGAACACAAGCCGCCTCCTGTCTCTCCTCTGTTGTCTCCACGCAGAGGTAATGACGACATGGTGCGTAGGACACACACGGATCATTGGATTAAGCAGTCTGGTGATGTTTCAATAACAAGCTCACCTCCTGAGTTCAGATGCTGCATTCAGGAACCATTTATATTGCTGCTCTCTGGTGTTCCATTCATGTTCACATGAACAATGTTATGATTACTTTAAGTAGTTATGATGGGTATTCAAGCTCATTTCTTTGTGCGCAATGTGGCTAGACTATCCTCTAGTGGCCACTTCTAAGATGAGCAATTAATACACAATTCATTCAGTAAAGGTAGTGACCGTAAACACTCCCTGTGTACCGGCCCATAACTCTTAGCTCTCCAGACGTTGGGTATCTGGCGTCACCAGACTCAAGCAGATCAATCCACTAATATTCTTACCTCAAGTAGCCTATTTTAAGTGAAAACCATCTGGGGTCCAAACGGTCTCTGTCTGCAGTAACGGTGACACGATGTTGAGTGATGTCTACGTAGTTTCCTCTATTTTCTGTGTTTCAAACGTTGCATATTAAATGGTCTCATTTCCAGGAAGGTCAAACAGTTGATCCCATCAGAGCTGCACTTGTTTAAAGGCAGACTGAGTCTACGGCAGCTTTTTTCCGTAACACCCACAAAGATAATTCGCGCTCTCCTGTCAGGACTTTACACAACTGAACAGCCATCTATAAATATAACTGAGCAATCCCACAATATCTTTTAAGACGTTAGATCGCAGAAGAACGTTGACCTGGTGCAGTAACCTACTGAGATGTTTAAATAAACATCTGAGGGTGCATGTTATCAGTCAATCTAGCATGCTTCCAAGTCATATGAGGAATATAAAGTGAGGTTGAAATATGTCCACATCGTACTGTTGTGGTCAACTAGCATTTACAGCCTATAATCCCCCTAAATTGTTATTTAAATAACAACAAAGTTCAATGCTAAGTGTAACTAAAAGTCGCCGGTATAAACTTGATAGAAGAAATGTTATCGCTGTTCTTTATGAGTTTATGTGTCCAAGCGGGGGACACTGTTTTGCTTGTCTTGCACAGAGTAAGCCGGTGCGTGAGGCTTCTTATACTGGGTTACAGTAATGCTTGACGATACTTTGCTTCAGTACATTTCTTTCCATCGCGTTGCATAACATGGAGAGAACCGTACACCAGCGATACGAACATCTCTACGTTTCCCCAAACTCGACAACGTTTTACTGACGGTGTAAGCTTTTGACATGATGGTTGACCCCTTGGATGATGCTAAGTAGCCAAACAGGTGCGTTAGCATGTGAGAGGACTAAGGTCTCTGGGCATCAGACCACCAGTAAGCGTATTACTGCTCAGTGTGTGTTGGGTTGGCTCTGGCTCAGGAGGGATCACAGCCACTTACATTATGTTTTCAAGCCTCAACTGCTGACAAATGTTTATCTGTTCATAGATATTTATGAATGAGAGATTTATGCACGTTTACGTGTTTTTTTTTACAAAAATGAAGAAATTCAGGTGGTGTTGTTTAGAAAAATATCTTTTATTTCTTCTTCCAAAGCAGCAGTAACATTTTCCTTACAAACAACGGATGAACACAGAATGACAAAACAACACATGTGAATCTTTGTCCACCATCGTTGCTCAATTGTATCCTCCTCTCAATCTCTTTTCATGTTTCTGTGTCCGTCCACTCGCATCATCACTCTCACACACAGGCCTTCTTACACATATACCCTCCACCCACCCCCTTCTTGATTCCAGGGGCTCCTGACTGCACCTGGCCGGCTTCACGCTCTCCTGCTCTGCTCTCTCTTTCTCCTTAGCAGGCTCCAGACTGCAGCACCGGCTGGAACTCTCCCGCCAGGCAGATGTCCTCCTGTTTCTGGCGGACGATGCGCTGGATGGCGGGTGGGAGGCCGCGGGGGTTCCTGGAGAAGATGAGGGCGTAGCCGTCCTCGCAGCTGCCGTCTTCCTTCAGGGTGCGGCAGGCGTAGGTGATGGCGTAGTTGTCGTAGTCGGTGTCGATCACCCAGTAGTTGTCACCTTGGTTGGAGAAATGGAGGAGGAGGTTAGAGAGCGCGCGGGGAGGCAGGACAGAGGGTTTGAGAGGAGGTATGTGGGCACAGCTCACCTCCGCTGGAGAGGTAGCTGGCCAGTCCCTGGTAGTTCATGAACATCTTGCCGGGGCTGGCGGGGTCGGGGACCGAGTACTGGGCGGCCATGTCGGCACACACCACCCAGAAGCTGCAGGACACACGTGTCAGTGGACAAAGTAGTCTTTGGCTAGTATTGTTGTCATTTTCTTGCAATTTTACAGAACATCTCTAAATATGTACAGTATTGGTTTACATTTCTCATAACAAAGCCTAGATGTATTTTGGTATGCAATGGAATACTTGTATTTGTTTGGGTTTGGGTTTGCATCAAAGCCCACATTTCACTGCAAAAATCAATTCTTCATTATCCCCATAATCCAGAGAAAACACAGTTTGTTGCTAACACTGAATCAGAATGTGTTTTTACAGAATCCCACTTAACTGCCGACACCAAAAAACGAATCAAGAAGGTTTATCAATTTAGTTTAAAGAGGCATCCACAGATGCAATTGTATCTGTAGATGACTATTAGTTAAATAAAGCTGTAATTCCCCTGCTGGCCCTCTGACTCACCCGAACAGAGTGACGCGTCCCTTGGAGGAGGCGGTCATGGAGCCGTCATCATCAATGGTGTACTCAGCCGAGATGTTGTCCTGCAGGAACAGGCCCTCCGGATCTTTCTTCTGCAGTGCGTACCACTTTCCTGCATACTGCAACGAAAAAGAACCAGGAGCGAGGTCAGAGAGGGTCTTACTTTTCAACACGCATGCCGTCGATGAGTTTGAATTCACTCACCCTCTTGGGGTCAAAGTCCCCTTTGACTGTGAAGCTGTCGACGACACAGGAGGCAGAGAGGCAGTGCTGCACGCAGGACAGCAAGACCAGCAACAGGGCCGTTTTAGAGGATGTCATTCTGAAAGGAAGCAATCAACAAGTGTGTTTTCCATTTGATGCAGGATGAAGAAAATAGAAACATGACAGGCTGTTACATTCTGGAAAATTGTAACGTGACATCGGTGACAGAAGAGAAAGTTTACATAAAGAGCAGAGTAAAAAAGGACAAAGGCGTTTGCTGGTCACCTCAAATACAATTTGAAGAAAATTCCCAAACTAGTTAGTAAAAGGTCAAATAAATGATACGGCAATCTCACCTGTTTGAGTCAAAGAAGCGACACCAACACCTGAATGTTCTTTCTTGTGGTTATCCACTTGAATGGGTCTTGTGTGTGAGGGCCGACCTTTATATACACAGTCCACAGACAAGCTTATGGCTGATTTTCATTGCTTGGTCCTAAATAAGGTGCTTAAATCTAGAGGTAATCCTGTTGGGCTGAAATACTTACCGTAATCTGGCTTCTATGATGAAACCTGGCCAGGACTTTCGATAAAAACAATCAGACCTTTATGCAACTGAAACAAAATAAAACAGGCAAATATCTGAGCAGGACCACGCGCGCATAAGCAGAACTTGAACACTTTGAACAGCACAGATAGAAAATTACTGTTTGGAGTGTGGATTTTCTCTACTATACCAAACATTTGAAGTGTCATAAAACAAATTTCTGGTAAATAAAATGGAATTTTGTATTTTTTTATTTTATTTTATTAACTACTAAGTAGCAACAGAAACGTTTGATCATAGTTCAGTAATGTCTGGCTGATTAAGAAAATATTCATATGTGTCGTACGATATTAATGTACTTTTGTAAATTCAAATATCTGCAACTATCATACAAAGAATAACTTTTGTGCTAATTAAAAATGATAGACGATTTGATTTAACACGTTTGAATAGTTCCATTTTTGCTGCCAAAAGAAAAAGGTATGTTGATGAGTCTTCCCGTAGAAGGACTGGGTATAACCGCGTGGACGAGCTCGGTTCAAAGTCAGGCTGAATTAAAGGGGAATGTAAATATCACACTAGAAACAGCTTAACGCTTTACTCTTGCTTAGGGTTATACATTCTCTACAGGCGTGCATCCAAACCCTAACAGGACTAAGTGTCACAATAAATAAACACTGTACTGTGTACAAAAAACACCCACATGACTGTACGTGTGCACAACTGTAAATGCAGATAATTGCATTGTATGTACACAAACAAACACATATTTCCTCACAAGGTTATTTCGGCACAGTAAAGTTTAGTAATGTGGTAAATATCACCATCAAATCTGCTTTTAACCTTTAATGGTTTGTGTATTTTTGTTTCTTACTGTCTACCTGCCTAGTTTAAATTGTTATCATTTATTTGTTCCTTTTTCTACCATGTGAAGTCCCCTTGAGTTCTTTCTTAAGTGCTATACAAACATGTTACAGCACTATTTGCATGATTACGTTCAGCACAGTTTAAGGCTGAGAACATTATCTCACACCAGATGAGAGACAACATTGAACAACTTGTTTATGTTCTCTTCTTGTGGTTGAGTAATCAGTGTGTAATCCTGGAAGAAGTAGCCTGTAAGTCTGTCCAGACATTCCCAACAATGGGATGATCCGCTTAATAACACGTATAACACAGTTAGATAAGGGCTTGAATGCACCATGTTGGAGAAGTGTTTTACCACACAAAAGATCACGCTGGCACAGATATTAATCTTAATGGCAAGAGGAGTAGAAATCAACAGATATTATTTTGTATGCATGCAGGTTTGCACTTACACACACACACACACACACATAAAGAACACACACATGCGCCTACTTTCTCACACTCTCTGCTGTGAAATAATGAACTCATTTCGTGGATTAGCCCTGATCACATGAGATTACTGTCGCCATAACACTGTTCAAAGTCTTCTTCGGGTGTCGATTTGTTTTTTTATTATTTGCTACTTAATTTTACGTATGCATTAAATTTGTTGCATTTACACAAAAAAAAATAAAAAAAATTACAAACTGTCTCCTCAGCGAGGATACATACAGGCCTGCCAATCAAGACAGACAATCGATATTTTCATCTGGCTCATTACTTTTGCCTGGAATTCACTCAATAGACTCCATTCTTAAAATTGTGAAGAAATATGTGAACTACGTACTTTGATCCTCTAACAACGTTTATATGAATTAATTTATTATGGGAGGACACCCTTAAGCCCAAACGTGGCTTATTCCACAGCGCATGCTCCAAGCCTCCGGTCGTTACGGACGTGCTTTTGCCCGGTAACCTGGACGGACCCGTGACGAGGCTCACGCAACGATTACATCCTCTGTGGACCATCACGGCCACGGTATTTATATCTATTTAAGTACAGTCACATTCAGGGACTGTGCTGACACACACTGGCTAAAACCGTAAGCTCAAACTCTGCACCCCGTCCACAAAACATGGAGACATTTCCTGATATTTGGAGTTTTGTTGTTGTATTTTGATGTGAGAAAAACAGTTTTTAAGTCCTTCGGCTGGAGAAGTTTGGGAAGATCCGACAAATAATTCCAATTGCTGTGTTCATCCATTTACAGACAAGACATTGCTGTAATTTGATATACAGAACACTGTATGCTATTACTTGAAGATGCACAGACTGTTTCCTCACAGGTGTCCTGCCAGACAATGACCGTGAAAAACAGCGCCTCTCTCCTCTTTGTTGCATTGCAATTCCTTAAACTACCAGAGTGTAATAGGCAGGACAGTCAACACGTGTGTGTCGATCTATTGGTTATAATGTACTTCCTCTGGAGGTCGAGGAGTGTGAGATGGCTTTGAGAGTACAGGTGGTATTATATGGGTCTGCTGGCGCCTTGTGGTGAGTGTCAGCACTGCAACACGTACGTTTGTGTCTGTGTGTGTGTGTGTGTGTGTGTGTGTGTGTGTGTGTGAACGTAAGGATAGAATAGTAGTGATGCGTAACACTGAATCCATATAAACTGTAACTAAATATTTGGTCATCACATATCGTATCATACGCTCCCATCATTTCTCTAGTCCATCCTTAAACAACATTCACATGCACGTGCGGGCCGTTGTAACGCTTATTGGGCGCAGAAATTATTTATTTGCTTATCTAAAACATACAAATGAAGGTAATTCATTGGATTTGTGAAATAAAAACCTTACACACACACACACACACACACACCACGTGGACCTGCGTTAGTCTAATCTGTTATAGTGGAAGCAGATTATGTATTTGACCTTTTGTTTAATGTGGAACCTTATTATAGAGAGGTCCTCCCGGCTCCGTGTGACAGAACTTTCTAACAGAAGCACTAAAAGTCTCTCTTTCGCCACGTTGTGTATTGGTGGGTAGTTGACAGTATTCGCTCCCTATTGTTTAACTAAAGGTCTGACTTTACTATCTCAGTCTTATCAGAATACCACTGAGCGTCAGTCTCTAAAATGAAGTAATGGTTGTCCAAACCGGGGAAAAGGGCACTGCAGGTAAACTAACACGCGGATGAAGACGGAGAGTCGGGGTGCCGAGATAATCAGCTTCTGTCCCAACTAAATAGGGCTTATGCCAGAGGAGGCCTTGTTTAATAAGGACTTAAAGAGCTTGAACAGGTACCGTTAGACCTGCAGGTGGGTGAGCGACAGACAGAAACATTATACTCCAGTAGACCACTCGTACACTGTAAAGTATTATGCAAGCTACAGGATAAGAGCCCATAATGTTTGTCACATGGGAATGATTGTATAGCAAAGTAACACAGACAACGATTACACAACACAGTAACACAGAGGTCTTATTATCTAAGTACCATTTATAAAACTGGCACATTTAATTAAGAATAAGAAAGGTATATGAACTTAAATCTACATATGAATGACTTGCAGTGAAACAAAAGAGAGGATAAAGTTCATATCAGAGCGTTCGCTTGAAAACAATGTGTATTTCATCTCCATTCGATCCTTGTGTCCCTCGAGGGATCCTACAGAGCGTGGCGTAGCCCGCCGGGCGATGCAGAATGTGGCCCGGATATCCGATACCAGGTGATCAGCTGACGAGTTTAGCAGAGGCCGATCCCTGCTAACCTTCAGCGCTGTCTGCTGATGACAGATGGATTGTTTCGATTCAGCCCTCCGCCTCCTCCTCAGGGCTCTCCCTCACTTAGTCCGCTCATCCCACCTGCAAGGGGGGCAAAGGGGTGGGGGAGGGGGGGCGTTGATATCTTCTACCCGGATGTGGTCCACTTTAGTTTCCCCCTTTTGCGTTTAATACGTACGATTTATTTTCTTGAAGGGATTTACTGGACGAACCGGTAACTATGTGCTTTGCTTTTGCTTCGTCCCATTTGATTTAATTTCTGTTGAGAGAAGTTGGAAGTAGCTCACTCGGTGGGGGGGAAGCGGTGGAACCGAGCGGGAGCTCCATCACTGAGCCGAAGAGCGAGACGACGGGAACGTTTGGGGCGAAGAGGAGGAGGAAAGTAGTGGACCATGGGTTCGCAAAAGGAAGATGTGGAGAAGTTCCTCAAGGAGAACCCTGCGTTTGCGAAAAAGTACTTTGACAAGAAGATGAGCCCTGCCTCCATGTCAGAGCTGTCAGGACTCCCAGAAGAACAGATTGACTTCAGCCAGTTCAAAGACCTCACTCAGGTACATTTCATTGTTTCATTCTTGTCAACCCGCACAAACCAATCCGATAGTATAATAACATTACCCCTTTGCTCTTGTCTTCAGCTTGAAGAAAGCCAAATCATGTATGAGCTGATCAAAGACATGCAAGAGAACATCAACGTGGAAAAGGTGGTTTTCAAGATCCTGAAGAGAATCAGTTCCCTGATCCACGCGGACCGCTGCAGCTTGTTCATGTACCGCCAGCGGAACGGCATCGGAGAGCTCGCCACGCGGCTCTTCAACGTCAGCACAGAGGCACAGCTGGACGACTGCGTCGTGCAGCCGGACTCTGAGATCGTCTATCCGCTGGACATGGGAATAGTGGGCCACGTGGCCCTCACCAAGAAGACCGTGAACGTGAGAGATGTCACGCAGGTGAGCGGTGCAGTGGGAGGGAAATGGCAGTGATGACCGAGGAAGTCCTTCCCGTTTGCTATTTCGTCTTAATCTCATCGCCAGCAGGTTTTAATTCCGAACTGAATTACAGTTCATGAGGTTAAGTTACCAACTCGTTAATTGGATACGACTCAGCCGAGCTTTAGCAGGCAAAACCATTAAGGAATTTTGAAATATACTCTTCAGCTAAACTAAGACGAACCAAAACCTGGTCATGTTTTTCACACTGTGATAAAGTTTTTTTGGTTTGACTACAATTGGATAAAATTTGATTTTTACATCAACTAGACTGTAGTTCTATGAACAGATGTGGATCAAACCTACAAATGGCAGTTGCAGATGAACCAACATTGATTATTTCAATTTTGAAAATGTTTTGGTGTATTATTATTATTATTATCATCATAATATTATTACTCCAAGCCAATTTGATTTTTAGACACTAAATTACTAAATCTGTATGTTTTCATTAATTAGTGATGAGAGCAGACAAGTAAAAGAAGCGTTAATGACACGTGTCCATGGGAATTTAAATCCCCTGGTGAGACATAATCCATTTATTTCTAGATCCCATCAGCTTCTGCTCTATCTGTGGATTAGACGCCTCTGGCATTTAGTCAGCAGGAATCTAAAACAGATCAAAACCAGCTCGCTTTGCACTGCCTCCTTACAGACAAAACTAGACACTAAATATGTATTTTGTCCATTTAGCCAGTAAGTACTGTAGTTTTAAAATTAACTCACCATGACAATCAAGCAGTGTTATATTCTTTTTGAAAATAAAACATCTTCTTGTTTAATAGTGATTTTAGATACTTTTTTTTCTTGTTTTTGGTCCAAATTATAAGACAGAACTACCTACCATGTGATATCTAAACAAGAGACAATTATTCTGAACTCTACAATATACTAATGTATACATATATATCATATTTCAACCATAAGAATACAAACTCAAAAGAACAAGCAAGTGCAATTTCATTCAGTAAGCCGATTTACAACGAGCCGTTAGAAGTCAAATTTAAGTGCTACAATTTTTTTGTCTTTTTGGTCAAGCTAAAGTCTTATGAGGTGTGTGAACGGTGAACGTCAGTAATAGTCATGATAATGACAATTGAGAGCGTTCTGAACATTTACGTGTGTTTTCTGTCCGGTAGGACGAGCATTTCAGCTCATTCGTCGACGAACTCACCGAGTACAAGACCCGGAACATTCTGGCTACGCCCATCCTCAACGGCAAAGACATGGTGGCTGTGATCATGGCTCTGAACAAGACCACAGGACCACATTTCACTGCTGAGGATGAGGACGTGAGTCCCGACCGCGCCGGCACCCACGCACCAGTATTTCAAATTGCGATTACAACTCTGAAAGACAACTGCCACAAGACGGTGGTGGGAGAGGGAATCCCACACGAGATTTCATCATGTCGGTCTGACGCCGAAAAGATTACTATCACTTATATTTAGACCTGGTAGACCATCGAGGTCTTTACAAGTAGGCGTGTGTTCAGTATACGTTAGGTCATTAATCCTAATTAGAAGCAAAGTAAGCTTCAAAATGGAAATAAGCTTGAGGTGGTGAAGTGCGTTATGGACTTGGATCTGAAGCAGGTTACTCACCAACACCATGTAACATTGAAACGATTAAGTTAAGCACAGAATATTGTCTTATCTGTCTTTATCTGTCTTTATGTGACCATTGGCTTTTAAATTCATTCGAAACATATTCACACATGTCAACCTTTTTTAAACATGAAGACTGCACTTCATTTGAGATTCTTGGCTATAAAAATGGACTATTCAGCAACATAAGAACCACAGCAGGAGAAAATAATCCAAAAGTAGGAATGAATCTAAAAAAGAATGACCTTAAATCACAGTCTTGTCAAAATGCTCAATTATAATTCTAATGACAGCTTTAATTTACAGCTGTTTTGTCGTCAAACAAGGTACTAGCTTGAGAGTCCCAAACTGAAGGGACATTTTTGTACTCCTGTTTTTAAACAAACGCACCTTGTCGTCTCCCGAAATGTCTCTCCATCCGTATTCTGCGCCTCCACATCTCCACATCTTGTACTGAGTCACGTATGAATACCCTTATTTACCCGCCATGCTTTCTCATTCCCTCTGTTTGTCCTTTTAGCTCTTTTTAAAGTATCTGAAAATAGCCACGTTGAACTTGAAGATCTACCACCTGAGCTACCTCCACAGCTGCGAGACCCGCAAGGGACAGGTGACCCACCTTGACCTCGGCCTTGCGCTCACATGCAGAATGAGCCTGCGTCCGCTCTGCTCGCACTGACCGCTGCATGTTTGCCGTGTTCCTCCAGCTCCTGCTGTGGTCGGCCAACAAGGTGTTTGAGGAGCTGACGGACATCGAGCGACAGTTCCACAAGGCCCTGTACACGGTGCGCGCCTACCTCAACTGTGACCGCTACTCTGTCGGCTTGCTGGACATGACGAAGGAGAAGGTACGCCGTCTTTCCTGAGTCTCTTGCCCGTGTTGTCGCGTGTTTTGGGCTCACGCGTTTGCTTTAAACCATCTCCCCTCCAGGAGTTCTTTGACATTTGGCCAGTGTTGATGGGGGAGCAGGCACCGTATTCTGGCCCGGTCACTCCTGACGGCAGGGTACGCTCCTTTCGTTTCATTCATCTCACATTATTATCAACACTCTGCTTGGCAATGGATACGTCCTTATTTAACCATTTCAAACCACATTTCAACCCCCAGGAGGTCATTTTCTACAAAGTGATTGATTACATCCTTCACGGAAAAGAAGACATCAAAGTTATACCGTGAGTAAATCTTTTGGCTTCACTCCGAAAATTGATTCAAAATGTGGTCACGGATGAAAAGGACAAGAAAATACCAACGAATCAGCCTTGAGAAGAACTCGCTCCATGTTTGGGAACTGGCCTTGAAGTCAATATGGTATATTTGACAGCAGAGTGTTGCTAACTGGCCGACTTGCTCTTGGGTCACACAGCAATCCGACTCCGGACCACTGGGCCTTGAGTAGCGGCCTGCCCACTTACGTGGCTGAAAGCGGTTTTGTGAGTTTCTTCTCATTACACTACCACAAGCCGTTGAATCATTTAGAGACCAAATGAATGCACTCTCACACCTCCATCCATCGGTTTCATTTCTGCTCCTCAGATTTGCAACATCATGAATACAGCTGCTGACGAGATGTTCAAGTTTCAGGTAAGAGACGTGAAGAGGGCTGGAGTCCGCTGAAAGCTGAAGGAGATGACTCAAATTTGCATCACACGCTTTTGCTTGTTTCAGACCGAGCCGCTCGACAGCAGCGGTTGGACCATTAAAAACGTCCTCTCGCTGCCGATCGTCAACAAGAAGGAAGAGATCGTCGGCGTGGCCACTTTCTACAACAGAAAAGACGGAAAGCCTTTTGATGATCAGGATGAGCAGCTCATGGAGGTTTGTTGACGCTGAATTTCTGTCACTTTGAATAATTCCTCATCCTCCAGCATTTGGACTGTCTGTGAAATACACATATCTATTTTTCTCAGGCTTTGACCCAGTTCCTCGGCTGGTCCGTTTTGAACACGGACACTTACGACAAGATGAACAAGCTGGAGTATCGGAAAGAAATTGCCCAAGACATGGTGCTCTACCATATCAAATGCCGGGATGACGAGATCCAGAACGTCCTGGTGAGCGCGCTGATTATGAGCATCGAAAGGTTTCAGCTGTTATTGAAAATGTCGCGCACTAGCGCGTAGCTTTTCTAGAACTTATCAGTATCAGTGTCCCTCTGCTTTTTATTTCAATTCAAACTTAGCCACCATGTTTTTCTCCCCTGGCAGAACACCAGAGAGGTGTACGGCTGTGAGCCCAGTGAGTGTGAAGAGGAGCAGCTCCTCGACATCCTGGTAAACACGTCTTCAGGCCTAAGGGACACTTTATTGAAATAATTGTGTCAGTTACCTAAACTCTTTCTTTTGATGTGTTCATACCCCTCTCAGAAAAAAGAACTACCTCCACTCGTTAAGAAGTTTGAGATCTACGAGTTCCACTTTTCGGATTTCAACTGCACGGAGATGGAACTGGTTAAGTGCGCGGTGCAGATGTACTACGAGGTCGGGGTGGTCAAGAAGTTCCAGGTCCCTCAAGAGGTGATCTAGGCGCGCCTGCAGCGTGGTACTGTAGACCGTGTCATGAACCCCCCCCCCCGAGCATGAACGTGATCACTCGCTTCTCTGCACTCAGGTGCTCGTTCGCTTCTTGTACTCGCTCAGTAAAGGCTACAGAAAAATCACCTACCACAACTGGCGCCATGGCTTCAACGTGGGGCAGACCATGTTCACGCTGTTGACGGTATAGTGCTTTGATTTGTTACCATTTGAAAATGGAATATTTAACTTTACGTTCCGTATCGTCGACTCGGGCCAAGAAATCTATGTGAAAAATGTGCGCTTGATTTGTTGTGACCACCTTGTCCGAGTGCTCAGACGGGAATGCTGAAGCGGTACTACACTGACCTGGAGGTGATGGCCATGATAACTGCGGGCTTCCTCCACGATCTCGACCACAGAGGGACCAACAATTTGTACCAAGTCAAGTAAGTGCTCCTTTCCTAGTGGAAAAAAGAATCCTTCCTATGACATCCAAAACTGAAAGGAGACATGACAGCAAAGTGTTCATTTTAGGACACAGATTTCAAAGCACATGTTAACACTTGGATTTTGGTTTTTGTGAACCTGATTTAAATGTTGTTGGTAATGAGCGACATGGTAACCCAAATGAGAAATAGGCTACTTTGAAAGAGGAAATGTTGGAATGGTTGGAATGTTGTGTATAATTCACTTAACATCTGAGGGATTTCCCTATTTCCCCCCCCACAAACAGATCTGGCAACCCTCTGGCCAAGCTGCATGGCTCCTCCATCTTGGAGCGGCACCATCTAGAGATGGGCAAGTTCCTCTTGGCTGACGAGGTGAGAAAGGAGAGTCAAACTCCACCTGTGCGCTACCGCGTCACCAGCTTTGACCGATGCCCATCTCTCTCATTTCATCCGCAGTCACTGAATATCTACCAGAACCTTCACAGGCGACAGATAGACCATGTGATTCATCTAACGGACATCGCCATCATCGCCACTGACCTGGCTCTTTATTTCAAGTCAGCACAGTCTCTCATTCACTCACATCTACTTGTTGATTCCCTCGTTTTTTAGCACTTTCTCTCATCTTCACGCTTTAACGATGATGATAAATGGTAAAACAGCTCCTCTCCTCCTGCCCTGATAGGAAAAGAACCATGTTCCAGAAGATCGTGGACCTTTCACACACATATGAGGATGAAAAGAAGTGGGTCGATTTCATGTCTCTAGAAACAACCCGCAAAGAAATCGTCATGTGAGTACAACGAGCGTGTACAATGTACTGTGTCGTTTTATATTTCTTGATCTTCTGAATATAAATACATATTTATTTTTTTAGGGCTATGATGATGACCGCATGTGATTTGTCAGCCATCGCCAAGCCTTGGGAGATACAGAGCAAGGTGAGAAGCAGGAGAATCTTTATGAATGGGTGTCTCACTGAATGTGATCTGCTTTTCTACCGTCTGTTTACTTCTCCGGTCGTCTCTTTCAGGTGGCCTTGTCCGTAGCAGCAGAGTTTTGGGAGCAGGGCGACCTGGAGAGGTCGGTACTGGAGCAGGAACCTATTGTGAGTTGACAAAGGGCCGTTGTGTTTGCCTTTGAATCCGTGTTAAAAGTGTGCATACGTAGAAGCACATAAAAAAAAATGTAGGCCGTTAACGTACGTGTGGAGTTAATCATTTCCTCCAATTTATTTGCTTTGCTATGTCTGCTTTACTATGACCGACTTTCCAAAAGACAAACATATTTAATTGCAAATTTTATTATTATTATATGATATATTGAAAGGCAGCAAATGCTGAAACTAGAACATTTTGGTTATTTTTGCCCACATTTCTGTCTGCCACCTAATCATTAAATAAATTAAATATATATAACTATATTCCTGTATGTGAACACGATCAAGTGACACGTGTACTTTCTTTCCCTCCCACCAGCCCATGATGGACCGGAACAAGTCAGCAGAACTACCGAAGATGCAGTGTGGTTTTATTGACTTTGTCTGCACGTTTGTCTATAAGGTAATTTAAATGAATGCTTTTAGCTGATTGCATGTTTTTACAAAAAGCAAATATTCTATTTAGTATATATTTAGATGTTTTATTCTTTGTCTAATTTTGTACATAAACCAAAATAAGAGCACAACCGCTCAGTTACTTTCATCGGAGAAGGAACCTCGACTGCTCTTTTTCCATCCTTGCAAACCTATTTGATTTAAATTTGTACGCTTTTCTTCTCAGGAGTTTTCACGCTTTCACCCACAAATCCAGCCCATGCTGGACGGGATCCTAAATAACAGGAAGGAGTGGAATGCTAAGAAAGAAGAGTATGAGGCTAAACTCAAAGCCATAGAGGATGAGAAGGCTGCAAAAGGTGCACCCGCTGGCGGTAAAGGTGAGGTACTTCTTTGAAATAACTAAACTGTGAAGTTCATCAGAACTGCTGCCATGACGTTTGAATAATTTCAGTCACTTGTGTGCCATCGGGTGTCCCCTGATATTCTGTATAATGTAGAGCAAGTGCCACCATCCCAAAGGAACACTACAGATAACTTTTTTAAATCGGTTGTTTGAAGACTGAAATTGTGCAAAGGTGAAAGAACAAAACGCCTAATTATGTTACTGATCCACAAATATATTGACTCTTACTTTGTTATGTTTTCGTTTATCAGGTCCTGCAAACAGTGGTGGAGGCTCCAAGACCTGCTCGCTGTGCTAAAAGGGCAAACACGTACACACAGACGGCTCATGGCGGACTGACTGCAGAATGATTTGGGCGCCGCGGCTGACCAGACGTTCAGTTTGACCGCAAAGAAAGTCAGAAAGGCGGACACGAGGGTGAATGGAAAGCGCTGTAGTATTTCTCCAGGTGAAATGGTTCCGATCAAAAAAGAGGAAAGAGAATCCTCACGGAGAAGAGACGTTTTATCTTTAAAAGACATTTACCAGGTGAGCCGAAAATTAGTTGAAAAGCAAAGCGGGACACCGGCACATGTTTACTTTAAATCATGACAACTTTTACTTTAATTAAATAGGAATCAAGAGTACAGATACATTTTGAATCTCAGGTTTCTACTCTCTCTCTCATACAAAGCCGTGTGTGTGTGTGTGTGTGTGTGTGTGTGTGTGTGTGTGTGTTTGTTTGTTTTATATGTATTAATACGGTTCCTTTAACTTAGTTATAAAGTTATTTGTACATAAATCTGGTTAGGAACAGCTACTATATCCACTACATAAAATGTATAAGTGTATAAACGTTATCCAAGTAATTATTTGCTGCAAAGTCTGTCTCAGTGTAGATTCTATATCATGTTTCAAACTGTTTTCAAACATAGTTTATATTGTATATTCATGTAATAATAATTTAGGGGTTCAGAATGTAAATTTATTACTGTACATATATTCAAATTTGATGTCCCCTCCTTCCAGTCACTTACCATTTACACATGAGAGTCTGTTTACCTTGATTGCAGAGAGCCAAAGGTAGAGGAGGAGCTTGAGATTGCTGCAGTAAAACATGTATATATTTTAGGAGAAATGGGCAAAAGAAATTTTCTGTAACTGTCTGTAAATATGCCTTTAGTTGCTTAAGCACGATGGCTTCGTCCTGAACATACATCTGAGAGTAGCTGAGAATGTTATAAATATAAAAAAACATGTATTTTTAAATTACAGCATATTAAATCCCAAAAATTGTCTGGTTCCTTAGCAGATTAATTAGCCATGACCTGAATGCTTGGACATGAATGGCTACTTTTTAAGCCATTTCTCTACACAAAAATGTCCCACTTATTACTTATTAATCCCTGATGGGAAATCGTCTGCACTGGTCCATCCTATATAGGAGGTATTTACTGTAGCTATCAATGATGGGTTTAAATGAGAAAGGAAAGGGAACATAATGTACAAATGTGGAGGACGCATCAGCTCAATAATCTGAATCAAGGTCTGTTGGGAGGAAACCTTGCAAACTATTTGTGTTTCATCATCCAGCAGCTTTAAAGTACGGCAGACGTCTAAAGCTGATTGAGACAAACTTCTTGTAACGATTTGTACATGCTTCGTTCCTCCTTGTAAATACAAACAAAAATATTTTTGTAGTTCAAATAGAAATGCTTAATTTTTGAATAGTGAAAGTGTGATTTGTAAAATTGGCAAATTAGTAAAAGTAATTTCTCAATTACGTAGGGATTGAAATACTGTTTTTATTTTGCTTGCCTAAATAAAAAAGTATCACCAGGTAATATTAGGTAAAACATGCACCTTCATTTGCTGCAAACATACCGATTAACATGTTTAGGTAGACTTATTTTATTTCATGCAGTGTTTTAAAGCTTGCCACTTGAAAGGTTTTGTGTGAAATAATCACAAAAATAAAGCAAATGTCTTTTTTAAACGGAGTGAATTGATTTCCTAGGATCCAGAAATGGAAATTTAAACCAAAGTGTATGTGCTAATACAGACTGTTAGTGGTAACTATTTACTTAATAATATTTTAGTGAGTATGAAATGTACTGTAAGCTCTTCGGCTGCCACTTGGCCATCACAATTACAATAGCGCTATACGGTGGGGGAGAGTTCACGATGAAGGTTACAATATGACACAACTCACAGGGACATTGAGGGAACGATTCTGTCCACACTGCACTCTCTACTACTGCTCCCTGACCCCAATCCTGGGATTGCTGCTAAACCAGGCCAGGATTACTACCATGCTCATCTCCTGCTGAAGGACGGGTACACACTCAAACTCACACAGGGTAATCACAAGGTGGTTCTTGTGTGCTGCAGTCTATTCGGTCTTGTATTACGTGCAACTAACAAACTAAACCTGAAGACTGACTTGCAGAGGTTGATTGTTTAAAATATTTTTTCCATTTTATTGTGAAGACTGACTAAAAAAAACAACAACACTTTGATTAATACATAAAAAATATGTTTTTGTTTATTGAGTTTAGGACATAGTGCCACAGGTTTGGAGTTCATTCATTTCAAGATGGAGTCAGAATTAGCTGTAGAGAGGAGAGAGAGAACAGGAGAGGGAAATAAGTAACAAGACATGGCTTTGGAATAGTTGTTGCTTCATTGACATAAACAGGAGGAAAGAGACTGTACCTTCAGCCAGTTGTTTGTAGATGCGCTCCTGCTCCTCTCTGATCTTCTTCTCGGCTTCCTCAACCCTCTTCTCCTCCTCAGCAATGGGCTTTAGGTAATCTGAACAACACCATTTCAAAAACAAACCCCAATAGACGGTTAAAAGTTTAACACTGTACAATCTATTCTTGTACGTAATTATAGTATACATCTATATTCAAAAAATATATGTTATTGATAAATGTACTCAATCCAGGCAAATGTACAACAAATCAATTAAACGTATCTCCTTTCTAAAAGTAAGTCTAGCCTATGTTTGTTTGTTGAGTTATATGAAGACTCTTAAAGGGCTATAAATGCATTCCTTTGGATATGAAATTTCATTTTAGTTTGGAACAATAACGCTCGGGCGGCGCATGCGCAGACATGAACTTACCGAACCTCTGTTTGCCATAGAACATGCCGAGCAGCAGAGCGGACCACCGGGCCGTCTGAAATAAAAAGGTTATTTAGGGTTAGGCATAGGTCATTTAGCATAATCTGCTGAATACGTGTTAATAGTTAAGTTTTATTTTCTTTAAAAACGTTCTAAGTACCAACTGCAATGCACCTCGTTGACGCGACTGTGTTCAACTTGCTGATATATAACGTTATATGCAGTTTCTTCCCTCAGTTGTGTCCTTGTCAATGTCACGGGGTGCAGTGCTGCTCATCCTATAATAAAATAACGCCCAGTGGACGTTACAGCAATAAGAGGAGCGAAGTTCGCTCTCTGACCCTTCTGCTCTTCAAGTGGACAAAGCTAACGTTAGCGGAGTTAGCATTCATTAGCCGTTAACTGAAATGCCACACCGGGGTCAGTGCAGCTCTACAAAGAGTTAACTTAACTAAGCTAGAATCACGAACTCCACATCAAACAGATGTGGACGATTTCCCCCAAGTTTGGCCTCCAGCTGTTTGTCCTCGGAGAAATGCTCAAGCCTGTCAATGTCACTGCTAGCATTAGCTAACATGCTACTCTTGCAAATGACATTAACGTTAACCTGCACATGCAGGAAAGGTGACGTGTTGAATCAGTTAATGCCTCTTAACTGGACAAACTCCCAATAATGGCATTTTAAGGGGGACAAATGTTATAATTACCTTTATGAGCGGCGACACTGCGACTGGAGGAACCATGGTGAAGCTGGGAAGTGAATAACTTCCGGTCAGAGCGGAAGTACTTGTCTATTCGTTGTTTTTTTTCTTTGACACCACCGGGGCTAATGAGCTAGCTAATGAGCTAGCATCACTGTTAGCCACACGTCATTCTGAAACCTAACATTCCTAACGTTTTATTTCATCAGCCACAGATTGTGATAGTTGACTAACGTTAGCTGCTGGAGAGAATAAGCTCATCGATATCAATAATTAAAGATGGACATTATTCACGATTGTTGTTGTAACTGTTCTATGTTATGTGCTTATGTTTTTATATGTTTCTTGTGTGGAGGGCAATGGAACAACACGAGTGGAATTCCATGTATGCGTAAGCACACGTGTCCAATAAAGCTGATTCGGTTTCTGATATGGAGTCTTATTTAAGGCGATACAATCTATTTGAAATATGTGCCAGCTACAGCCTGCGTACCTCTCCTCTCCACACTGAAAGAAAATACTTTTTCTTAAATTCCAAAATGCCAGTATGTGGTACAAATGACTGCCACCAGATGTCCCTTCTTCCCATTCTTGCACTAAACTGTACAGAGAAGTGATGATTGAGGCGTTGGAATGTTTCTGGGAAAAGCCTGTTTAAAGCCGGTCTTAATTTAACCTGCGCATTTAACACACATCCTAAAAATGTACATGCACCACACGACAGTAGATCTATTGTTGATGAACTGATAACAAATAAGGCATTGTCTTTATAGCAGACAGGCTCCTACTTTAACAACGGGACAAACCTAGATGTAGAGAAAAACTTTATGTTTTATGTTATGTTTATCACATTTGTATGTAAAGTATTATACAGGAGCATTCACACTAGAACAGTTGTTTAGTCTGCATGTTGATCTTTTGACCCCCCTGGGTGAGTTTGGGAGCAACAGGTTGAAATGGAGTATACACACAGTTCCATATCGTGGACATTAACTTAAGACAAAATAGCAAGTAATGTTAACAACTTGTAGCTATTATTATAAAATTACAAAACACAGTACAAGGTTACAAGTAAATGCTGTTGTGGTTGAAGGCAGACTGATATGCAAATGCACTCCAACAAATGTTTCCCTCTTGACGTACTGCTTGAAATAGGAACCCATCAAATTGTTTCATTTTGTTGTTTTTAAGGAAACAAATGAAGAAAGAATCCAGTTCACTGAATCATCGCCACCTTGTCCATATTACGGAAACAATTCCAATGGTCATTGATAAATAAAATGACAATTCTGTATGATGATCAGGTGCCAAATTCCCCCAAAAATGAGTCCAAATGTATTATTGATAAACATAATAAATAACAAGAACAATATCAATTTAAAAGAAAAAAGAAAAACCATTGCAAGATGTTTCTAATCGTTGTCATAGATGCAATCTGAAATGAAAATGTGATTTAAAAAAAAAAAATTAAATTAGGTCTGGAAATTCATCAATAACAAATGTATATCAAATGACAAAAGATTAGCAATGAACCACACCGTTACCTTCTCCAATGTCATCGTAGATGTCTCCATCACTGTGAACAGAAACAAAACGATCAGCACCGTCAGCGCATCGTTAGTTGCTTTTGGGTTTCTCGTGTGAATGTCGGTACTCACTTCATATCCACGTGGCTGGTCGATACGTAGCCAACTGTAAAATGTACACAGCAGAATTCTGAACACGTGTTTTAATTGTATTTTCTTTGCTAATACAAACAAGAAACAGGCAGAAGACACTCACACTTGCCGTCCTCGTTACGGCAGATCAGCTTGTTGTCCTCGGCTTTCACAATGACGTCAAGTTGCTCTCCTGCTTTGACTGGAAGCTCTTTGGGACCCCACTTCTTGTTGGTAAGTGTCGGGGAGATGGTCACCTGGTACAGCGCCTGTATCTCCCCGTCATACTGAAAGAGAATGACATCATCCATGCAGTTTGGTTTCAGCGGGTGGGATCCTGGTAACACCGACATGAATGTGATCTAAGATGTAATAAATTAACAAACTTTAAACTTTTTTCTGAAGTCCTTCTCCTCTTTCTCAAACTTTTTCTGCTTCTTCGGGTCCATCTCTTCCGTCTTGCTTTTTCCTCTCAGTGGAATGCTGGAGAACAAAAGCAAACTATTGTTTGTGTGCTTCATATTTTTCTTTGAAACAAAATGTGTTGCCTGAGACACACTTAGCATCTATTCATCTATCCTATCTTTAATAAATAAATAAATTCATCTTAACCTGCTGATGGGAGGAAGCGGAGGAAGATTTTGAGAGTCAACATCGTCGTATATCTCATCGATTGCTCCTTCTACGGGATCTGTGACAAAGCGTGTGAGAAGTCAGTGAGTTTTTACTTTAAGACTCTGGCCATACATTTAGAGGGGGAACATTTGAATCTCACTATATGTATGTAGCCTAAATATGTATATATACACATAAATGTATACAAACATTACTTATTTTAGATCAAATGCAAAGTATAGAAAAAAAAGCTAACCACTGTGAGTGAAAAAGGAAAACAAAAACAAAAGAAAAATGAATTAAAAATAAATAAATAAATGAGGTTGTTAAAATTGAAAAGAATGTGGTGTCTTTCATTTAAAAAAAAAAAATCAAAAACAAAGGTTGTATTATCACGGAGATCAATACCTGAATTCCCTTCTGCAGGTGGGGGAGGCAATCTGGCACAAAACAAACCATTCAAATGTTACAGCATTTTTATCATTAACTAAAAGTAAGATAATACGATTCACAGCAACCGAAAATTAATAATCACATTCATGATTTGACAAACAATATTTAAATACTTGAAGATGTGATTTTTCTCATGCATGCAGGCAGGAAAATTAGAAGATTCGTTAAATCACAGATAATCCGTTGCACTGATTGTAATCACTGAAACAACATCAATTTAACATGCTTCGCTGCTGTTATTCAGTAAGGTCTGATCTGGGGAAAAAAATCAACATTAAAAGCGACTTCATCTGAGAAGAACCGTCAAGCCGGTCGAAGGGGGGCGGCGGTTGAATGATTAGGGGGTTAAAAAGAGTCGACAGTCGGTCTGTGATCGGTCTTACTACTGAGTGTATTTTACACTTTAGTGCTGACAAGACGTCTGCTCCGCTCAAACATCCGTAGGAAGCTACGAGGCTTCGTGGGAGAAGACCTAGAGTCCAGGGTACTAGAGAACCAACCAAGAATGAAAACACCTGCAATTCTTTCGGCTTTACATTAACAAAAAATTCCCTCCTGTCTCCAAGAATTCTGTACTGACAACAACAACAACAACAACAACAATGCCCATTCACCAACTATTTGTAAATATTCAAATCAGTTCCCACCTGTCTTCCGCGTTCGGATCAATATCGTCATATATTTCTTCATCAACTTCTGGTGGCAGAGGAAAGACAGTTACTGGACAACAGCAAAAATATTACATGGCTGGTGACATGTTTTGTCTCAGTGAAACAATCTTGAATTAAACTGTAACTGGATATGATGGAACACATGATGCTATTGAAAGCTTTGAAGCGTACCTCCTGGCATCCCACTGGAGAGAGAGAGAGAGAGAGAGAGAGAGAGAGAGAGAGAGAGAAGATTTTAGTAAACCTACTAGTTCCTCACCATAGATTATGAGATATATGTATACTGTATATATCATATATAATTCAAGACCTTTTATCAGGAACGGTCACGTCGATGTCATCGTATATCTCTGGCTCGGACGCCAGCTGAGTTGAACGATTCTTCAGCGTGTTAAAGTCAATTTCTACTGAAGTGGTCTTCACATAACCGACTGTTGGAAATAAAGCGAAGAGTTAATATAAAATGTTTTAATGTAATTGATGTCATTTAAAGTAATTCATGCCGTATTTACAGCTTGGACTGAAAGGATGAGATGATTATGTGAACTTACTGGATCCATCCTGCGACCGTCCCAACCACCTTCCCTCTGGGTTTCCCTGCACACGTATGATGTCCAGGTTGTCTCCCTGCTTCAGAGCAAGGTCGTTCTTACCGCCCCGGCAATCCACAAGAGCCTTCCCTTGGTGGATGACCTCCAGGAAGCCGACCAGCTAACACATGTGCAAACACACAGATAAACAAAACGATCAAAAGAAACATTACATTCATTTCAGTCCTACATCGTTTTCACAAAGAGTCCGAACACACATTTAGTTTTGTTTTGTTTTCTCACTTTGAATTTCTTTTTGGCGTCTAGTTCCTTCTTCTCACGTTCCTTCTGCTCTTTCTTCTCAGCCTCCAGTCTTTTTTTCTCCTCCTTGTCCTCTTTGTCCTTCTTCTTTTCTTGTTGCTGTTCGACCACCTCCCTTTTGAAAACGAGAGAGAGGAGACAATGGCCGGTGATTCTGAATGTGAGAGATTGATACATAAACACCTCCGCTTACTGGTCGACACAGGTGAAGATTTAATGAGGAACGCTCTCTCTCTCTCACCATCGCTCATCAAGCGCCTCATACATGTCTCCGTCACTACTGTTACCATCGTCCTCCTGGGCCTAAAAAAAGGAAGCAACATATATGTATGTATGAATCTCATGACGTTTGTACTGGACGTCCCACAAATGCAAAAATGTATTGCACATTTTTATATATTTACATACATTTGTACAGCTACACTTCAGTATGTAGCGTGAAGCATCACCTTTCATACGACCCAAAGGTCAGCAATGGTTCTGAATGTGCATATTGTCTGTTGTAGCTCCGATGCATGGAAGCTCATTACCGCCCAAAAAGAAATGAAGGGATGGAAAGTCAAAGATGACTTACGTTTCTCATAATTTAGATTTTTTAACTCATAACTTCCTCTCAATCCCTTCCATCCCTCCATTTCTTTCTTTTAGTGGCGGAAATGAAAAGATGTTGCGTTCAGTGGAGAGGAGTTGACATTTTATGCTGCACAGCTCCAGTTTCTTCATGTCTGTTTTTATCTGAGTATGTTTGTGCATCTGCTCATGTGACTGTATTCAGATCTGCATTTATGTAAAAGCAAATCATCATGTCTCACCTTTGCCCTGGATGGATGACCTACGGAGAAACAATGAATCCACATTAGCCTTGTGCAAAACCCACGAGCATCATGATCTGACTCATCCTTTAGATTTGACAATTCTTACTCTGGTATTTCATTTTCATTTCATTCATTAACATTCAGACATTTAGAAAATGGCTTAAAAAATGTCTCTTCCTTCTGAATTATGTAAACAACATGTATGTGCAACGTATAAGTCAATTCATACAAAAAGAAAAGTTGTGTTATGCAAAAGTATAGAAAACAACCACCCCAAAGCAGTTGGTGAGACTAATTAAACACTAACAGGATATGCCCTCTGTAATAGCTCCGTCTATGTGTGCCGTAGATAAGGTGCGAGTTTCAGCAGTCCTCGTCTGTCTTCCTGTTGTGCAGTTAACATAGAAGTCTTGCCGCATCTTCTTATGACTCATCACATTTGATCAGACAGTGGTGGTATACCGGACCTGCCGATGGTGGCAGAGGTGGAGGAGCGGGATGGTCAATGTCCTCATCCTGCTGGGGCCTGAAAAACAGAGTCACGGTTCAACTGGAGAAGCATTCTCTAGAAAGCACACAGCGTGTCTGTGTACATTGTATGTGCGTGTGTGTGTGTGTGCGTGCGTGTGTGTGTGCGTGTGTGAGTTTTACATGGCTCCGGGGTGTCGTGGGGGCAGAGTGGGTTGAGGTGGGGTCACATGGTTGCTGTGGTTACTGGCGTTAGAGGCCAGAGGGGTGGAGGTGATTGGTTTCTTAAAGGCGCCTGGAACTGTAACAAAAACACACGGTGCCAAAAGAGGAATTAGAGCAGGTGTACAGATGAATAAATAAATAAATAAATAGATTTATCAATCCTCAGAAGGTTGATTAGTTGCCTGCATGCAAGATGAGTCCAAACAAACACTAGATGACAGCGTGAGAGCAGTCTATTATAAAGAAAAAGTTTATTTTGAATTTAATTGTCATAGAAAATGTACTAAAATATTTAAAAAGTGGAAATACTCAAGATGGAGAAGAAGTCTCCCTTTCAATGTTGCTCTATCTAATATTATTGCATGATTATTAGTGATACATTACTGTATAATACATGTTTTACTGGTGGAGATGGTACTGATTTTACTGCTTTATAAATCAATATCAGTAAAATCAATAAAGTCAAGTCACTAATGGAGTAAAAACCTTAGCATGTTATAAAGTAGCAAGTATAAAGTAGCCAAAAAAGAAAATAGAAATATAGAGGACCTACAAATTGTATAGTACTTAAGTAAATTAAATGTAAATCAGAAACTATACTTAAATATCAAATGTGGCGACAACAAACGTGTTATTTTTGGTCTTAAGTCTTCCAGCATGTTTTGACGTGATTCAGCCGCAGGGATTCCTTCACCTCGGACTGGGAATCGATTCAGGTCAGGTGTGTGTTTTAAAAGCAGAGCTCTCGTTCGAAACCATCCCTTCTTCGCTGGGACTCACTTCCTCATGTGGTGAAACAAAACTCTTCTGTCAGAGCAGAAAACGAGGGGGGAAGAGAAAGGAGAAACTGGACAGGGAACTTGGCCGGACCAAATAGAGGAACCAAGGGTGTTACTGTGACTTAAGCCCTGAATAGTTTTACTGCAACTTCGGTGAGACTTTGTGGCCTAAAAGAAATGTAAAGTCCGCTCTTGTATGGACATTTCTTGCTACGAATAATCTACTTATTGCTGACGTCATCAACACGCACCACATCAACTTGTAGAGCAAGACATTTTCACCCGTTAGTGGTGATTGTGATAGAGATATTAATTAATCCTCTTCACAGCAAGCGCCTTCACGCCTTAAGAGAGAGTGTTCGTATGATTCTGAAACAAATAACGCTCAAACCGTGTGCGCTGTTTGGTTTCCTGCATTTGTTATGCTTATAAATTGTGAGCAGACGTAATAAAACATCAGATGGAAAACAAGGGCTGTGGATGGATCTGGATGGAGTTGAAGTGCTTCTTCTTGTGGGTTTACATACGTGTACCTGCGGCAGAAATACTCTGCTCAATGCCCAAACTCAGGTCAGGTCATTTCCCTGCTGTCACGGTCATGAATTAGATGGGAAGTAATACCAAATGCCTCTCTTCAAACCGTTTGATGATTCTCATTCCATTTTAAAAATTTATAGTGTTTAATTAGTTGATAAGTTAGTTACGCTGTATTTATTTAAGTCTCATTACTTATATTAATGGCACCTGTCATCAAAAAAGAGACGAGCACTGAAAGAGGATTTACCGTGTAACCAATTCATTCCTCTTATGAATTGTCAGTTGTTGTTTCTTTTCAGCTGACATCTATTAAATTTCACGGCCCAGACAAGATTCATAAAGCAATCGTTTGGGTTTTAACTATAAAAATACTATTTACTAGATATCAATAGGGCAATACCGATGAAGGAACCCACTAAAAGACTTTTTAGTGCTCAGATAAAGGCGCAAAAATCAACCTGTAAGAGCCCTTCACAGTAAAAACAGGTAAAAGTCAGTTAAATAATGACTGCTTGCTGGAGTTTATCCGTGACACCAAATGTGTTGCCAGAGTCAGTTAAGCTCGTATCATTTCAGTGCAGCCTGTGTGTTTACCACACAGAGACAAGTGATTTAGTTTGTGAAACATATTCATTCATTACGAGAAGCGTCATTTTTCTTTTTTGGAAATTAAGCCTCACTCACCATGTTCAGAGGCCACGGCGCCTGTTTTGAAGCTCTCCAGGTTGACCCTGATGGGTCGGTTGGGCTTGGCTGGAGGGGGGCCCAAAGCCAGACTGTTGGGCAGGGGGTTACGCTTGGGGCCTGAAGCATCATCGCTGACGTTGCTGCCAGGCGAAAGGTTTCGAGGTTTCTTCAGGCTGGGCTTTTTACTGGGTAGTGGTTTCGGAGGAGGGACGGCGTTGGCGACACCGGGGGGCGGTTTGTTGGCCCAGTCTGCTTTGCCGTCGCTATCCGGCTCCTTGTTCGAGTTGCTCTGAGCAGTCCTGAAGTTGGACGAGGGCCTGAAGGTGGAGCTTGTCGGTTTGTTGGCGGCGTCCGGGACGCCCTCGGCCGTCTCCTCACTTTGCAGCCGCAGTTTTACAAAGCTGCTGGGTTTCTTCTGTAAACCCCCGCCGCTGTCTTCTTTCACCCAGCCGGGCTTGGAGTTGAATGTTGGCGAGGGTTTAGGAAAGGCGGGTTTGGAGTCCGACGGAGTGAGCGGGGGCTTCCAACCAGGGCTTTTAGCTTCATGAGCCTGTGGAAGGGGGGCCTTCAAGGGTTTGTTACCAAGGAAAGGCTTTGCGCCGCTGTCATCCTGGATGTTTCCAAACCTGCTAGCCAGCGCTTTAGCTTTGTTTGGTTCCTGTGACTGTGTAGAGAGCTGAAAATTGGGTTTCGGGAGAACATTTATCGCACTGCCTGACTTGCTCTCCAAGGCGGGTTTCTTGGTGGGTGCGGCCGGGCCGGTTGAGAGGGTGGTTTTCAGGGGTAGTTTGATTTGCCCCGCCGGTGAGGAACAAGTCTCATCGACGCTCGCCCCGGCCGCCTGGAAGCGAGCCATCATGGCCTTCACGTCAGCTTTCTTTTCCTGGAGAGGAGCGAAGAGAGGGAAACATCAGAACACACGACACAAAGTGAGAATATTATCGAGTGAAATGCTTTCACCAAAAGAAAGTACTAAAACCATGAGCTGCTGTAAAAGGAGAAAGAGGAAATAAAAGAAAACAAACATAGACTGATGTGAAAGTTTACATAGGAACAGAAAGTTTTAGAATGCCTTGTTTCCCATCTGGGCATTTCCTTCTCTGATTGTTTATCCTATTAGTGCTACTCCTGCTCTCTCTCTGGTTACTTATTTAACTTATCTATTTGTATGTTAAGGGATTCTCTATGATGGAAACTATTAGATAAAACTTTAACGACTCACAGCTAAATATTTTAAATTTTATGGTTCTATAAAATAGATTGGTCATTAACCAGGGACACAAAGAGCTGCCTTACTTTCAGACCTCAGTTCATGTTGACTTCCTGGCACATTCTTCAGCGTAAGGTCAACAGAAGGTGCTTTCGTCAAGTATTTGACCAGAGACATTAACGATATGCCTGTTTTGAGGCTGAATGAACTTTAGCAACTAGTTTATTATGTGTTCCGGGTTGACTTTTTTTTATCCCGCTTTAGTTTATCGAAAGAAGTCTAAAATGTCGCTCTTGTCTCTGGCATGAATGAATGAGCCATTCAAACACCTGCAATATAAAAATCTGCACCAAATGGGGAGCAAAATGGCCGTCATGCCAATGCAAGCAGGTTTGATCAAACTCATGCAGCTGCTTTACAAAGTAACACAATAAACTGACCAAGTAGCAGCCACACATTTTGTAATAAGGCAGGTTTAACTGGAGTTAGCACCATACAAGGAAACGGAGATAAGCGCATGCTATTATACTATAAATGCACTGCATGAATCTAAATGATTAGTTGAACGTCAGATCTTGACGCATATTCAAATCACCACCGAGCTATAAGAGTGTAAAAACATTGACATCGGAGTCACAATGTGTTACTGTAACTAGAGTGATCTCAGTTATGAGCAATGAGTCAATATTATCAGTCCGCTGTGGAGAAATGTTTGATGGTTGTAGGTGGGTTCCCTATAGCAGTAGGCCTACAGTTAGCCACACAGCTAACTGGTCCAACTGAGTTGCTGTTTTTTTGGCCTGTAAACAGAAAGGCTTTGGTCAGAGTGGCACCTTAACGGTGCCAGTAACAACATTTGGTGTGGCATAATGAAGTGTGTTCACATGATCGGGCTGCAAATGAAACCGGGGAAATTTCCCTCTGTTTCTCAACTCAAGATAAACTCAAAATGACACAATATGTTCTCTTAAAGACCGTTGCAATTACCACTTCTCTAAATGTTTCTGCAGTTGCAGTTTTGTAAAAATAGATTAAGATTTTAACGGCACATCCTGCAGCCAAAGTGACTGTCAAGTACATTTTCTCAAAAGAAACACCAGCTATAGTTTCACAAAGGTGTGAATTATTACTGGCCTGTTGTTGTAGACTGCATCAGTTTCAGGGTAAGCAGGTTTCAATATGCTTTATGCAGTCTATTGTTGTTGTGTGTGCTCATGGGGAGATACAGACTACAGCCAAGGGATTGTTAGACGTTCAGCTAGTTTCCATGTTTTGCAAATATAAATGAAAAACCTGCCACCTGCAGGACAAATGTACTGTTATTAATAACAAATACATTTACAGTCAAATTAGCTGCTGAGAAAATAACGAGAGAGGTCGTCTAGTCAAAGCAAAGAGGAACCTTCATGCCATCGTGATCAAAATGAGACAGGAGACAAGTTGTCTTTCTCGATCTAGTTGACACCACCACTAAAAATACTACTCTAATTACGACCACTTTTTAAACATATCTATATGAAGACATGAAACAATTCATGAATAAATGGCTACAGTGACTTTGTATTCGAAGTACTGTTGATGCGAGCCAAGTATTTAAAGATAATAGATCCTCTCTAATCATACGTGCAGAAACATTTGTCGTGCAGAAACATTTGTCAAATAAATAGATACGGCAATGGCTGTTTGAGGGTGTTGTTAGATATAATATAGAATTGTAATCCATTCATAAAAGGTTATTGTATTAATTGAAATTTTAAAAATGTGGTTAAAGGGAAATGTACAGTTATTGATCTTGATATATTTACAGTTGACAGTTAGGTTGTACTCACCATGTTGATGGCAGCAATCCACGCGAAAGCTGCTTCGTCCGAACGGGTGCTGTCAAAAGTGGTGCGAAGTGTGAGTTTGTTCAGTGTGAGTTAATGTTGCTGTCAAAGAGAGAGAGAGAGGCAGAGAGAGAGAGAGGAGGGGGGAGAGAGGCAGAAAGAGAGTGAGGGAGGGAGGGGAGAAAGAGAGAAAGAAAAGAAGGTGACCGAGATAAAGTGAATAAGTGACAAAGAATGTGACAAAGCATTAGGTGTATCCGTCTGCATTTGTATGTAGTTGGCGGGTGGACACTTCTACATTAGACGACTACTTCCTCTATCAGTGGTATGTGTGTGTGTGTGTGTGTGTGTGTGTGTGTGTGTGTGTGTGTGTGTGTGTGTGTGTCTGTGTGGGTGGGTGTGAGAGAGCCTCAGTCTCTGTTATCTGTGTGTGTTGATCCCATGGATTTGCCTAGACCTGGAAGTTTCCCTGCAGTCTCCCTCTGTGCTTCCCTATCTACAGCCCCCACGCCCCCCCCCCCCCCCGTCCCCCCCCGTGGCACGGCAGCAGAACGGAACACTCTTAGACTGGTTCCTTTACCGAACACTTCAAACACGCTGACACATTTTGGGGCAGAAATCAAACTGTGACCGGACTAAAAGCTACATGTCCTTATTTAGCAGGAACCACACACAGAGCCTGAGCATTAAAATGAAGTAGCTTCACCTTGGGGGACTTCCTGTTGTCATCATGGTTGTATTTTCTTCACGTGATTATTTCATGCGTGTTGGCAGATCAAAACAGAATGAGCTTTTAAGGTTTATTACACTGGTGCCGGTTTAGTCCTCTGCACGTTATCGTCACAGGTATTTTTTGTTTGTAATTTCATTTTTTTTAATTATAGAGTAAAGTAAAGTGTTGAATTGTATCAATATTTGTTTGTGACAGTCATTGTGAAAGCTAAAATTTGTTTGCGAACAAAACAGTTTGCGATTGAAGGTGTGCTTCTGAGGTCATCTGGTATCGATTCAAAATGTATTACTTTTTAACAGTAAAGTACACAACCAAATAAAAACAATCCATCGAAATAAAAACAGTAAATAGAAAATTGTAAAGAAAGAAAATTGTATGTCAGTAACTTTAGCGGTGCTCTGGGTCGCTGACAGCAAACGCCAGGAGACTTTCATCATTGGACTCCACGTGAACCTGCTGCATTAAGGCTCACTGTGGGTGGTAGCTTGAAGAATCTCACCAGGACCTTTTTCCCACCGCATCACAAAGTAATCTGTCTCCAATCCACCTGCCCGCCGTCTGCTGTGACCTGAGGGAGGGGCCTGCAAACCTGATCGTTCCTGTTATTCGGGCGAAGCAGCCAGATCGTCAGTCTGACGCTTCAAGACATTTGCAGCATCAATGCTGGTTATCGTAAAGGTTTCCGATGTTGCAGAACTGCTGCGCTTACATCCAAATTTAGGCCTCTGTGTTGTACGCTTTCACATACAATTCCCCCTAAACCTAAAATTCCCCTAAACCAAAACCTGTTGGTAAAAAATGTATACAAAAATCTTGAACATACAAATTCGTAACAATACATAGGAACTGCGGTGGTTAACCACGCCCCTTGAGTGAACAACATGGCGGTCCATGTCGGATTCTTGAGTGAACGTCTCTCTGCCATGTTGGATTTTTTGAGGGGGTTAGGGTTAGTATTCTATTCTTACAAGTTAACATTGATTTCTCGTTAAAAATGCAATTATAACACGTTTTTTTTTACATCGTTAGACTTCACGAAGTGTGTTTACGGGGTGCAGGTCCCCATTCACTTTGAATAGGGTGACGTCATCAGTTGCAGTATGTATTTATTTCGTATGTATCACTATGAATTTGTATGATTTTCGTATACATTTTTACGAACAGGTTTTGGAGATCAGGCTGCCTAAACAGCATATGTTCGACTCTTGGTTTCACTGAGCATTGCCTTAGGATATTTATGCCGCTGCTATGTCGTATTCACTATTTTCACTACTACTGGGCTTGGTTGGTCCTTATGAAACTGATCGCTCTAGTTACAAAATTATATTTGTGTTTTGGGTGTTATTTGATTAAAAAATGTAGAAAATCTCCAAAAACTGGGAAACTTGCAGTAATATTTTTTTCCCAAAAACTCAAACCTTTTGCAGAAAGGACAAATTGTAATATACCACAGACTAATGTTCTAAAGCATACAAAGAGTCCAGCATCAATAAATCATTGTTTTACCAACCTTAAGGTGGCGCGGTTGTTTGAACACTCAGCGTTAAAGAAAAGAACATCTGTTTTGTTTGCATGGCATCATTTCAACAAGGGGACCATTTTTATACGTTACACAGTGAATGTGCTCAATAAAGATTAGAAAGAAAAACTAGAAGGATGCACACATTCTTTTGCTGATTTTTTATTAAAAGTTTCTGCCCTACATTTGAAATGTACACACAATTTACATTTGTCTTTGACAATGTGATTCCTGAACATGTTTCCTGAATCTCACTCCATTGCATCTTCTATCTCCTTCTTGCTCATCATTCCTCTGACCGGCGGTACGAGTACGTGTCGCCCGCCCCGTCTTCCCCATAGCCCGGATAATGCCCCCCCTCAACGCCTCCCGTTCCCCTGTCCTCGGGGCACTGGATCCCGAGTCTCTTCTGCAGCTTCTCCTCCTGGAGCCGCAGGTCCGTGGAGTCCACCAGGTCGTAGATGCTGTCCAGGGACCACATGGGGGACGGGAACCACGCCTCGACGTTGCTGTCCTTCCCCACCACCAGCATGCTGAAGTAGTCCTTGCTGATCTTCAGCTGTTCCCTCAGATCGTTCACCGCGTCGCCGGATAACGGCTCCACTTCACTCTGACTGTGACCTGGTGACGAGGAGTTTGTGTGCTCAATTAAACAAAAGAACAAGGGGATTCCAAAACGCAACTCACAAAATCCTGAAAAAAAACAGTTTAAAAAGTTGCTAAATCCGCATTAATATATACAACATTAGCAATAAATTCCAAGTTGATGTTTCCATTACCTTTCGGGGTGCATTGAACTGCTCCACATTACTGTGACTCACCATTTAGGGGAAATAGCTCAACAGCTCCTGAAGCTTTGTCTCCAGTTCCAGTCAGCTTCAACGTGGCAAAGTGGCGAATACCTGAAGAAAAAACAACAAACCACTCGTGGGTAAATCTGATAGCCAGTCTTTGACGAAGTACTCAGGAAGTACAAGTCCTTCTTTCAATATTTGAAGAATTGCCATAAATGTAAACTAAAAGTAAAGATGCTGACATTTCAGAATAATATTATGTTGAAGGATTATTATAATTGATACATTAACCCCATGTAAGCGGGATTTTAATGTTATAACTAAATCTGTGAAAAAAATGTAGTTTAATTAAAAAAAGTAATGGGGAAATGTAGAAAGTTGAAGTATAAGGAACTACGCAATATTGCACTCAAGCACAGTAGCTTCCCCCCTTTGGTAAATTACTGTGTCAGGCAGCGAAACACAGATTAGTTTTGCATGAATAAGAATGTATCATGAAATACAAAAAGATGCAACACACGTCAGTTACATGTTTGTGCTGAGCGACTGACCCAGGTGACACTCCTGTCCGCTGAGCGCTGAGAGCTGCTGTTGGAAGGAGTAGTCGTCCTCTGAGGGAGCAGAGATGAGCAGCAGCCTCCTCTTAGACACAAACCTAAACATCAAGACACAATGGCCATGTGACTTTAAAGGTTGTGCTCCAAGTGAGTGTTATGTGACATCAGTAACATGTTGAATACAACTGAGAACATGGCTATGTGATATCTAATTCTAGATTATTCTAAGTAATGTAGAATTAGTAAATTATGGGCAGTGAAGAGTACCTGAGTAGTGAGTTCTGAGCTTCGGGCTTTTGCTTTTCATCAGAGCAGGTCGGGGGACTCCTCCTTTCTTTTTCTTTTTCCAAACGCCTTGAGGGAAAGTTGTCTATGTACTCGAACAGGGCCGGGCCTGAAGGAGGAGCCTCAAATACTTTCTAGGGGAACAATAAATGCTTATCAGACATACCCAGAGAGCGTGGTCTGGTTAAAGTTGTCAGTATTAGGTAGAATACTGAAGGAGAGTGGTGCTAAAAAACAAGCGCGCATGCTTACCAAACCCACATTGAAAAATAAAAGAACAACGCACGGATGTCTTACTTTGGGTTTCATGTCGTAGTCTGTGACGGTCATGGAAAAGAGGTCAGAGGACGACAGGCCGAGCTCCGCTCTCAACAGGGAGATCAGGCCCGAATCGGAGAAATGTTCCGATTGGCCCCTGAGTGCCGGCTCCGACTCTGAGACACAAATAATATATTAATGAATATGTCTGCATACAGAAGGAAGCCGACAAACTATCCGGGAGATCTTATGCGATTACGCGATATAATCTTTGATTCAAAGCTACCATAAAGATGAATTGTCACCTCTTAACAACATCAATGACTATTTAGATATTTATTGCATTGGGTGTTGTGGCATTTTAGTAGTTCGGTTTACGACCAAATACCAACAAGACAAACGTGTTCCATTCAGGCACGGGGATAGTTTGTGTTTGTAAGCATGCTAATGCACTAAGCCACTAATGGTATGTTGTTATGTATGTATGTTGTTAGCGTGCTAAAAGCAACACAGCTGATAAAAACATCGGAGCATGAGGTGTTGTTTTCCTTTGAAACAGCCGCTATCAGCTGTTTGATCATTTCATCATTTAAACACCCCACAGCTCAATTACAAAAGTTGGAAACACAATTACAAAGCTTGGAGCTCAATGTTTAAGTACTTTAAGTATCATTGAAGTGGAAAAACATTTTTTTATGATTCTTATGTCCAAACAAATCCCCTCTTTCTGACCTTTGTTCTCTTTTCCAATTTTCCATTCTTTAACAACTTGACTTTTTCCTACACACGTCATATGTAAAAAGACTGTATATCATTTACACATGATTTTCTGATTAGTTGCAACACAGCTCGCTCACAGTTGATCTGTTAAACAAAGTCCGTGTCCCCCATTGACCCAAATACTTCCCGGAACATTTGCACAGTGGTTTCTCCCAGCATGGAAACACATGGACAGACATACGTGTTTTAACAAACTTTTATATTGTTCATTTTTCTTCTTTCTTATGTCATTCTCATATTTTATTTCTATATTGCACCAATGCACCAAGTCAAAATCCTCTATATGTAACGTACGTGGCGACAAATGGCTTCTGATTCTGCCACACGATACACAAAGGTGTAAACAGCCCTCCTCACCCAGCTGGTGGTGTTTCAGCGTAAGCGTGGCCTCACTTCCCTCCCCCACAACGCTTGCTACGGTGACCTTCCTAACAGCGAGACCGCAGCGCTGCTTCTCGCTGGCGTCTCTCTGCTGCACGTACAGTGTCGCGTCTCTGCTGGGCGTTGAGATCAACTAGTGCAACACACAAACAGACACGTCGCTCCGAAACGGATAGAAGTTTCTGATCAGGTGCAGATTTGTCTTATAGGAGTGACATTTTCTTTCATGCATTCATAATGTGGACGTAGGTCAGGATTACAGATTAAACGCCATGCGGAATTAAAAAATAGACAGTTCTCACCATTAACCTTCTTGTCCCCTTTAAAGCGTGCAAAAAGTCCTTCAGAGCTTTTTTATCCTTCTCACTTGGCTCTCTGTTTGATTTTTTCCCTCGTCCTCTCCCTTTTTTCCCCTTTTTCCCTTTACCCTTCTTCTTGGTTGCATGTTCTTCCTGTGCGCCATCTTTTACGTTCTGCTCCTTTTTATCTTCATTGTCTTTCCCTTCGTTTTTTCTCTTCCCTTCTTCCACGGTGGAGTCCGGCCTGCAGTAAAACCAAACAAAAAAGGACTTTGATGTTCATCCAGCACTAAAAAGGCACTGAGGGGGGCCATGACCTACCAGATGGGAAAACAATATCTCAGCAGGGCTGTAACCTCTACTAAGAATGCTTTGAGAAATGGACCAGGAGTGTTGAAGATGGTACCTGTCTTTCTTCACTTGGTGGTTAGTGCTGGACACAGATGGAAGCCTGTGGACTCTTTCCAGTTCGTTAGAAGACGTGCGACCCCCGCTGCTCGAGTCCTTTCCCCTCGCGGACCCTTCAGCGGGCACCTTACGGATAACGAACCTCGAGCGTCCACTCAGTATATCCTGGATTTTGCTCTTCAGGGCAGCTTTTACGTCCAGGGTAGGTTTTATTTGTGAGGCCACAACGGAAGTCAGATTACCTCGCCTCTGAGGACTCAGGATCTTCTTCTTCATCTTTCTTTTTTTCGTCACAACCTTCTTTTTGGTGGTTTTACACCTAAATAATCAAAAATAATAAAGAAATTGTATTGGAGAGGATTTGTTTAGATGTTTCTGTTATAAATAACTGTAATAATAGGAAGAAACATCAACATCTTCTATCTTGTTATGTCTTTCCTCCATTCTCTATCAGTACAGGGAATGTCATAGTAGTATAATGAAACCTCAAGTTTGATCCTTTTCTGGTCATCTTCTCCAGCTTCCTCACGGGAAACTGATCAATGAGCTCCAAAATCGCATCGACGCGGACCGGATAAGGGAAGCGCTCACTGACTTGAAGGTTCTTCTTCAGAACCAGCATGGTGAACCCTTGCTCCTGAAATGATGGTCGCAGTATAAATACCAAAGCACAGGTACCGTCATGGGAGGATTAAGTTCATATGGTGATAGTAACTGGTTACCTGGCCGGTAAGCTCCAGGTAGTGCAGCAGTTTGCTCACTGTGTCGGGGTCCAGGCTCTCCACTGTGGCGTCTCCTTGGAAAGTTGTTTTCTGGATTCGACCTTCCATCATTGCATTCTGGATGATGGTGATGATGAATGTGTCTCTTTCTGCCAGACGGCAGTTCAGCCCTTTCTGAAAAAAGAGACGGAGAAAGACAAAGCAGTTCCAGAAAGAGATAGAAAGGATGCTTTCGCCCCCAAAATGAGTATGAAAAAGTCTGTACAGTACCTGCTCCATGTCTTCCAACTGTTTTTCCATCATACGAAGGTAGTGGTCATTGTGTGACGGGGCTGTTATCACCCACAGTCGCTTTATACCTGCAGGAGAAAAAGTGGGTACCATAAGTACTGTAAGCAGGTAAAACATAAAAAGACACGTCAGCAGTTAATTCGTCTCGCCTGCAAAGTCTGTCAGGAAATCCAGCTCCGGAGCGAGGCTGACTGAGGACTTTCCGACCCCTCTGTTGCCTGCGTGATCTTCCTCCAACTCCGACCCGTGCTCGATGCCCGGGGGGAGGTCCGAGTAGTCCCCCCACTCCTTGACATTGGGGTCCAGCTGACCCTTGGGCGGCTTGCTGCGACTGATGCCCGGCCATGCGGTGAGCCAACCTGGGCAGCTCCACAGAACGGCCAACAGCAGCAGAGGCGAGTGGAACTTGTGGAGACGAAGCATCCTCGCTGACTCGGGTTGATTGTGGGTTGGCTGTAGTTGGTTAGCGGCGCTCAAGTTCTTCAGTGATTATAAAAAAACATTTGTGCTAGATCGCATGGTCTGCGTCTTGCATCCGAAACAGACTAGAAGGATTCGGGAGTAAAGAAGGCGATTTAAGCTCATTAAAGGCTGAAGATGACTCACAGGTAAAAGAACAGCAGAGACGGTGGCCTTTTTCACCAGCAGAGAGAGACTGAGCGGGGAGACTTTCCCTCCTCGCACACATGCGGTCCTGGTTCGGATTATACCCGGGATCGTTAACAGGAAACTCATGGAATCTTCTGGGACTTCAAAGCATTTTCTCTCTCTCTCTCTCTCTCTCTCTCTCTCTCTCTCTCTCTCTCTCTCTCTCTCTCTCTCTCTCTCTCTCTCTCTTTCTCTCTCTCTGTCTGTCTCACATTCTCTGTGTGCGGTGCCGCTTTGTACCACAACTGACTGGTTTGGTTTGTTTGTTTTTAATATAAAAAACAGTCACATCTGAACCAGAGACATTGTTTCACAGCATTAGTCAGTTCCATTGTGTTTTTGATCAAGAGATGAAATGCCTATTGACTTCAGGGCTGCTGCTGTGAGTCTGATCCTGACCTCTGAGAGCCAAGCGGAGAGACACTATTAAAATGACTTGTGTTATTGCACCTGGTGACAATTGTATTTGACCATTTTCTATTTCTACATGTGTCACTATCCATCAGTGACTGGTGACGGATGCAGGCTGCCTCCCATGCAGGAGGAGGAGTGTTGACAGACTAAGGGGGTCAAAGTGGGATTTTTTCAACAGGACAAAAGCTTTTAAATGAATGTGAACATAAATAACCCGACCCCAGACAGAGGCTAATAGATGCCCCAGTCGAGGAAAGTTCACAGCAGTTCAACGTTGAGACAAATGTTCCCTCAGGCGAGTTAACCTGCAAGGCTCTGCCAGTAGTCATCAAACTAAAGCCTTAAGCAGCACAACAACACAATGCGACCTGTAGCCATAAACTTGACTATTATACATTTTTTTAGTAGTTTATCTAATGAGGACTTGTCTCAAATGGATGGCTTTCTGAGTCTAGACACACTTTGAAATGACTGAAAACCTTGAGGGTCTTTGGCATTGTGAGAGGTTCCACTTCTTGACCTCAGAACACTTCGATTTGTATTTTTATGTCACTGAGGAGGAAGACGAAAAGAGGAAGGAGTATAGGAAACGCAAAAAAAATATTCAAGAGTTTTGAAGCAAAGCAAAACAATTAAAGAAGCTATGTATGGAGAAAAGCTCAAATGAGAACCAGGCGTAGCAACAATGCATTCCACTCTCTGAGCGGGATAAAGAGAACCAGATGATCAATATGTGTCCGGGAGGGAGAATATCTATACACTACTATAAGGGAGCTAAGTGTCAATGCAAGTTCTGTCACAATGCCACACTTTAATTGGGAAAGAATCTCAGTTAATAAGCCAATAAGCTTTTACACGTCTCTACAAGCACAGAAACACAGATCCTCTGCCCCTGACAAGCACAGGCTTAGAGTTTAAGGCTCATGTGTAGTGGATGACAGAGGTAACGTGATGTTTCAAAAAAGTATAAAAATCCAAAGTACTTGGCGGAGATTCAACATAACCTTATTGTACTGTACTTATATAAACTACATAAGTGTCCAACAAACGAGGAGTAGGTGACAGCGTTCCACATAAACGGACAAACATTTTCAGGAGATGTTTGGCATTTCAACATTAGCAGCGACTTCCAGATATGCATCCCACCTCTCTCCCAATGTGAACTGGTAAAGAATGTGATGGCCCGTGCCCCCTTGACAGGAATAGTCAGCCCTGTATGACAATTGCATTCAGATCTATGAGTGTTAATTCATTTGGAAGTCCATTTCATTTCTGTTTGGCTAGAAGGAAAATTAATCTCTTGATAGTGGATTTATGGTGGTAAAAGAGCGCCCCTCAGTGGAGGCATCGAGAGTTGCATCATTAGTACGTTTTGGACATGGTTTTGTGACGCCATTTCTAATATAGCGGAATACACGTAAATGTACAGCTCATTAATACTAATACTATTTTTTCATTATTGCAGGTGTTTATGCATGTTTTTTCTACTTAGAAATGGACTCGTGCATATTGTTCCTGCAAAGAGGATCAAACAAAATGTCAACATAAATGATGAAAACAAAAAATAATAAAGCTAAAAATAAAACCTTAATGTTACTTCCAATCAATGAAATATTTGGTTAGCTGTCGGCAAAACGTGACCTAAACTACATCGGGCCTGTGAATGACATTGTTTTGCTTCGCCGGTGACAGCGCATCAAAAGTCTTCGGATAACCTCTGACGCGTCGTCCCGTATGAGCCAATAAAACGCCTTCCTCAGCCCACCTGACGTCTTCTTCCGGGTCGACAGCGAGTTCCTCTGCTGCACAGAGCCAGGACTGTTGGCAAAGGTCAGTCGAGTTGTCCTCCGCTAACTCCAACCCATTCTCACTTTCCGCTGTGCATTTTGGTTCGTGGTGCATTTCTGCGCGTCTGTAGGGAGATGTTTTTTTTTATTCATACGTCTCCTTTGCGTCTGAAAGATGAGCGTTAGCTGGCGGCTAAAGCGCTAGGTCTGCTAGCTTATGTTAGCTTTCATCCCCGGCTACATGTTTGCAGACAAAAGGAGACCAGTGGAAGGCACAATAACTCTCGTTTATCTGACACTCACGGATAATATGAAATAAGCACTATAAATGCATTAAATTCAGCCCTTTTTACTGTACGACACACCATTGTGAGGGAAGTGTTGCTAAGGAAACCCTAACCCTGATTTATCGGTTTATTGGGTTGTGAACGTTAAAGAAGCCGTTAGTTTGAGGCTGAGAGGCGTTCAGGGTCCTGACCCCGGGTTTAATCTGGATTTTGGACAAATCATAACACGTTTGCATTGAAATCCCATGTTTATATGAGTTATAATTATATAAAAATGTTTTGACCTTTGAATGTTTTGACTATTTTTTTTTAAAGCTCGTCATACTTTTTGATGACGTGGTAGTTTTCCTCAAATGAATTAAGAGTCCTGACCAGACGCACACATTATTTTCCACCTTTTCAAATGTTACTCTGCCGATGTTTTTGTGATGTTGAATGACATTTTTTAGTTTTTGTATTGTTTGTTGGAAAATATGTGTACTTTACAACATCAGCCTGGTCTCCCTTTAAATATATCTGTAAGACTAAAGGACTAAAAGTGGTTGACATGACACTATAAACCACATTCAGCGCAGGCGAGAACTACTCTGCTTTATATGCGTAAGCTTTTCCCCTTGAGTTTATTTTGATTGGAAGCAATGGCATATATTAATACAACATAAAAACTACATGTAGTACAAGTGTACTAATAACAGGAACTTGTTTTTTCAGTCAAAAACCCAAAGATAATTTTCAATGACACAAAGGGAGAAAAGCAGCACATCTTCTTGTTTGATCTAATGCAATCAGAAAATGACGCACGAAGCATTTTACCTTAATAAATGACAAAGGTTGTAATATTATGCTCCTCTTGTATCAACACTGATGACTTTTTATAATTTATTATGTTTTAAATTGAGTTTTCCCCCTCGTATTGATTTGTTTGACCTGAACTAAAACAGCCTCTATGATCTTTATTGCCAGTCTACTCCAGTTTAACCTTCCCACAACTAAACTATCCCAGTTGGTCTCAGTTCCTTTATCTCTCCTTTTACAGTAAACATGGTGCGTCCCCCTTTCCTTCTAGCGCCTCAGTCTTGTTCAGTAGGCTGTGGTTTAAAGTGGTGGCGTTTGTCCTTGACGTTAATTTACAGATGTGTCCGTTTATGTTCATCTTTGGAAATGGGACAAAAGTGCACATATGTCTCGTGTCCACAATGTGCGCCGGATTTAGCTGCAACGGCATGTTGGAAAGTGTGACTTAAACGTAGGTCATTAGTGCGTGTTTGATCCACAAGGGAACGGGGCAGGACGCGTTTCTGTGAAACTTGAGCACAACTTAAAGTCCTACTTTTTCAAGAGCGTATTTGCAATTTTGAAAGTTTTCCATACTTGCGTCCTCTTATTTACCTTTCACCCATAACCCCCCCCCCCCCTCTGCTGGTGCCCTTATCGCTGCCTCGTCTCTTCCCCAGGAGGGGTGTTGTCTGTCCCGCTGAGCTCCTCCTGCTGTGTTCGTGTGCGTGTGTGTGCGCACCATGGCGAGCCTCCTACGCGTCGTGGCGGCCAGCTGCTCGGCCCCTGTTTTCAGCGGAGTTTCCTGCGCGAAGCTGCAGAGCGGCGTCGCCATCAAATCCTCATGCCTTCGCTTTTTCAGGACCCATCAAGCTCTCGGGCGATGCGCCGGTCCAGGTGAGACACTCGACACATTTGGCACAACAACTTGAGACATTCGTCGTATTTTAAGGATCTCCGCGGAGCACACGACGAAAGGTCAATAACAACATGAACCGTATATATCTACAACATTTACGTGTGTGCTCGTGTAAAAGCCAGCAGCAGCTGGATGCAGGAGCTGGGGGTGGTGATCGCGCCGACGTCCCTCTGTATGTGCAGGTGGGGGTCGGTGAGGGGCGCTTGTGACCGGTTCATGCTGACATTCCAGCAGATCAGCCAGTGCCAATAACAGCTGGCAGCCTCTATTCTGGACACACAAGTATCCGCTTACATACAGGCTCGTAAGGGGGGGGGGGGACAGCACAAACACTTCATATAGACGTGCTTATGAGCTGACCTTTAGGAAGCCTATAGACGTCCACTAGAGCGAGGCAGTGCGTCGGTGTGAACTTTGTCATGGACCAACTGACTGCTGCGGGCCGTCCCAACTCATGAAAGCACTACAGACTTGGCTGTGCTTGTATGTCGGTCTGTTGGACCAGCGTTATGACATGAGTACAGTAACCATGCCTCTTGGTTTCTCACACACCTTCCGCCCAATGGAACAGAAAACGGGGCACCACTTTGCATCAGTGGGGTCGAGCATTCTATCCACGTTGGCTTGAGTATTGTTTTTAACGTTAAAACAGCTGCTGTGCATGTGCGTCCTCGTGGCCGAGCATTTTTCTTTGACGTTGACGCGGGGTTCATAAATGTTCATGGTAACTCTACAGGGACATCTAAATCAACCGCTAATGTGGCAATATGCACGGCCGAAAAAAGATAATACTTGTTTGATGCTGCACTATTTTCATGGCTATGTTGTTGTCTGCCCAGCTCTCTGACTCTAATAACATTAACTGCTCCGGAGTTACATTTTTGGGCAGACACAATGCACTCTGGGGTGTTAAATGATTTTGCTATGCTTTTTCACAAAATTAAAGTTGTTTGAGGACGGGTCACCACAGCAGGGAAGAGACTCTTGTGTTTATTTATAGTCAAGAACACTCAGAGAATGAGCTGGAAATTTTTATATAAGCCGACACAACATGTGGACGGACTGTTGCCTGGACTCTAAACCTGAATAAGAGTACTAAAAAAGACACTGAACGAACCGGCTGACAATATTATTAGCTCATTGGTGTATTCATTGTATCTCTCTTGACTTGAGTAAAGGAAAATATCTATATAGAACCCCCTCTAATAATAATAATAATAATTTGTCTTCCAACAGCCGGTACTCCGTACAAACAACTCACAGTCGGCGTACCAAAAGAAATCTTCCTGAATGAGCGTCGCGTGGCGCTTTCCCCCGCTGGTGTCCAGGCTCTCATCAAACAGGGCTTCAACGTCGTCGTGGAGACGGGAGCCGGAGAGCCTTCCAAGTTCCACGATGAGCACTACACCCAGGCTGGAGCAACAATTAAAGACATTAAGGATGTCTTGGCATCAGATGTGCTGGTTAAGGTAGGACTTCTTTTGGGGCGGGGTGATGATGATGATGATGATGAGTGTTTGTTACTTCTATGGGAAGGATGAAACCTAGGATGTCCTTTCACACCCGCTGCTTCTCTCACTCTCTCCTGAAGTTGAATAGAGTGGGATTAACATTCTACCTTTTTTTTTTTTTTTTTAACCTGCACCGATCTCGTTCTATTTCAATAATTATCTTGTGTGCTTCCAGGTTCGCGCTCCCGTTTTCAATCCTGAATTGGGCGTCCATGAGGTGGAGATGATGAAGGACGCGGCCACTTTAATCAGCTTCATCTACCCAGCTCAGAACCCTGAGCTGATGAACATGCTGTCCCAGAAGAAGGCCACCGTCGTGGCTATGGACCAGGTGCCCAGGGTCACCATCGCCCAGGGTTACGATGCACTGAGCTCCATGGCAAACATTGCAGGGTGTGTACATGATTCCTTCAAGGGAAGTCGCTGTGTTAATGGCTTCTCCTCTGGAGTCACTCACTGATGTGATTTACTGTCAATTTAACAGTGATCGTGCACTTTCACATGTGTTCAAACGATTACATTTAAAAACAAATTCACAGGACATGTTAATTGCTTACAGTTCATATTACTATTAATATTGCATGACGTTTAATTTGATCATTTCCTGTGATTTGCGCTCCCTCATTTCAGGTACAAGGCGGTTGTGTTAGCAGCCAATAACTTTGGTCGCTTTTTCACTGGACAGATCACAGCAGCAGGGAAAGTGCCACCTGCAAAAGTGAGTGTTCCTGCATTCTAGGTTTCTTTTGGCAGAAAATAGTTTTCTTTTTGTAAGCTTGAATTCATTTTCATGTATTCGTTCTATTTAGGTTCTGATCATTGGAGGTGGAGTGGCTGGATTGGCTTCAGCCGGTTCTGCCAGAGCCATGGGAGCCATCGTCAGAGGATTTGATACCAGGTTTGTTTTGTTTGTTTTTTAATGGCACTGAAACAAAACTTGACTACAAAACACACTTGAAATCCGGTAAATTTCAACAGAGGTCTGTGCGGTTTTAAGGGCAATGTTATTCCTTCATATGCAGTCCCTCGTCGAGATTTTACCTGACAAAAAATCAACCTGCTCTCCTCCCATGCCACCCCGTTTCTCTCTCTCAGAGCTGCAGCTTTAGAACAGTTTAAATCTCTGGGCGCAGAGCCACTGGAAGTAAACATAACGGAGTCCGGGGAGGGTCAAGGAGGCTACGCCAAGGTTATGTCGAAGGAGTTCATAGAGGCGGAGATGAAGCTGTTTGCCAAGCAGTGTCAGGAGGTGGACATTATCATCACCACTGCTCTTATCCCTGGTACACACAAACCCATAACTACTGTACATTATGAAAAAAGGAATGTGTGAAGTAAAGAACTATGAAACCAACAAAGTAACATGTGAAACCATTCACTAATTTTTGATTAAGATATTCAGTTTTTGAACACTGCATTTGGCCATGGTGATTATGTCTTCTTGGCTCAGTGTTTAATGTGTGTGCGTGTCCGTTATGACATTGTAGGAAAGCGGGCACCCATCTTGATCACCAAACCGATGATCGAGAGCATGAAGGATGGGTCTGTGGTGGTGGACTTGGCTGCTGAGGCCGGAGGAAACATTGAGACCACAGTACCCGGAGAGCTGACGGTGCACAAGGTCAGCTCTCTCTCAAATGACAGCCTCGTTTATAGTATACTGTTTTGAAATGTATTTGTATTGACTCATTTCCCTTTTTGATTAGGGTGTAACCCATATCGGCTACACAGACCTGCCCAGTCGCTTGCCAACGCAGTCCAGCACGCTGTACTCAAACAACATCACCAAGTTGATGAGGGCCATCAGCCCCGACAAGGAGAACTTTTACCTCGACGTCAAGGAGGCGTTTGACTACGGGACCATGGATCACGTCGTCAGGGGATCTGTTGTCATGCAGGTACAAAGTGTGATGAATAAATAGGATCCATGAAGTCATTCATGACATCATGCAAAACAGGGCAGCAGGTCCGTTTCATGGTCACTAGATGTCACTCTAAGACAAAACGGTCTATTCTCTTTACGTCTTATTACCAAAAATGTCTCAAAACAAGTAACCGTTACAATTTAAACTTTCTCTCTATGTGTGAATAAATTACTTGTCAAGCTTTCATTTGTAACTTACATCTCACCTCAATATGAAGGTCTGCTTATGCTGCTCTAATAATCAGATTTAAGTTACTTTAATCGTTGACAAGATCAATAATAATGGCCTGCTGTCATTGACCTCTATTTGCTTTTTCGAACTATCCTTTTATAAGTGCACGTATCAAGCGATAAGTAATTAATCCAGAGCAGCTAGTATATTCCCTTTGTTGTTTCTGCATTTTTACGATTGATTATATATTAAGCAGATTAAATTTCCTCACTTTTCTACATCAAAAGATTTCCCTTATTTGTTGTGTAGTAATTAAAGTGTTGCTCGAGTAATGTTTTCTGCTGTAAAATGACCTGATAGCTACAGATATGGGTCGCAGTTCTGGAAATTTCAAGTGGATCTTTACTAAAACATTTGTTGCTATGTAATATGTCGTTGTAGAAAAAGAAGAAAAAAAAGTTCTCCTGAATTTGGATATTGGTACTTGTCTGGAGGACGTTTACATTTTGCGTGTCTTAAATCGTAGATCATTTAGACATTTTTTAGGAGAATCTATTTGCTGTAATCAATCTAAGGGGGCTTCATTTTTTCTTTCCTTTTTAAATCAGTTTTCTGAGGGTAATATGACCTGTATCTGATACAACGGTCCCACAGATGAGGCCAAACTGCAGATATTACTTACTTTGCTTACCAATCATTAGTTTGCTCGCTTTGATCTTGACAGCGTAGTCTAATGTTTCAGAGATTTACAAATGCAACAGATATTGTACAACATCAGGGGATGAGATCAGGGAATACAGTGTGCAACACCGAGCCATTAATATCCCGCATAGGAAAGCTTATTTGTTTCCCCTTCTCTCTTCCAAATCATACCTTTCTGTCTCAAATCTTGTCCCCTCCAGGATGGAAAGAACTTGTTCCCCGCTCCCCAGCCTAACAATGTGCCCGTTGCAGCTCCTCCCAAACCCAAATCCCTCCAGGAACAGGCGAAGGAGAAGGCTGCGCTGGTCTCCCCCTTCAAGGCTACACTCACTACTGCTGGCATGTACACTGGAGGTTGGTTGAATGCGCCATTAAATGTAGATTTTCTGGTGAAGAAGAGAATTCCCCAAGATGCTTCACCTGAGAACCTTGCTCATATACAAGAAATGTTCTTGTTAATTGTCCGCATTGGTGTCGAGGAACTTCAAGGTGCTTCAGAAGGTGACTCATAGGGTAATAATCAGTTTTTTAGACCACTGCTGGAATGTGCACAGGAGGCGAGAAGTGACACACACACACACACACACACCCTGTTAGTGTCAGGAAGTGTGCATTGTAAAAAGAAAAAGTGTCCCGCTGAGTGTGTGTTTGAAGTAGGGCTGTTGTGAGTGGTTCCCATGGTGCCACACAGCGCTCTGTGTTAAGCGTGCCACATGCAGTTAATGTGGTTCACACATTGTTTAGGTGCCGGAGTAGTTTCCTACTTAATGGCAGCACACCGCTGCTGGTTTGAGCTACTCTTTTTATTATTTGAGAGCTTGCTTCATGCTGGTTACGTGCTTATTAGTGCGGCAGGTAATGCAGTAATTTTTTATCCTAATCGATTGGCCGCCATGGAGACTGACAGCTCCTTTTGCTTCACCAGACAGTTTGCTTCATGCCCCCAGACAAATTGCTCTTTGACTGATAATTATACATGTCTGAGGGAGTAACAGGAAATAAGGCAGTCGTGGGTGGTCAAGTGCTTAACATTTCTCGCAGTCAAATAAAATGTGCAAATAGTAATAGTGCAAAAAGGAAATTCAGAGCTAATTTATACTAATGAAGCTATTACTGTTCGATCAGAGGGGACAAAAGATGATAAAAAAAAATGAAAAGAATGTTTCCAAGATTGGGCACCAACGCCCAATTTTCTTTTCCTAAATGTGTTGTTCACCAAATGTTTAACTATTGAATACCCCCCAGATGTACGGTTTTAAGTGTTCTTTAGTTTTTACAGTAGCTTTTTTTTTTTTTTTTCTGCAAACAGGTGCTGCCACCCTGCTGGGTCTGGGTCTGTCCGCTCCGAACGCCGCCTTCACGCAGATCGTCACCACCTTCGGTCTGGCTGGCATCGTGGGATACCACACGGTGTGGGGAGTCACTCCTGCTCTGCACTCTCCACTCATGTCGGTGACCAACGCGATCTCAGGTTGGTTTCGGTGTCTTTTACAAACGACCTTCGGTGTAATGCCACCTGGGACTAGACCGCTGCAATATGATGTGAAAACTTAATGCCAGATTAAGTCTCGCAGTCATTATTTAAGCAACAAAACCCCATTGAATTCTAACCCATTGGAATAGATAAAATATATAATAAAAATATATAATATATATATAATATAATATAATAAAATATAGAATTAAAACCAAGCGAGGAGATCAAACGTACAGCCGTCCTGCAGGTTTCTGAGTCCAAATAAAAACTTAAGAGATTGTTTCCTGATTGTCTGCTGCAATTTAACACTGAGGGGGTTAAGAGGTTAGAGAGGCGTGTGTGTTCTTGTGGCTTTGATCTCACTTAATACCCACACTGAGGTAGGAAGTAACACACCGTCGCTGATCTTTGGGGGTCAGGGAAGTCATTGCTCATTTAATCTCGCACACAGCCGGACATGAGGGCTCAATTGTGGAGCTAAGCAGTGCAAGAGACCGCTGTTCAAAACGTTATTACTTAAACCTATAATCTTCACATTATAACACTTGTTCTTCTGAGTGTTTTGTGCTTTTATTTTCTATCACATTTGGTTGGTTTGAAGGTCTTTCTACTAATACTCTACTCTCTCGGTGTCTGCCCTCCATTTGTCCTTGTTTCCCCGTTGAGATATTTTCCATTCATATTTGGCGTTACTTTATCAGTTTCTTTTTCTTTCCCTTACTGACTGTGGGGATGGAAACAGTGAGATCAACATAACTCTTGTTGTGCCAGGCATTGTAAAGACGCACACTCAGACATTAGGGAATCCTATTGGAATTCAAGGTTTGAGTAAGGGACAGTTGTATTCTTTGTGTGA